>NC_084836.1:40777309-41082719 GCF_033115175.1 Lepus europaeus | reverse complement strand
AATAAATAAAAAGATCTCTCTCTCTCTAACTCTCTGCCTCTCTGTAACTTTGATTTTCAAATAAATAAATAAATAAATCTTTTTAAAAAAAATCACAGGTTGTATGAGCATGCCACTATTTGAGTATGGCAGAATAAGTGGCAGAACCAAGATGTGAGATCAGGTAGTATAGATGCTGGACCCAAATGCTATATTGTTTCTATCTCAAAAAACTAAGCATTCATCTTGTAGTAAATATTTGCTGGAATTTGCCAAGATTGAATTTCAACTTTGTTAGCTAAAGGGCAGAAAGATATGTTAGATTATGAATAGTCACAAGGATACTGAGAGAAATGCTGGCTGTTAGCTTGTACCCAGTTACAAGAGGGCACTACCTTTCCTACAACAGTAATGGCTATCATGCACAGTGGCAGTGATTTTCTCTTGTTGCCTCTGGGAACAGAAGAGAAAACAGTTTGGCACTTCCTAATCCTTCAAACTATTTGCCCCTCTCTGAGAAATGCCTTCATAACCTTGCAAATTAATAGGTAGGTTTATATTTTATCTTTTCATCAGTAAGATAGAGGAGATATATAGACTGACCTCAAAGTTCTTTTAAAGTGATACCATAATAAAATGCACTTACAAAGTCAAGACTAGAAGTCTGAAAAAGCACAGAGTACCCTTAAGATCTCAAAATGCCACAAAAATAATGACAAGATTATAAGAATATTCCTAAATTACAGCTGATATAAAATAATTCTGTAGAGTGATTTGTTTTATAGTGAAGCAACCTTATAACATAAGCTCCCAATTTTCTGTACCACAATTGCCCAAAATAACAGCAAATTTGAAATTGAGTCCAATTTCATTTTTAAAAGTACTTTACAATTACACAGAAATTTAGATGTTTCTGGAAATTCACAATACTAAACAGCATGTTTTATTATTATGTTTAAACTTTTGACTTTGAGAAACTGTTCAACTTTTCATTTGCTATATAATTCTTTTTTTTTTTTTTTAAGATTTATTTATTTATTTCAAAATCAGGGCTGGTGCCGTGGCTCAACAGGCTAATCCTCCGCCTAGTGGTGCCAGCACACTGGGTTCTAGTCCCGGCTGGGGTGCCGGAGTCTGTCCCGGTTGCCCCTCTTCCAGGCCAGCTCTCTGCTGTGGCCCGGGAGTGCAATGGAGGATGGCCCAAGTGCTTGGGCCCTGCACCCCATGGGAGACCAGGAGAAGCACCTGGTTCCTGCCATCGGATCAGCGCGGTGCACCGGCCGCAGAGCGCCAGCCATGGTGGGCATTGGAAGTTGAACCAACGGCAAAAAGAAGACCTTTCTCTCTGTCTCTCTCTCTCTCACTGTCCACGCCGCCTGTCAAAAAATAAATAAATAAATACATTAAAAAAAAAAAAGAAAGAAAAAAGAAAATCAGAGTTACACAGAGAGAGGAGAAGCAGAGAGAGAGCTAGAGAGGTCTTCCATCTGCTGGTTCACTCACCAGATGGCTGCAACGGCCAGAGCTGCACTGATCTGAAGAAAGGAGACAGGAGCTTCTTCCAGGTCTCCCACGTGGGTGCAGGGGCCCAAGGACTTGGGCCATCTTCCACTGCTATCCCAGGCCATAGCAGAGAGCTGGATTGGAAGTGGAAGTGGAGCAGCCGGGACTAGAACCGGTGCCCATATGGGATGCTGGCACTTCAGGCCAGGGCGTTAACCCACTGCGCCATAGTACTGGCTCCTGCTATATAATTCTAATTCAAGTATCAGAGTAGAGCAGAACTGACTGCTCATTTCAACGTACTAATTCCTACTTGTTTTATGAGCAAGGAGATAACTACTTTTCTTGGGTATTTTTACAGTTGACACTGCTTAAACCTCTTACACAGTCAGCAAATATTCACTGGTCAGAAAGCAAGGGCTAAACATGGCTTAAGTAAAAAAATATTTGGATATAAGGGAAAAAAATCAGTGGTTAAATCTATCAGAATTACTTAAAAGTAGTTGAAGCCACCAAAATGAGACTGGAAAAATTATTAACAGTATCTTACAAATTGTCATTAAAACAGCTAGTGACTTCCGGGTACCTTTACTCACCTGTGGCAGATAGGAACTGCCTGGGTCTCCTAAGCTTACAGCTTCATTCTGCATTGTGTTCTGTTGTGTGATTGCATCTTCTCGTCTCCGCTCCTTCTGTCCTGCTTCATCGTCTTCATACTCATCTAAGCACTGGAAGAAACAACGGTTTCTGTTTTATTTTCACATATAATTAATGGGATGTTTCAATCGGCACATTCAGAAACTAGTTTACACAACAACAAGTGTCCTTTCAGGAATATTTATTACATGCTAAATAATTTAATTCCTATAAATCAAATGAGAGTTTTTTTTAAAAGATTTATTTATTTGTTTGAAAGTCAGAGTTACACAGAGAGGAGAGGCAGAGAGAGAGAAAGAGAGAGAAAGATGGTTCATTCCCCAACTGGCCACAACAGCTAGAACTGCACCAATCCGAAGCCAGGAGCCAGGAGTTTCCTCCAGCTCTCCTACGAGGGTGTCGTGGCCCAAGAACTTGAGCCATCCTCCACTACTTTCCCAGGCCATAGCAGAGAGCCGGATCAGAAGTGGAGCAGCTGGGTCTCGAACTGGTGCCCATATGGGATGCCAGCACTTCAGGTCAGGGCATTAACCCACTGCGCTACAGTGCCAGCCCCTCAAATGAGGTTTGTAAAGCCCATACCTCCACATTCACATCCCTGACAACATATCTATTCTCTAGGCTCTAGCTACCACTCACTTACTCACCTGCACATTTCTCTCACTGAATAAAATCCTTAAAACTTAAAAAAAAATCTACTAAAATCGACATTGTGCAAGATCACAGGATAAAAATCAAACAAAAACTGATTACATTTTTATATACTGACAACATGAAAAGTGAAACCGAAGGGAATACACCATTTAAAATACTTACAGGCAAAATTAACATAAAATATGCCACACTTTTTATACTAAAAACTACAAAAAACTGATAAGAAAAACTTAAAAGACCTAAAAAGTAGAAAAATACACTTTAATGGATCAGAAAATCTTCTGTTGTCAAGGTGCCAATTTCTCCTCAAATTAATCCCAATCCAAATCCTAACTGAATTTTTAGGAAAAACCTAAGAAACTGATTCTAAAATTTATATAGAAGTAAAGATGTTCTAAACTGGTACAAAAATAAACTTTCAAAGAAGAACCAAATTCATGAATTTATGCTACTTGATTTGAACATGGATTATGAAACTGCAGTAATCAAGACAGTGTGTACTGACATAAAGACAGTCACACAGAGCACAGGAATGAACTAGAGCACAAACAAACCTCTAACACACAGCTTATCAATTTTCCACAAAGGTGTCAGCAAAATGCCACTGGGAAAGGATGATCTTATAAACAAATGATGTCTTTAAATGAGTATTCATATTACCCTCCTCCAAAAAGGAAAAGTTAACTTCAATCTTTTACCTCACACCAACCCAAAAATTATCTCAAAAAGTACCAAAGATCTAAACATATAAACTAAAATACTTCTAAAAACAAAAACAAAGAAACTGAAGTGACCTTCAAGGAACTTTTGCTCTTGAAAAGACATTCTTAAGAAAAGATAAGCCAGGCTAGGAGAAAATATTTGTAAAAAATACACCTAAAAATGGATTTCTATCCAGAATACTATAATAAACTCTTAGAATCCAATAAGAAGAAAACAAATAACACAACTGAAATGACTAAAAACCTGGACACACACTTCAACAAATATCTCGAGATGGTAAAGAAATAAATAAAAAGAAGTGCAGCCTCCTAAGTCATTTGAGAAATGACTAATTTATCACTACACATACACCAGAATGACTCACATTTTAAAAGACTAACAATATCAAATGTTGGTGATGATTACTGGTGAGAAATGCTCACTGTAAAGCCAGTAGGAATAGTCTGGCAGAGTCTTGTACACTAAATATATGCTTATCATGTAACTCAAGAATTCCACTCCTAGTCACTTACCAAGGGAAATTAAACATGTTTACTCCAAATTTATAATATTCTCTTCTAGACAAATCCAGCTTTTTCCATAATGGCTAAACACTGGGGGAAAGCTGCCCATCAATTTGTACATGGATAAACAAATAGTAGTATATCCAATATGGAGTAGAATACTACTCAGCAACCAAAAGGAACAAATCTCAAAAACATTATGCTAAGTGAAAGGTAGCAGAAAATGGAAACTATATATTATATAATTCTGTTCCCATAAAATTCTTGAAAAAAGCCAAACCAAAGTGAGGGAAGGGGCCAGCGCTGTGGCGCAGTGAGTTAATGCTCTGTCCCGAAGCACCAGCATCCCATATGGGCGCCGGTTCTAGTCCCGGCTGCTCCTCTTCCAGTCCAACTCTCTGCTGTGGCCTGGGAAAAGCAGCAGAAGATGGTCCAAGTGGGTGGGCCCCTGCACCCATGTGGGAGACCTGGAAGAAGCTCCTGGCTTCGGATCGGCGCAGCTCTGGCTGTTGGGGCCATCTGGGGAGTGAACCAGCAGATGGAAGACCTCTCTGTCTCCACCTCTTTCTGTAACTCTTTCAAATAAATATAATAAATCTTAAAAAACAAAAGTGAGGGAAAGCAGACCACTGATTGCCAGGAGCTAAGTGTGAGAGGAAGGGCTGCCTAGACAAGGGTAGGAGGACTATGGGAATGCACTATAACCTGATTTGCAGGTGGGTACCTATCTGTAAAAATCTGTCAAATCATCACATTGCACTGTTAGGATGTTATTTTGTGTAAATTACCTTAAAAATTTGATCTACAAAAAGAAACGAAAGGGAGGTAATGAACAAAATGAAATGAAATACTGAACCAGAATCTGATCAGGCTTCTAAGTTCAAGTTTTAATGACAGGAAATAGGAGAGAAGAACATATTACACAACACCATGCAGATGTAATCATGAAAATTCAGATTGTGGGAAACTCAAAACATGGGTCAGAAAACTATAAAAGATAAAAAAGCAAGTATTAGACTTTGGGGGCCATATAAGGATTGTTTTCTTTTTTTAAACAATTCTTTAAAAATGTAAAAACCAATTTTGGCTCTCCATTACACAAAAACAAGCCTCTGCTGACCACTGCTATAAAAGATAAATGGTCCATTTTCTCTAATAAATTGCAATAATTAGAAGAAAAGGAAAAGAGTCCTATAAATCTCAAACTCAAAGGACATATGAACCACTAACAACCCACTGACCTCATTTGGGTCATTTAAGGAAACTAAAACAGATGGTTTGAACAATGAATAAATATATGATGAGATTAAAAAAAACTATATTTTAAAGCTTTTTCAAGTATGACAATGATTTTGATTTAAAGAAAAATATCCTTTTTTAAAAAAGAGATTTTCACTGAAGTATTTAAAATTGAAATAATATACTATCTGGGATTTGTTTCAAAATAACTCCAGAGGTAGAATGGGTAGCTTGTGGAGGTACAAATAAAACTGTCCATGAAGGGACAACTTTTGGAGCTGAATAACAAGGATGTAGAAGACTTCCTACCATCCTCATTCTCTTGACTTCTGTATATGATTGAAGTTCCCATAATAAAGTTCTTTAAAACAGCAATAAAATTTAACTATGGTTTGACTAAATAACCAGAACTAAGTATTTTATTCTAAATAACATAATATTCTGTCTCTTGAAAATAGAATGAGGAGGGGTTGGGAGGGTGGGCACTGGTGCAGTGGGTTAAGGTGTTGCCTACCTCCCACATAAGCACCACAGATTCAAATTCCAGCTACTCTAGTTCCTATCTAGCTCCCTGATAATGCACCTGGGAAAGTAACAGAAGATGGCCAAAGTCCTTGGGCCCCCGCGCCCATGTGGTTCCAGGCTTCAGATGGGCCCAGTTCTGGCAGTTGAGGTCCTTTTGTGAGTGAACCAGCGGATATAAGGCCAGTAAGTCTGTCTGTCTGTCTGTCTCTCTCTCTAACTCTGCCTTTCAAATAAATAAATCAAAAAAAAAAAAAAAAAAAAAAAAAAAGAAGAAGAAGAAAAGGAAGGAAAAATGTAGGGACATGCTTAAATTAATGTAAAGTGAAAAAGTACGTATGAATGGTAGGGAAAATGATACGTTAGATTAACTTTTCTTTGCTTTTTAAATAATAATCTGTAAACATGTGTTAGGTCATAAAACTACAAGGTAAGAACTCAGATTCTGGAATTGGAGATCTATATTCAAATTCCAGATCTAACAGTTATATTAATAACAGTGTCCATTATTAATTCAGCATTTTCTAGCTGTAGGACTCTGTGTGGCACTGCTATCTAGCATTTCATAGAATTCTCAAAAAAACTTGTGGAGATGGGGCCAGCACTGTGGCGCAGTGGGTTAATGCCCTGGCCTGAAGCGCTGGCATCCCATATGGGTGCTGGTTCTAGTCCCAGCTGCTCCTTTTCCGAACCAGCTCTCTGCTAAGGCCTGGGAAAGCAGTACAAGACGGCCCAAGTCCTTGGGCTCCTGAACCAGCGTGGAGACCCGGAAGAAGCTCCTGGCTTTGGATCGGTGCCAATCTGGCCGTTGCAGCCAACTGGGGAGTGAGCCAGCGGATGGAAGACCCCCACCCCCCACCCCGCCTCTCCTCTCTGTGTAACTCTGACTTTCAAATAAATAAATAAATCTTAAAAAAAAAAAAAAAAAAAAAGCTGTGGAGAGAAATACCACTTTGGAGACAAAGAATCTGAACGTCAGAGTTAAAAACCAGGTTTAGGAACAAAGTTGTTAAATGGTGCAGCCTGCAACTAAGCAGTCTGTCTGAATCCTGAACCCAGTTTTTCTAATAGCCAGGTACAATCTGTTTGTCAATTATGAAGTTGATTCTGTGCATTGCAACACAGAATTTTTACAAAGAAATAGAATAGAATAAATCAGTGAATAGTTTTCAAAAATTTTGTTTCAGATCAATGTCCTAGATCACTTTGTAACCAGAGAATTACTTGGAGTTGCAGCCCAGTAGAATGGCTATGGACTGATGGTTCATCTGCTCTGTTTTTTTGTGTGCTAAAGATGGCCCTAGTGCTTGGGCCTAAGAACTGTGTGGGAGACCCAGAAGAAGCTCCTGGCTCTTGGCTCCTGACTTTGTTATCGGCTCAGCTCTGGCAGTTAAAGCCATTTGGGGAGTGAACCAGCAGATGGAAGACTTTTCCCTCCCTCTGCCTCTGCCTTTCAAATAAATAATTCCTTTAAAAAAATTGTTTGCCATTTGGGAAATGTCACAAATAGAAAAATTACTCGTAGTACTGGAGTTATTAATAAAGAACATTTTTGTCTGTTTTTAAAAATAGTTTGAAAGCCACTGCAGTGTTTTCACAGTTTAAGACCTTGCCTGAGGGAAAGGACTGCAGCATCACAGTGTGGGGTCAACAGGGCAGTTAAGTTGGTCCCCCTAAGATGATGCAAGGTGATGGCTTCCCCTAAAAAAAGTTATCCTTAGCAAGATCAGAGTGCTGAATCCCACCGCATGTTTCTCCCCAGTAGCTGCCTTCAGCAAGACAAAAGTGCCTACCCCACTCCTTGGGAACTTCCAGTTTTATCCTGAGAATACTTAGGGAGTGGTGATTCCATCCTTCTGATTTCTAGTTTATTGTGAAAACACAAGTCACCAATCCCATCCTTTTGATGTTTTCTTGTCTTAACATGAGCAAGCTAGACAGGGCAAATAAGATAAATAAATCAGGCTTTTGATGGGTTTTGTCCCTGCCTTCTCATTGTTAGCTGATCCTCAGTTTTCCCCAAAATTGTGCTTTAAAACCCCTCAACCACCAGCACCTGGGGCTTTGCCTCTCTTACATCTCTTAGAGCCCCCCTCCAGGCCGCTTCAGCAGTAAGTTTCTGACTTAAATAAATCTTGATTTCTCTCTGCCTTTTCTCTGGGGAAATTCTTCTTTTACTTGAGACAAAGAACCAATCTCTCTCCTCCGTGACAACAGTATTAGCATTTCAAAAGCACAGAACACAGGACAGACTGTATATATTCAATAAAGGTCTGCTGAACTGGACACTAGGAAGTGTGGTGAAGAACCCACATTGACTTGAACAGATTTCAAAGGACAATGACACACAGGAACTGCTGAGATCTAATGTACAAAATATGATAGAAAACAATCAATTGAGGTAATTTCTCAAATGAGATGACATACTGGTTTTTAAAGACAGACCTTACTGTGATGCAGCCAAGAATGTTCCAACATGGAAATAAAACTGATTTAAGAATCTTAAAAGCAGCAGTTTCCTACTAATAAATCTCTATTGTCATAGCTCTAAAACAAAGAAAAAGGATTCATTTCATGTTAAATTTTTTCTAAAACAGAATTCCACAGAATTCTGAAAAAGCAATCATCATACCATTTGCCTATTTTAAAAACAATGTGCATTATCATATTTTTAAAATATATATCTAATATAAGGAGAACAATCCCTAGGACTTTTTACTTATATTAGTAAGAATTTTTGGAGAGGAGAGGTAAACTTAAACATAAAAGTCAAGCATCAGGGCCAGTGTCGTGGCTCACTTGGTTAATCCTCTGCCTGTGGTGCCAGCATCCCATATGGGCGCCGGGTTCTAGTCCCAGTTGCTCCTCTTCCAGTCCAGCTCTTTGCTGCGGCCCGGGGAAGGCAGTGGAGGATGGCCCAAGTGCTTGGGCCCTGCACCCGCATGGGAGACCAGGAGGAAGCACCTGGCTCCTGGCTTCAGATCGGCACAGCTCTGGCTGTGGCAGCCATTTGGGGAGGGAACCAATGGAAGAAAGACCTTTCTCTCTGTCTCTCTCTCTCACTGTCTAACTCTGTCTGTCAAATAAAAAAAAAAAAAAAAAAAAAAAGCATCATCACTTTCCTACAACTATGCATAATAAACATGGTAAAATTTTTTCATTTAAATATTAAAAATTATCAGAATTTTTAAGAAAATAAATGCTTGAGACAAGTTTTAAAACTCTGATACTCTGATAGCTTAAATTGTACAGTATACTATTTATATGAAGGGTTAAGCTAACATTCCTTTCTTTTTTCATATCTGTTCTCCCTAGTGATGAGTCTTACAAATTAAAGCAACAACTCATTCATCTTCACATAGATAATTCTGACAACAGTTCATAGACTCCTTTAAATGATATTGACATTCCTTATAAATAATGCTGGCATCCCATATGGGTACCAGTTCGAGTCCCAGCTGCTCTACTTCTGATCCAACTGCCTGCTAATGTACTTGGGAAAGCAGTGGAAATGGTCCAAGTCCTTAGGCTCCTGCACCCATGTGGGAGACCCAGAAGGAGCTCTTGGCTCCTGGCTCCAGATTGGCCCAGCTCTGGTCGTTGATGTCACTGGGTTTGAACCAGTAGATGGAAGATCTCTCTCTCTGCCTTTCAAATAAATTAATAAAAAAAATAAGTTGTGTTTTACTATTTTGTGGGAATACTTATTTCTGAAAACATTCAAATTTCATGAAGACAAACTATCTGGTGAGATTTTTGGGAAGAGAAAAGATTGTAGAATAGAAAGCAATGGCTACATGCTGAGATTTCTCCAATCCAATATGCTTTTACTGAGAATTAAGAAATATCTAGAAAAACACAATGACATCTGTATACATACTTGAACAGAAGGAATGACAGCAATGAATCCTTGGGAGTTTAGCAATCATCCTAGAATCACTTTTATGCTCTGAGAAACAACACCGAACAGCTTCGCTTGTCTCCCTTAGCCAGAATCCTCAAGAGAACATCACCATTTGGTGAATACTACTAAAAAGAAATTACCAAATAAGGGAAAGTAACAAGAAAAGAGATCCTAGAGAAGAGTAAGTTTAAAGTCAACACCAGGTTCCCACAAGCACAGCACAATGCTCCATGCCTAGATTCTGCTGAAGATGAACCTTTCTGGTTTAGCGTTTGTAAAGCTCATCTTCAGCCCTTCTTCCTGCAGGACTATTTAGCTGGCCCTTCAAGAAGTTTTACACTCTTGTTTAAATTCTCTTGTCCCCTGGCTTTCTATAGGACACTTCAAAAAGTTCATGGAAAAGGGAAATAAAGATTTAAGTTTGTTGTGATGTAATCATTTTAAAATCCACACAGTTTTTTTCATTAATACATATTTTCATAAACTTTCCGAAGACCCTGTATATATACACATCCTCTTCTTCCACTCATAAATTTAAATAATATACAAAAATACAAAACCTCCATTTTCAGGATCTATTTCTCCCAGAATAAATTAAAAAACTTTGATTGCATAAACTACAACTGACTTTGACTGTAAGCTAGGACTTAGGACAGAGGTCAGCAGATTATATATACTTAGGAAATACTAACTAGACAGAGGGCATTTGGTCTAGCAGTTAAAACACAAGCATCCCACATCAGAGGAAATGAGTTTGATTCCTGGATTTGGTTCCTAACTCCAGCTTCCTATCAGTGCAGACCCTGGGAGGCAGTGGCGATAGCTCAAGTAATTGGGTTACTTGGATTACATTCCCAGCTCCTGGTTCCTTCCCAAGTTGTTGTAGGCATTTGGGGAGTGAACCAGTAGATGGGGGCTCTTTACTTCTGTCAGTCTCAGTCTCTTTGTCCTTCTGTCTCTATCAAAACAAAATTCGGAAAAAAAAATACATATTTTTTGTTTTTTAAAAATAGGGGTAGGCATTTGGTTTCATGGTTAAGCCAGTGGTTTGAATGCCTAAACCCCACACACCAGAGCATTCAAGGCTCTGCTCCAAATTATCAGCTTCTTGGTAACACACACCCTGGGAGACAGCAGGTGATGGCTGAGGTAACTAGGTCCCTGCCATTCAAGCGGGAGATCCAGACTGAGTTCCTAGCTGGGAGCTTTAGCCTGGCAGCTCCAGCAGTTGTGGGCATTTGAGAAGCAAACCAACGAATGAGATCTCTCGCCTCTCTCTCACTCTGTCTCTTTCAAATAATTAAAAAAAAAAAAAAAAGTAAATGAAAAAAACTGACCAGTAAACTAATTTTTTAAAAAAGATTTATTTATTTATTTGAAAGTCAGAGTTACATAGAAAGAGAAGAAGAGGCAAAGAGAGAGAGAGAGAGAAAGTCTTCCACCGCTGTTTCACTCCCCAATTAGTCGCAATGGCCGGATCTTCGCCAATTCGAAGCCAGGAGACAGGAGCTTCTTCCAGGTCTCCCATGTGGGTTCAGGAGCCTAAGGACTTGGGCCATCTTCTACTGCTTTCCCAGGCCATAGCAGAGAGCTGGATTGAAAGTGGAGCAGCTGGGACTTGAGCCAGCACCCATATGGGATGCTGACACTGCAGGCTGCGGCTATACCCACTAGGCCACAGTGCCGGCCCCTAAACTAATCTTCAGCCATACCAATCACCAAGGAAAAGACTCCCCAGTTCCTTTAGCATTATCTTAGTCCAAAATCCTCCACTTATCTCCTGTCTTCCTACCTCAAGACTTAAAGACTCAGTCCTATTTATTGTTCCTCCTCCATCTCAGGTCTGCAATCATTCTGTGACCTAAGTAGTAGGCAGTTTAATCTTTATGGGAAATTCTCAAGTTCTTTACTACTTTGGATTCATATATTGCTGGCACATAGAAAAGAAAGGACCTAGGGGAAGACTGATTGGCTGGAAGTTCAGGGATGCTGATTAAAGAAACTCAATCCTTGGCCGGCACCGTGGCTCAACAGGCTAATCCTCCGCCTTGCAGCGCCGGCACACAGGGTTCTAGTCCCGGTCGGGGCACCAATCCTGTCCTGGTTGCCCCTCTTCCAGGCCAGCTCTCTGCTGTGGCCAGGGAGTGCAGTGGAGGATGGCCCAAGTGCTTGGGCCCTGCACCCCATGGGAGACCAGGAGAAGCACCTGGCTCCTGGCTTCAGATCAGTGCGATGCGCTGGCCGCAGCGGCCATTGAAGGGTGAACCAACGGCAAAAAGGAAGACCTTTCTCTCTGTCTCTCTCTCTCACTATCCACTCTGCCTGTCAAAAAAAAAAAAAAAAAAAAGAAACTCAATCCTTGTTTTTGGGTAAGGTTCTTGGATAAGAACTTGTGAGTGTAAGGATAGGTATCTTTGAGAGTATGAGATTAGGGGAAATAACTAAATTGTACCGGTTAGTTCAACATTTTCTAGATAAATTTAAAGGTGCGTTTTCCATGAGCCTTTTGAGGACATCTTAAATAGTCTATTACATTGCCAGTGGCTAGATACTAAAGAAAATGAAAAGAGAACTAAAAATTTAATCCCAATTTCATGTAATTACCATACAGCACACCCATCTTTAAAAAGAGGGTTTATGGCCAGCGCCGTGGCTCAACAGGCTAATCCTCCACCTTGCGGCGCCGGCACACCGGGTTCTAGTCCCAGTCAGGGCACTGATTCTGTCCCGGTTGCTCCTCTTCCAGGCCAGCTCTCTGCTGTGGCCAGGGAGTGCAGTGGAGGATGGCCCAAGTGCTTGGGCCCTGCACCCCATGGGAGACCAAGAGGAAGCACCTGGCTCCTGCCATCGGATCAGCGTGGTCCGCCGGCCGCAGCGTGCCAGCCGCAGTGGCCATTGGAGGGTGAACCAATGGCAAAGGAAAACCTTTCTCTCTGTCTCTCTCTCTCACTGTCCACTCTGCCTGTCAAAAAAAATTTTTTTTTTTTTAAAAAGAGGGTTTATTTAACTTTTTTTTTTTTTTTAAAGATCTGTTTATTTGAAAGGCAGAGTTACAGAGAGAGAGAGAGAGAGGGAGAGAGAGAGAGAGAGGTCTTCAATCAGCTCGTTCACTCCCAACATGACTACAAGGGTTGGAGCCGGGCCAATCCAAAGCCAAGAGGCAAGAGCCAAGAGCTTCTCTTCCATGTGGGTGGCAGGGGTCCAAGCACTTGGGCCATCCTCTGCTGTTTTCCTAGGTGCATTAGCAGGGAGCTGGATCAGAAGTGGAGCAGCCAGGATTCAAATTGGCACCGATATGAGATGCCAGTATCGCAGGCAGTACCTTTACCTACTATGCCATAACATCAGCCCATTTTAACTTTCATTTGATAACTTTAAACTCTACTGTGTTCTTAATTCTCAGGTTTTGTTGATTACATAGAAAAGTAATTAATCAATAATTTTTTAAAAATAAAAGAAAATACTACTCATATTAACTCAAATACAGGAACAACAATGGCAGTTAACAATATATAGCACTCATGTCCCAGGCAATGTATCAGGTGTTTTTCAAAAAATAATTCTTTTAGGGCCAACACTGTAGTGTAGTTGGTAGAGCTGCTGCCCGTGACACCGGCATCCCATATCGGTGCTGGTTCATGTCCCAGCTGCTCCACTTCCAATCCAGCTCCCTGATAATGTCTGGGGAAAGTAGTGGAAGATGGTCCAAATGTTTGGGCCTCTGACACCCATGTGGGAGACCCAGGTGAAGCTTCTGACTTCGGCCTGGCCCAGCACAGGCCGTTGCGGCCATCTGGGGAGCCAATCAACAGATGGACGATCTCTCTGTGTCTTTCCCTTTCTGTAATTCTGACTTTCAAAATAAATACATAAATCTTAAAAACAGAAAGAGATTGAGAGAACAACTCTTAACCTTCACAATAACCTTATGTGCTAGGTACTGCAATTATCTCTATTTTCCAGATTTGGAAGAAATTCAGCAACTTGCCTGAAGTCACATGGCTAAGAAGTAACAGAACTGTGATTTGAACTTGACAATTTGGCTGAAGAGCCTATACTCTTAACCACTAAGCCATATATTCTATTTTATGATAACTAGTTTGTTCTCTACTTTCAATGACATAAAACAATCCTTCAAATACAGTAGATAGTTTATATAATGTTCCTTAAAGGATTAAAACAGTTGAATGATTTACCAAGTGAAACTGAATAATAACTCCTTTTCTGAGCCTTGTGAAATACTTATCTGAGATGCTACAAGGGGAACTGGGTAAAGGATGTGAAGGTAAAAAACTATTCTGGGGCCCGCGCTGTGGCCTACTGAGTTAATCCTCTGTCTGTGGTACCAGTATCCCCTGTAGGCGCTGATTCAAGTCTGGGCTGCTCCACTTCTGATCCAGCTCTCTGCTATGGCCTGGGAAAGCAACACAAGATGGCCCAAGTTCTTGGGCCCTGCACTCGCGTGGGAGACCTGGAAGAAGCTCCTTGCTTTGGATTGGCGCAGCTCCAGCTGTTGCAGCCATCTGGAGGGAGAACCAGCAGATAGAAGACTTTTCTCTCTGTCTCCCTCTCACTGTCTGTAACTCTACCTCTCAGTTAAACACAAATCTTAAAAAAAAATTATTTCATTTCACCTAAGACACCAGTCCCGAAAACATGGAACTATTTTCTGTGCCATAGAAAGAAACTTCTGAAAAATTATAATACACTATCATATTAAAATATACCGCTAATAGGGACAGTGTCTGGCCTAACAGTTAATGGGGCCCACATCCTGTAATGGAGTACCTGGTTCAATTTACAGCTGGGCGCTTCATTCCGGCTTCCTGTCAATGCAGACCCTGGGAGGCTTGGATTGAGTTCTCAGCTCCTGGCTTCTGCCATGGCCTAGTTTTGGCTGTTGCAGCCACTTGAGAGTGGACAAACAGATGAGAGCTCTCACTCTCTGTCTGCCTCCTAAGTACTTCTTCATCTTATATATGCCTAGATTAAACCATATGGAATAGTTTTCTACTGTGACCATAACAAAATCCTACAAATGGGCTGAGTTAAACCACAGAAATTTTATTGGAAGCCCAGGATCAAGATGTCACCAGATTTGGTTTCTTCTGAGGCCTTTCTACTTGGCTACAGATAATTGTTTTCTTGCTGTAGTCTCATAAAGCATTTCTGCTGTGTGTGTATAAACCCTGGTGTGTGGGTGTTTAAGTGTGTCTTCTTGTAAGGACATCAGTCATGCAGGATTATGGTTTCACTTTCAAAACTACATCTAACCTTAATTACCTTAAAGGCCCTAACTCAAAACCACCCATATTGTAATTTTTTTAATTTTTAAAAATTTATTTAAGAGACAAAGTCAGAGAGCCAGAGAGAGCTTCCATCTGCCAGTTTATTCCCCCAATTCCTGCTGCCATGTGGAGGTTGGGCCTGGCCTGAAGCCAAGAGAGTAGAGAGCAACACAGGTCCCACATGTGGTTGGCAGGTACATTACCTGAGCCAACATCGCTGCCTCCCAGAGTCAACATCAGCAGGAAAACAGAGTCAGGAGCCAGAACCAGTTATCAAACTCAGGTACTCCAACAGCAACTGATATTATAGAAACCCATTCCTGGGACATAAAAATCGTTTTATGTATTACAGCAAACTATGTTGAACTAACAGTACTACAAAGTCACTTCCACATAAGGATCAACATCTCCCTTCCTCACCACCCCCCAAAAAAAAAATCAGAGCCACACACATGATTAAGCTGCAGCCTACAACACTAGCGTCCCATGTGAAGACAGTTCGAGTCCCAGCTGCTCCACTTCTCATCTGGCTATCCTAGCTAATGAACCTGGGAAAGCAGCAGAAGATAGCCTGGGAAGACCCAGATGGAGTTCCAAGCTCCTAGCTTTGGCCTGCCCAAGCCCCAGATGTTGTGGCTACTTAGGGAATTGAACCCCACAAATGAACCTTAAAAACACTATCTGAAAGAAGACCTATCAAAGCTTATGAGGCATATACTATTGCTAGGAAGTCCACTATCCCCTCCACTTACCACCACCAACAAAAAAAATTCTTAAACACAGCATTTGGCACAGCAAAAGAAACCATCAACAGAGTGAAGAGCAAACCTACACAATGAGGGAAAGTAGTTGTAAACTGTAGATTTGACCAGAGGTTAATATTAAGAAAATTATAAGGGGGCTGGTGCTGCTGCTGCTTTTGATGCCAGCATCCCACACTGGGGCGCCACTTCAAGCCCTGGCTGTTCTGCTGCTATGCTTGATCTTAGCCTAAAGGCTAAGGAAGGCAGCTATGGCTGGAAAGAAAGCAGAAAATGGACCAATACTTGGGCCCCTGACACCCTTGTGGGGGGCTAGGGTAGAGTCCTTGGCTTCAGGTTTCAACCTGGTCTTGACTTGAATATTGCAGGCATTTGGGAAGTGCATCAGTGAATGGAAGATCTCTCTCTCTCTCCCTCTCTTCTGTATATTCCTCTACCTCTGTGACTCTACCTTTCAAATAAATCTTAAAAAAAAAAAAAAAAGAATATATAAGGAACTCAACTCAACAGCAAAAAGTCAATCAATCCAATTTAAAAATGTGTGATAGATCTAAACAGACATTCTTCAATGTTTATTTTGGAAGATATAAATTTAAGATTGTTGAAGGCTCAAAGTTTATTACTATTTCTTCCATGTCCTTATCCTAAAATCTACTGACATACTATATTACAAAGACAAATCTTGCTTTTGGGCAATTTTCATACAATATTTTCTGCATTACTTAAGAATAAAAGCTACTGTATATATTTGACTCTCTAGCACCTTGCAAAGTGTCTGGTATATTGTAGCTGCTCAGTGTACCTTTCATATGCCAAATGTACATGGAAAAAAAAAACAAAAAAACAAACAAACAAAAAAAATGCTCCACTCACCAGGGAAAGGCAAATCAAAATCACAAAAAGGGATCACCTCACTTTGTTAAACTGGCTATTATCAGAAAGATAAAGATAATAAGTGCTGGCAAAGATGTGGAGAAAAGAGAACCCTTAAACAGTACTGGGAATGTAAACTGGTACAGCCCTTTTAGAAAAATATGAAAGTTTCTCAAATAATTAAAAATGGAACTACTATCTGCTCTAGCAAACCAGCTAGCTATTGGCTACCTATCCAAAGGAAATAAAATCAGTCTGTTGAAGAGATTACCTGTTCACTGCAGCACTATTTATAACAGCCAAGAAATGGAAACAACCTAAGAGCCCATCAACTGATAAATGAAGAAAATGTGATTCATACACACAGTAGAGTATTACTCAGCTATAAAAACAACTGAAAATCTTGTCATTTTTGACAATATGGATAGAACTGGAGGTCACTATGTTGATTAAAATAAACCAGGCACAGAAAAACAAGCACTGCATGGTCACATTCACTTGTAGAATTTTAAAAAAGTCAACTCAGAGACCATGACAGTAGAAGAGTGGGTACCAGAGGCTGGGGACAGCAGAGGTGAGTAAACGATAGGAAGAAGTTGGCCAACAAGTACTAAGTTAGTTAAATAGAATTAGAAATATCAGTGTCAGGGCTGGTGCTGTGGCGTAACAGGTAAAGCCGCCACCTGCACTGCCAGCATCCCATATGGGCGCCACTTCTGATCCAGCTCTCTGCCATGGTCTGGGAAAGCAGAAGATGGCCTAAATCCTTGGGCCCCTGCACCAGCATGAAGGAGAGACCCAAAAGAAGCTCCTGGCTCCTGGCTTCCAATCAGCTCAGCTCTGGCTATTGTGGCCATTTGGGGAGTGAACCAGCGGATGGGAGACTTCTCTCTCTCTCTCTCTGCCTCTCTGTAAATCTGCTTTTCAAATAAATTTTTAAAAAATACAAAAGAAGTATCAGTGTCCTATTTCATAGTAGGGTGACTACAGATGATAATGGACTGTGTGTGTGTGTGTGTATATGTGTTTAAAAGCTAGAAGATTCTGTTTTTTACCATAAAGAAATAACTGAGGAGGTGGTTACCCTGATTTGAATACTGCATAATATATATGCATATATCTAAACATCACATGAACATACACCAATTATATATATAATTTTTATGAATCAGTTAATTTTTAAAAATATGTATTTATTTATTTGAAAGTTAAATGAATTTTATTACAGACAGAGAGGGAGAGAGATATCTTCCATCCACTGAGTTACTCGCTAAATGGCTGAAATGACCAGGCTGGGCCAGGCCAGACCAAGATCAGAGCTGGGAGATTTTTCTGGGTCTCCCAAGTGGGTGGTAGGGACCCAAACACTTGTGAAATCTTCCACTGCTTTCCCCAGTCCTTTAGCAGGATTTTGGATCAGAAGTAGAGCAGCTAGGAAACAAACTGGTACCCTTATGGGATGCTGGCATCGTAGGCAGGAGCATTAACTGCTATGCTATAATACCAGCTCCTGAGTTTTTTCTTTAAAAACAGCAGTTACAATAGCAACTCTATTGTTTAACAATTTATTTACTTGAAAGTCAGAGTTACAAAGACAGAGATGGACAGACATCAAGTCCAAGATATTCAGAACAACCCACTGTACAGTCAGCTCACTGAAGTTTTATTTATATTTGTGGCACCAATGCACAAAGGGAAAAGTGGGAGCAGAGCCACAGGGAAACAGACACTCTTAAATGGTTTCTGCTATTTTTCACCTGTGGAGAAGTATCAGAACTTTACACAAAATAAAGCAGTTGGGGTCTTACCCATATGAAAACTATTTTTTAAAAGATTTATTTATTTATTTATTTGAAAGGCAGAGCGACAGAGAGGCAGAGAGAGGGGGAGGTCTTCCACTCCGCTGGTTCACCCCCCAAATGGCCATAACAGCCAGAGCTGGGCTGATTAGAAGCCAGGAGCCACCTCCAGGTCTCCCACGCAGGGGCAGGGGCCCAAGGACTTGGGCCACCTTCTACTGCTTTCCCAGGCCATAGCAGAGAGCTGGATTGGAAGTGGAGCAGCCGGGACTCAAACTGGCGCCCATATGGGATGTCGACATCTATTTCAATGGCAATGGACTGAATACAGCATCATGAACAAATCTGTATTGTTTTTTGTGCACTCTTTGATTTGATGTACTACAAACCTCTCTATAAATTCAGATAATGTTGTGTGAAGAAGATGGTAAGAAAACAACACTACTTTACTGACTCAGATGTGTCAATTCAACCATTAACACACAATAGTTATTTAGAAGGAAAAACATTGCCTCAGAACAAATGTGCTTATTTTGTGGTTTCTCTTCTTTGTCACTGAAATTTAAGATTTGTTTAAGTGGCCAAAAAGCCCCATATCATCGGGTTTTAGTTTATTTTAAAAGATTCCAAAGTTCTTGATCTCTCATGTCAGCAGGACAGAACAGAACCTCTAAAATGAGAGAAAACAATATGTCTAGAGAAAAAGTTAATTTTGTCTTAATTTCGACATTTACTGAAAAATGCTCTTGTGCAGCATTCTGTTCAAAGTCTTTTAAAGAACGATAATAATATGCTTTTCCCATTACATAGTTCAGATCAAATTATATGCCTAACAATTACAGCCACGAAGTATTCATTTACATACCTTCCTTCAGTGTTCAGAACACATTCATTGTTAACCAAATCACTGCAGTGGAAGATTTAAAGGGATAGTAGGTAACAAAACTTGCATTTCTTTGTAACTCATTTGTTTTCCAGTTCCTTTTATTAAATAACTGGTATTTTAAAAGAGCCTTTCTTTGGAAAGCAAAAAAAAAAAAAAAAAAAAAAAACCTTACATTGTTGATTCCCTATTTTTTAAAAAAGCTCTCTGCTGTGGCCTGGGAGGGCGGTGGAGGATGGCCCAAGTCCTTGGGCCCTGCACCCGTATGGGAGACCAGGAGAAGCACCTGGCTCTTGGCTTCGGATTGGCACAGTACCCCGGCCGCAGCGCACTGGCCGTGGCAGCCATTTGGGGGGTGAACCAATGGAAGGAAGACCTTTGTCTCTGTCTCTCTCTTTCTCACTGTCTAATCTAACTCTGCCTGTCAAAAAATTTTTTTAAAAAATCTATAAGCAAAGACAAGAAGTGTTATATTTTAGGTGCTCAGCTTGCCTTGACTGTATCAAGAGTCCACACCAAGAGACTAAGCTATACTTCTAGGTGTGTATATATACACTATGATATTCACACAACAAAACTGCTTGATGATGCAGGATGCATCCCCACTGAGAAGTGACACATGACTGTATTTGGTATTTCCTTAGAGCCAAGAGCAACATGAAAAATCACTGTCCCACTAACAGTGTGGTGAACTAAGAAGGTTTAGAAACCACTGCATATGGGTATAACCATTAGGGCTATAACAAAACTCAGTGAAATGCTGATTAGTTTATATTAAGATTAAAAAACCATTATTTCTGTGTAAGGGCTAATAAACTGTTAATAAGGGGTCTTCAAAAAATTCATGGGAAGTGTCCATTATTAAAAAGTAAACATGGATTTCCTAATTTTTGTACCAAAATAAACGTATCTTTCAATTTCATTTCCCATAAATTTTTGGAAGTGCCTTGTACTCACTTTTCAAAGAATATCCACCATTTCTATCTTGCCTTAACTTCAGCCCAGCACGTGCTCGGAGTCCAACTCCTCTGCATTCTCTCCAGAGGAAAATGTTCCCTCTGTGCTATACACAATGGCATCGTCCTTCCTCAGTACTTCAGAAAAACATCTCTGGTATTTTTATAAGGCTATTCAATGAGTTAATACTAGTGTTAGTAACAACATGCAAAGAGTTAGCAACCTTCAGTATATAAAGCTCTGGATCTCAATTAACAAGTGGGTTGGAGTCAGATTCATCTGATAATCTTAGGCAACTCCCTCAACCTCTTGAGCTGCAGTTCTCTTCAATCATAAAAATGGTCATGTTTAAATTTTAAAAACTGCAGGTTTATGATAGTCAAGTGAAGTTAATGATTATTAAAGCAATTCAGAAAATGTTGTTGTTAAGCCATGGATACATCATTCTTTCTTCCTTTTCTTTTCTTTTCTTTTTAATTTGAAAGAGTTACAGAGAGAGGTAGAACCAGAGAGAGAGAGAGAAAGCAATCTTCCATCTGCTAAGCTGATCCAAAGCCAGGAGCCAGGAGCTTCTTCTGGGTCTCCCATGCGTGTACAGGGGCCCAAGGACTTGGGCCATCTTCAACTGCTTT
Source organism: Lepus europaeus (assembly GCF_033115175.1). Lineage (NCBI taxonomy): Eukaryota > Metazoa > Chordata > Mammalia > Lagomorpha > Leporidae > Lepus > Lepus europaeus. Next base: position 41,061,842 of record NC_084836.1, on the reverse strand, counting down.
CCCAGGCCATAGCAGAGAGCTGGATCAGAAGTGGAGCAGCTGAGACTCGAACCAGTGCCCATATGGGATGCCAGCGCTGCAGGCAGGGACTTTAACCTGCTGCGCCACAGCGCCGGCCCCACATCATTCTTTCTAATATTAATATACAAGGCACTGTGTTTGCCAATGGGTAGAGTGGTAAGAAATATCCCTTTTCATGAAACTTAAGATTTTAATGGGGAAAATAATATATTTAATCTCAGTTCCCTTCTATTAAAATGACAATAAAGAAATTTTAAAAAAAGATATTAGCACACAATGACAAAAAACCTACAGAAAACAGAATGAGATGAGAGTACAATTTTAGAATACAAAAAGAAAGAGGTGAGGGGGCACACTGTGGCATAGTAGGTAGAGCTGCAGCCTGCAGGGCTGGCATCCCATATGGGCACCGGTTCAAGTCCCAGCCGCTCTACTTCCGATTCAGCTCTCTCCTATGGTCTGGAAAGCAGAAGATGGCCCAAGTCCTTGGGCCCCTGCACTTGAGTGGGGGACCGGAAGAAGCTCCTGGCTCCTGGCTTTGGATCGGCACAGCTCCAACAATTGCGGACAACTGGGGAGTGAACCAGCAGATGGAAGACCTCTCTCCCTCTCCCTCTTCCTTCCTCTCTCCTCCCCCCCCCCCGCCTTTTCTTCTCTCTCTGTGTAACTCTGCCTTTCAAATAAATCAATAAATCTTAAAAAAGAGAGAGAGAGAGAGAGAGAGAGAGAATTGCTTATTTAGCAGAACAGAGAACACTAAATCTATAAGCCATCTGAAAAAATGGGGAGACAAGGGGGCTGGCACTGTGGCACAGTAGATTAAAGCCCTGGCCTGAAGCACCAGCATCCCATATGGGCGCTGGCTCTAGTCCTGGCTGCTCCTCTTCTGATCCAGCTCTCTGCTATGGCCTGGGATAGCAGCAGCAGGTGGCCCAAGTCCTTGAGCCCCTGCACCCATATGGGAGGCCCAGAGGAAGCTCCAGGCTCCTGGCTTCGGAATGACACAGATCCGGCCGTTGCAGCCAACTGGGGACTGAACCAGCAGATGGAAGAACTCTCTGTCTCTGCCTATCTCTGTAACTCTATCGAATAAAATAAAATAAATCTTTAAAAAAAAATGGGGAAACAAATAAGCATATGTCAAACAATTAGAGAAAAGGCTTAGGAACTGGAGGTATCAGGAGCTCCTTATGACAAGGAGGAGATATGGGTAAAAGCTTTAAGAAGAGTGAACAGTCTATGGAAGAAGTTAAGACACCACCACCCCTACTCTCCTCAGTCAAGCAACTACTTCTTCCTCATGGAAATGGTTTATTCTCTGCAGATACTGGACCAGAGAGGTACCTGACTCTAAGAGATAAGTTAATGGTCAAGAGTGGAAGTAAAAAACAAGAAGTTTAAGTATATAGACAAAACAGCGGTACTGGGGCCAGCGCTATGGCACAGCAGGTAAAGCTGCCACCTGCAGCACTGGCATCTATTGTGGCACTAGTTTGAGTCCCTGCTGTTCCACTTCCAAACCAGCTCTCTGCTATGGCCTAGGAAAGCAGTGGAAGTTGGCCTAGTCCTCAAGCCCCTGCACCCAAGTGGGAAACCCAGAAGAAGCTCTTGACTTTGGATCAGTCCAGCTCCAACTGTTGTGGCCATTTGGGGAGTGGACCAGCGGATGGAGGACTTGTCTCTCTCTGCCTCTGCCTCTGCCTCTGCCTCTCTGTAACTTTATCTTTCAAATAAATAAATACATCTTTTTTTAAAAAAATAGCAGAACTTCCAACTTCTTTGCCCCAAGTGGGTCTAAAAACTACTAAGAAAGTATTTATATAATATCCTATTTTCAGATGTATCAGATTTACTGTATATTATTTATAATGGTTCTTGTCCACCAAAAATCTGTAAACCATAAAGAAAAATATTTACTACGTTCAAGTTTTATAGAGGCAGAGAAAAACAGAGAAAGGGCATTGTTTTCAAATACTAGATGTTAATCCTGTCAGGATAAACTCCATTTAAGCAATGAATAGAGAATACTCAATAAAATTATAGGCATTACACAAAATAAAGTTATTTTAATATACATTGAAAAAATAATAGCCAAAATACTAAATCTGTAACTTCACAGCTATTATTATTGCTTAATCAAGGGCAAGTTTAAAAAAAATAGCAAGTAAACATTAACATAAACTAACATAGGCTGTTTGTAGGAACAGTAGTATAGCACGTAAACATTTGAACTCTGAGGCTCACTACTATAAAAACAATTATTAAACTGGGTGTTGAGAGCCAAACTAAAATTCCTTCAAACTCCAAGGATTATTTCAAATATTATCCTAAAGACTTTTTAAAATAGTCACATGTTCAGCTCTCTGCTGTGGCCCGGGAAGGCAGCAGAGGATGGCCCAAGTCCTTGGGCCCTGCACCTGCATGGGAGACCAGGAGAAGCACCTGGCTCCTGCCTTCGGATCAGCATGATGCGCCGGCCACAGCGGCCATTGGAGGGTGAACCAACGGCAAAAAGGAAGACCTTTCTCTCTGTCTGTCTCTCTCTCTCTCTCACTATCCACTCTGCCTGTCAAAAAAAAAAAAAAAAAAAAAGAGAGAGATATGGTGGCCAGAAAAATAACTAATAGATGCATCATGTTCATCTTATCCTAGCTAAGGACTTCATTACATTTCTGGTTCAATGAAGAGTCAGGAAAAAAAAAAAAAAGCTCTAAAAATAAAGATTTACATGTCCACTTTTCAATTAAACAAAATGAGAAGTTATTGAGCAACCCAACAATAACTTAAAAACAAAAACACTCGGCTATATGCTTTACACTGTGATGACTTGCGTCCTTAAAAAGTCAAAAAAGTTTTAGCAATTAAATTCTCTAAGTTTTCAGAAATCCTCCCACATTTGCATTATCAAAAAAACAGCTGTAATTTTGTGAAACTGAAGGAAGACTCTGCAACTCATGCTTCTTAAATGTGCTTTTAATTTTTTTGACTACTAAAGGCCATAATAATGTCACTGGGAAAACAGAAGGCTGAGTGAGCATCTGAGGGTAAAAAGGAATGTTTTCACAGGCTCAGTTGGTAAATACCACTGGCTCTAGCTGAACATTCTTCCTTAACAGGAAGCCAATCACAATTTAATGTTAAAAACCTCTTTGTTGTAAAGAGCAGTGGAAGACCATATTATCTCAATTATTCCTTCACATAAAACTTAACAGTTGTATTAATACTTAAACATTATCAGAATGCATCCTTCCCTTTTTAACCGTGTTTCTAACAGTCCACCCTGAAAAATCAGACTTAACTAAGCAATCAACGGGCTCAGATGTGAGTCGCCTTCTAGTTTGGGTACTATGAAGGGCAGACTTTTATGCTCCCTCCATGCTTTCATTTTGATTATACATTCAATTTGCAAGTTACAGAAAGAAGTAGGAACCTGAGAAATGCATGAAGCATAATCACATGAAATAAATAGAAAATGTTTAAATAAACCAAAATATTACATTTCTGAAACTTAAAGTATTTTTCTTTGTTCACACTTAAATTGTTACTGTAAGTTTCCAGCCAGAAAATATACTTTAAATGTTAGCAGGGACCAGGGTTGTGGCATAGCAGGTAAAGCTGCAGCCTGCAGCCCTGCCATCCCATATGAGAGTTGGTTCTTATGCCAGCAGCAGAAGATGGCCTAAGTACCACCCATGTGGGAGACCCAGATAAAGGGCTTGGCTACTGGCTTTCTCCTGGCTCAGCCCTGACCTTTAGCCAAAGGGGAGTGAATCACACGGATGGAAGACTGATCTCTGTTTGTCTCTATTTCTCTCTCTATAACTTTGATTTTCAAATAAATAAACATAAAACCTTTAAAAAAAGTTTAAAAGCATGAAGGGACAATTCAAGAAAGAAATATCCCTAATGAGTAAGTTTATACATATCTAAAATCTCAAAGAAAGAAAATTACAAGCAAATGAGAGACCAGTTAAAGAAATTACGGACGTAACTTGCATGTGACTATTTCCATTAGAAGGCTATATTCTGTAATCCAATCTTAGTCTTCCCCACCTCATTACTTCCTCCAAAATACCTGCCTCATCAGACATTTCAGTTTAGATCTACCCCGAGGAAACAGACTCATATGACAATGAAGAAAATTCCTTAGTACCACCTGTAGTGGATTTCTAAACCACAGTCATGATTAGATACTGACATGAATATTTAAAATCTATGCTATAAATGAAAGAAAATAAAGCCACCCATGTTCCAGTAGTACATACAGTGGGATCTTTATTCAGCCTTAATTAAGAAGAAAATTCTTACACATGCTGCAACATAGATGAACTTTTGGAAACATTCTAAATGAAATAAGCCAGTCTTATTTTAGGAATTATATTGCATGATACCACCTCTACGAACTATCTAGAGCAATCAAGGCAGATGGTGGTGGCCAGGGGGTGGAGGAGTTACTGTTTAACGACTTAGAGTTGGGGTTTAGGAAGGTAGCAAAGTTAGGAGACAGTCAGTAAATGTACTCAATGCAACGGAACTGTACGCTGCACACTTTCCTAAAAATACAAGGAGGCTCATTGACTAAATATACCTTGCAATACACATCACAACCTGGCAGATGTGAGGCTCTGAGCTGATAAAAGAAAGGCATTAATACAAGTCACGTTAAAGCTTTTTATGAAAATGATTCAGAATTGTGATTCTGAAGCGAACGTTGTCTTTTTGAAAGCTCTTTTGGAAAAAGCTCAACCATAAAATAAGATAAAGATATGGAGCATCATGCACTTACTTCATTTTCCAACCGCTACATTGACCTGTTCCTGAAATGTCTTTACAAAGAATGCATATTCTGCAGCAAATCTTTTCATCAATCACCATGTGAAAACCTTTGGCAGGGACATTATGCATTCCAGGGAGGATTTAAATTAGTTTCGTAAGAGACTGAAACCTGGCTTATAAGTAAAGGATTGGATTTACAATTTCACAGTTTCTTTTCTGCCACAACTAGATATGTTCCATCAGTTTTCACATTCATATTTTCTATCATAAGGTTTAAAATAATATAGACCTTCAATTAAAATTATTCTTGGTAGCTATCTACATATTTTTAAGCTTGATCTGCCTGCAACATACAGTATTTGAAATCACATTTCTACCTTTAGCAAAAAATAATAAAGTATTCCAGCTGCAGGTATTTCTGTAGGTATTTCATTCTAAAAATCTTACCTACTTTAGAAGAACAGGAGACCTTTACAAGACAATCTTTTTAACTGACACAATTTCAATCTCTTAAAATATTTTTCACTTGAATATTTTCAGTGTTTAGCTTAAAAAACAAACCCCTCATTTTATGTTTATTTCAAACTCAAATTCTTGTGCTTTTTTAAGCTGCTTTGATGAATTATTTTAATTTTAGACACCAGGAAAAATATTTAATCCTGAAACTTTAAGTGTAGGCCTACATACTCAAAGTGATTTAAAAAGCATCCTTATTTGTTGTGTGTAAATCACAGAAAATTAAACAATACAAAAGGTACTTCTAGCTGATATAAAATCTTTCCGCGATAGACAAATTGTCAGATCAGCTTAATCAAAGTAGTGAACAGCTGCTGTAAAACTGAGAGAGCAAGATAAAAAGAGTGACAAAAATGATCTGACAGTCTTTACAAAAGAGAGAAAAACCAATAGGTTCTTGTGAAAATACTAGAGGAATATTCTATTACTCATGGAAATAGTACCATTATTGGTGCAACAATCACTAGCATAATGGAGGGAAGTCTGTCCACAATATTGGTACTCACCATTCAATTAGCATAAACGGTTAAACAGGAATTTATTTAAAATTCACCATAAGTACAAATACTACTCAACTAAACACCCAGAAGATTGTGTGAAGCAGAACATGGATTAGTCAATTCAATGGTTACAATGAGACCAAAAAATTTTAACAACAATAAAAGCATGATCAATATTTAAAAAGTGGGCAGGTATCTGGCACAGTAGGTAAGACACTGCTTACAACTGCTTACAACACCCACATCTTCCATCAGAGTGCCTGGTTAAGATCTGCTTAAGATCCAACTTCCAACTGGTGCACATCTTCCCAGGAAGAGGCAGGAGATGGCTCAAGTACTTGGGTCCCTACCATACATGTGGGAGACTAGATTGAGATCCAGGTTCCAGGGGTTTAACCTTGCCCAGCCCCAGCTGTTGCAGGTATTTGGGGAGTGAAACAGCAGATAAAAGAGCTCCATCTCTCAGTGTCTTTGTCTTTCTTGCCTTTTGAATAAAATGCAGAAAAAGTAAAACAAAATTTAAAATCCAGCCAGTGCCGCGGCTCAATAGGCTAATCCTCTGCCTTGCGGTGCGGCACACCAGGTTCTAGTCCCGGTCGGGGCACCGGATTCTGTCCTGGTTGCCCCTCTTCCAGGCCAGCTCTCTGCTGTGGCCCGGAAGTGCAGTGGAGAATGGCCCAAGTGCTTGGGCCCTGCACCCCATGGGAGACCAGGAGAAGCACCTGGCTCCTGTCTTCGGATCAGCACGGTGCGCTGGCCGCAGCACGCCAGCAGAGGCGGCCATTGGAGGGTGAACCAACAGCAAAGGAAAACCTTTCTTTCTGTCTCTCTCTCTCACTGTCCACTCTGCCTGTCCAAAAAAAAAAAAAAATTAAAATCCAATACAGTCTTTGAAATTTTTATTTTCTTTGAAAGGCAGAATTACAGAGAAAGAGATGGAGATGGAGAGACAGAGAGAGAGAGAGAGAGAGAGAGAGAGAGAGAGATCTTCTGTCCCCTCCTTTACTCCCCAAATAGCTGCAATAGCCAGAGATGGGCCAGGCCAAAGCTAGGAGTCAGGGAGCTTCCTCCGAGTCTCCTACGTGGGCAGCAGGGGCCCAAGCACGTTGGCTATGTTCTGATATTTTCCCAGGATGCTAGCTGGAAGCTGGATTGGAAGTGGAGCAGCTGGGAATCAAACCAGTGCCCATAAGGAATGCAGTGGCTTAATCTGCTAGGCCACAGCACCAGCCCCTATAGTTTTTCTTTTTTTTTAAAGAATGTGTTTCCATAACACAAAGCTTTACACCAATTCTAAGATGATGGCCCAGAAGACAGTCCTTTCTTCCTCTATGCAAAAGCAATGTACTTCTCATAAATGAACAAATCAAATCTTTGAGCGAGTTAATAAAAAGCTGTTCAAGGGGCTGGCGCTGTGGCGCAGTGGGTTAATGCCCTGGCCTGAAGCGCCAGCATCCCATGTGGGTGCCAGTTTGAAACCCGGCTGCTCCACTTCTAATCCAGCTCTCTGCTATGGCCTGGGAAAGCAATAGAGGATGGCCCAAGTCCTTGGGCCCTTGCACCTATGTGGGAGACCCGGAAGAAGCTCCTGGATCCTGGCTTCAGATCGGCACAGCTCCAGCCGTTGCGGCAAATTGGGGAGTGAACCATTGGATGGAAGACCTCTCTCTCTGCATAACTCTGACCTTAAATAAATAAATCTTCAAAGAAAAAAAAAAAGCTGTTCAAAAAGCCTAGTTCTGACAGTGCTTCTCCACTCCATGGATGACAGAACTTTCACATGGGTACTGCAGATTACCAACACTTAGATGCTCTTTATTCTGTTCAGTAACAGTCAAGAAACCTATTCTTCCAGCTTACTTAAATGTCAGGTACCGCAGCTGTACTCTGAGGGAAAAGTTAAGGAAGTACATGTTTGCTTATTTTTATTGGAGTTACTCAGCAATTGTTAGTTTTCTAATGTGCAGCCAAGATACTTGCTAAAAAGGCACAATCTTGGGGATGGCGCTGTTGTATAACAGGTAAAGCTGCCACCTGCAGGGCAGGCAACCCATAAGGGCACCGGTTCAAGTCCTGGCTGCTCCACTTTTGATCCAGCTCTCTGCCATGGCCTGGAAAGGCAGTGAAGGATGGTCCAAGTCCTTGGGGCCCCACACCCACGTTGGAGACCCGGAAGAAGCTCCTGGCTTCTGGCTTCAGATCGGCCCAGCTCTGACTGTTGTGGCCATTTGGGGAGTGAACCAGTGGATGGAAGACTTCTCTTTGTCTCTCTCTCTATCTCTAACTCTGCCTTCCAAATAAATAAATAAATTTTTTTTTTACCTTTTTTTTTTTTTTTTACAGGCAGAGCGGACAGTGAGAGAGAGACAGAGAGAAAGGTCTTCCTTTTGCCGTTGGTTCACCCTCCAATGGCCGCCGCGGTAGGCACGCTGCAGCCGGCGCACCGCGCTGATCCGATGGCAGGAGCCAGGTGCTTCTCCTGGTCTCCCATGGGGTGCAGGGCCCAAGGACTTGGGCCATCCTCCTCTGCACCCCCTGGCCACAGCAGAGAGCTGGCCTGGAAGAGGGGCAACCGAGATGCACAATCTTAAACCTTTAAACAAATCCCAGATACTTTTAACAAACTCTGCATCTTATCAAAGCTTTAGAAAATTTGTACAAAGTCTAAGGTGTATTAGTCTAAAAGTGGCTACACCTACCAACCTGACATCCCCAAGTAGCTTCAGATCTAAGTACATAGTACCACTGTCCAAATATTTAAGGTTTAGAATGGATGTATGAAAGCAGCTCAAAATTCAAATATGAGCTGATACTTTCTCAAATTCAAGACTAAAATGAGAACTTGAACCAAACACAGGTTCTTAGTTCTGGCTCTCCTAAGAATCTTCCAAGGAGTTGTACAAAAGTATTAATGCCCAAGACATACACCAAAGGATTAAATACTGGCTAATCAGTTCCACAGATAACTTTAACATGTAGCTAAAAACCAAAAACCAACAAACTAGAGTAAAGCTTTGCAGTTTTAAGGCACCTATGGATCTGTTCAAGTATAGTTTCTGAGTCAGTTAAGTCTGTATGGAAGATACTGCACTTTTTTTTTTTTTTTTAAATTTATTTAATCTGAAAAGCAGAGTTACAGAGAAGGAGAGGGAGAGGTCTTCCATCCACTAGTTCGTTCCCCCAAATGGCCACAATGGCAGGAGCTGGGCCAGTCTGAAGCCAGAAGCTTCTGCCAGGTCTCCCACATGGGTGGCAGGTGCCCAAGCACTTGGGCCATCTTTCACTACCTTTCCAAGTACATTAGCAGGGAGCTGGAATGAAGTTGAGCAGACAGCAGACCAGACTCGAACTGGTGCCCCTATGGGATGCTGGAGCTGTAGGTAGCAGCTTTACCTGCTACGCATTTATTTTTTTGTTTTGTTTTTTGTTGTGTTTTTTTTTTTGTTTTCTGGTTTTTTGTTTGTTTGTTTGTTTGACAGGCACAGTGGACAGTGAGAGAGAGCGACAGAGAAAAAAGTCTTCCTTTGCCATTGGTTCACCCTCCAATGGCCGCCGTGGCCTGCACACTGCGGCCGGCACACCGCACTGATCCGAAGCCAGGAGCCAGGTACTTATCCTGGTCTCCAATGGGGTGCAGGGCCCAAGCGCCTGGGCCATCCTCCACTGCACTCCCGGGCCACCCTGCTACGCATTTCTAAAAACATTCTGAAAAAGAGCAGGTTAGTCTCTGTCCTTGTGGTCTGAGAACTGAAAAACCAATGCTCAAAAAAAAAGTTTTGCCCTCAACTTATCTTTTCGTATATGTAAGATACTGTTTTAGATAAAGTCAATACAAAATTAACAAAAACACGTGAAATTCTTACCCTCCTGGACATACAGTCTAACATGAGGATACTAAACAAAGTTAGCAGAAACGCATATTATGGAAAAATGCATATGGATTTCATAACTGCCTATGGATTTCATAACTTTCAGAACAGACTGGAGGTAGATAATGAGGATCACTTCAGTGAGCCAAGTGAGTGACACTCCTGGGCTGAACTGCAGGTTCAGTAATGAGGATGGGAGAGAAGTGGATGAATGTGAGCAGTATCTAGAAGTTAAAACTGGCAAAACGAGGTAAATGAATGGCCACGCAGGAGGGGCGGAGAAATAAGGAAGATACTCATGTCAATCCAAAACATGCACGAATAACTTGGAAAGGCTAGGCAGATGGTGGGACTACTCACAATTTAAAGGAACACAGAACAACAAATCTGAGCAGGAGACACTCGTGAATGTGTGGGGGAAGAAGGGCAGAAATGTCTAAGAGGCAGCGTGGGACACAGTTCTCAAGCTCAAAATGAAGCTAAGGACTGGAAATAGAAATTAATAAATCTAGTAATTACATCTATACTTCTGGCCAAATTGTAATAATAGGGACGTGATTTACCATCCAGCTTGAATTAAAAACAACAAAAAATAGATCAAATACATAAAATAAGGATATTCAGGCACCAACATTAAGGCAGCTCACAATAATGACCCCTGAGACGAAGACAAATTATGTGAGCTCTACAATTACTGTGCGAGAGCCTAGCAATCTCCTTCAGTTGAAGAAATAGAAGTGGGGGTCCTGGAAGGCCAACTTAGCAGGTCAGAATGGTGAAGAAGAGAGAATAGCAAAAAGATCTCTAAGCAGCACATGCCCACGAGGAAAGAATCCAAGCCTGGGCTGAGAATCATCTGAAAGGATTAAAGGAAACAAATGCAGAGAAAGCTGATATAGCCTTTCAGCACTCTGAGCAGCAACATCACAACTGGCAAGAATACAAAACATGGCAAAAGGGAGCCAAGAAGAAGCTGGTGCTGTGGAGCACTGGGTTATGCTGCCTCCTGCAATGCTGGCATTCCCACAGTCCCATCCGCTCCACTTCCGATACAGCTCCTGCTAATGGCCTGGAAAAGCAGCGGAAGATGGCCCAACTGTTGGGGCACCTGCATCCACATGGGAGACCCAGATGACACTCCTGGCTCCTGGCTTTGGCCTGGCCCAGCCCTGGCCATTGTGGCCATTTGGGGAATGAATCAGCAAATGGAAGCACTTACTCTCGAGCGCTCTCTCTCTCCCCGTCTCCTTCCCTCCCTCTCTCCCTCTCTGTAACTCTGCCTTTCAAATAAATGAATACACCCTTAAAAGGGGGGAGGGAGAAAGTAGTTTATTAAGAGAAATGGCTGTGATGTGAAAGCACCTGCTATGTTCAATATATGAAATATTGGAGGGGTTGGCATTGTGGCATAGTGGGTGCCTGCAATGACGACATGCCATATGAGCCAAAGTTTGAGTTCCTGCTGCTCACTTCTGATCCAACTGCCTGTTAATGTGCCTAGGAAAGCAACAGAGGATGGCCAAATTACTTGGCCTCCTGCCACCTACATTGGAGATCCAGATGGAGTTCCAGTCTCCCGGCTTCAGTCTGGCCTAGTCTTTTGTGGCCATTCAGGGAGTGAAGCAGCAGATGGAAGATAACCTCTCTGTTTTTCCCTCTAATTCTGCCTTACAAACAAATTTTTAAAAAGGAGGTGGGGGGAACCCAGTACTGTGGCATAGCGGGTAAAGACGCTGCCTGCAGTGCTGGCATCCCACATGGGCTCCAGTTCCAGTCCCGGAAGCCTCACTTCCGATGCAGCTCTCTGCTATGGCCTGAGAAAGCAGTAGAAAATGGCCCAAGTCCTTGGGCCTCTGCACCTGCGTGGGAGACCCAAAAGAAGCTCCTGGCTCGTGACTTTGGATCAGCTCAGTTTTGGCCATTGTGACCATTTGGGGAGTGAACCAGTGGATGGAAGACATCTCTCTCTCTCTGCCTCTCCTCTCTCTGTGTAACTCTGACTTTCAAATAAATAAATAAACCTTTTTAAAAAAGAGAGAGAAATCATGGAGAACTCTAGAAAAATCTATACTGGTAAAACATTACACCAGGACTCAAATTATCTGAAAGCCTCAAGGGTCATATTTTTGAAGTGACTCTTGCTGGTCTACAGAAGGATGAAGTTGCATTTAGAAAATTCAAGGTAATTTCTGAGGATATTCACAGCGAAAAGCTGGTGGGGATGAGCAGTGGAATGCTAAAACTGAACAAGCTGGTAGCTATAAATCATCAGTCCAACAATCTGTTCTTTTAGAAGTGACAAAAAGTCCCATTTACAAAGAAATGAAGCTGATACAGGCAATATGGGTGAACCTGAGTGAAGCCAGAGCTTTTGTTAAAAGAATATATAAGGGGGAACCAGCGCTGTGGTGCAATAGGTTAAGCCTCTGCCTGTGGTGCTAGCATTCCATATGGGTGCCAGTTTGTGTTCCAGCAGTTCCTCATTTGATCCAGCTCTCTGCTATGGCCTGGGAAAGCAGTAAAAGATGGCCCCTACGGCCGGCGCCGCAACTCAATAGGCCAATCCTCCACCTGCGGCACTGGCATCCCAGGTTCTAGTCCCGGTTGGGGCGCCGGATTCTGTCCCGGTTGCCCCTCTTCCAGGCCAGCTCTCTGCTGTGGCCCGGGAGTGCAGTGGAGGATGGCCCAAGTCCTTGGGCCCTGCACCCCATGGGAAACCAGGAGAAGCACCTGGCTCCTGCCTTCGGATCAGCACGGTGCTCCGGCCACAGCGTGCCGGCTGCGGCGGCCATTGGAGGGTGAACCAACGGCAAAAGGAAGACCTTTCTCTCTGTCTCTCTCACTGTCCATTCTGCCTGTCAAAAAAAAAAAAAAAAGAAGAAGAAGATGGCCCCTACACCCCTACACCCATGTGGGAGACCTGGAATAAGCTCCTGGCTTTGGCACAGTTTAGCTCTGAAAGTTGTGGCCATTTGGGGAGTGAACCAGCGGATGGAAGACCTTTCTCTCTGTCTCTCCCTCTGTCTGTATCTCTACCTCTCAAATAAATAAAATCTTTTTAAAAAAAGATATAATGGTTGCTTCTGTTTATACAAAAAATACAATGTAATCTATTGTGACAAAAAGCAAAACAGTGGTTGCTTTCCACAAAGAAAGGATTATCAAGGAACACAGGCAGACTCTTGGGTCTGAGGGCTGTCTTCTCAGTGTCTTGACTGTGGAGATACTTTCACTGGTGAAAACATCTGTAAAGGGGCCCTGGCCTGAAGCACTGCATCCCTTATGGGCGTCCGTTCGAGACCCAGCTGCTTCACTTCCGATCCAGCTCTCTGCTATGGCCTGGGAAAGCAGTAGAAGATTGCCCAACTCCTTGGGCCCCTGCACCCATGTGGGAGACCCGGAAGAAGCTCCTGGCTCCTGGCTTCAGACTGGTGCAGCTCTGGCCGTTGTAGCCTATTGGGGAGTGAACTAGCAGATGGAGAACCTCTCTCTTTCTCTCTCTGCCTCTCCTCTCTCTGTGTAACTTTGACTTTCAAATAAATAAATAAATCTTTAAAAAAATCTGTCAAAACTTGACAGGGAACAAACATGTAGCCTCGTGGTTAGGAGAAGACATGAGAGGTATGGAGTTACCAAAGCAAAGGGAAGAAACAGTATTTTTCTGAGGGACAGAAAATGACACAATGCCAAATCTAAGATATAGCCTAAAAAATTCCACTGTAACAGAGGGGAAGTATACAAAGTATGCACCATGGTACAGGAGTAAAGACAACAAGGAAAACAGTCGTCATACCCCATAATCTGTATCACTTTGACTAGAAAGACTAAGCAATCTACAGGGATTTTTATTTTAGACTTGACAGTAAAGAGAAACCATGCATCCTAGATGCCAACAGATTCTTGCATCTGGCACCGACATCTTCATACCTAACATGCTAGATTCAACACAAACAACAATTGTCCTTGGGTCTTTAAAAGAAATTAAGTCAGAATGAAGCTAAGAGTTATTAATGCACACACTCATTAAGCACAAGGCAAGTTCAACTTGGAGGTCTATCTGCCCATCTAAACTTAATAGGAGACAAAATACTTGAAATTCTTCTGGTTTTTCTTTTTTTAATGAGTAATAGGGTTATTTATGTTGCTATTATCAGACAACCAGAGAAATAAGATGTTTTGCCTCCTGTTAGAATAAAAACTTGTTAACATACAGATGTACTTCATCAGTACACACAAGAATTCAGTAAATTAAATTTAGTGAACAATCTTCAAAACAATTTCTTCAGGGCCAGCATTGTGGCATGGGGGTTAAGCTGCCGCCAGCAATGCAGGCATCCCATATGGGCGCCGGCTAGAGTCCTGGTTGGAGTTCTGGCTGCTCTACTTCCAAACCAGCTCCTGTTAATGTGACTGAGAAAGCAGCAGAGGATGGCCCAGGTGATTGGGCCCTTGCACCCACAGAGGAGATCTGGATAAAGCTCTTTCCTCCTGGCTTCAGCCTGGCCCTGCCCCAGGCCACTGTGGCCATTTCAGGACTGAACCAGAGGAAGCAAGATCTCCGTCTCTCTCTCTCTCTCTTTGCCTTTCAAGTAAATAAAATTAAGAAAGAAGAAAAAATTCCTTCAAAGTAAATATGAAAGAATTGCTATGATTACTTAATTTTATTGTTTACATAGATTCAAATTACTAAACAGTCCAAAATAGTTTTACAATGGATTCTATAAAGTTTAAAAAAAAAATTTTTTTTTTTTTTTTGGACAGGCAGAGTGGACAGTGAGAGAGACAGAGAGAAAGGTCTTCCTTTGCCATTGGTTCACACTCCAATGGCCGCCGCGGCTGGCACGCTGCGGCCGGTGTACTGTGCTGATCCAAAGGCAGGAGCCAGGTACTTATCCTGGTCTCCCATGGGGTGCAGGGCCCAAGCACTTGGGCCATCCTCCACTGCACTCCCGGGCCACAGCAGAGAGCTGGCCTGGAAGAGGGGCAACCGGGACAGAGTCCGGCGTCCTGACCGGGACTAGAACCCGGTGTGCCGGCACCCCAAGGCGGAGGATAAAAATTTTTTTAAATATTAAATTAAATGTTTAAAAAATATGACCTCAAGCTAAAAATTTCTCTACAATAATTTAGTAGAAGCATTTTAGACACTGGACAAAACAGCTAAATTTGTAGGCCCAATATCACCATATACTTTCACAAACACAGACATGTTTTTTTTATCATTAAAAGCACTGCTTCTGCCATCTAGTCCATGGTAGCAGCCTAACGTTCAAGCATACAGAAGTGATCCAGAGAAAGGCCATTATTCCATTACTGCCCAAACCAACCTGTAAATAAAACGAAAATGCTTATAAAACTTTTAACAGTAAACCACATTTTGCAATTGTGAACATTTCTCTCTGCAGTCCCTGAGAATATTTATTGAATTCTTACACAACTACAGAGGAAAATAAACTACAGCAGCTTGAGGGTTCACATTAATTAAAAACCCTATCAGTAATAAACACAGAACATCAATCAAGTTTTAAAAAATTATTTTGTGATATTTAGAAAAGACTTTGTGGTCCATCCTGTTTGCATTTTTTTCTTTTCTGATAGTTAACATATGAAAATATTTGGTTTTAAAGATTACATGCTCCCCAAAAGTAGTTTAATAAATTATCCAAAAAAAAAAAAAAAGATTAGAAGGCGGCAGGGGAGGGAAGAGAGAAATGAAGCCTCTCTTCTTAATCAACTAGTTTACTAAACAAGGCCACGTAAAATAATATGGGGGAAAAAACTGAAAACAATATCTCTCTCATTATGTTTAGTTCTAGGCACATATTAATAGTCGGAGAGAAATAACTAGCCATTAGAAGGTATTGGGAAGTCCTGCAGGTGGAGTGAGTTATGTTAATGTTGAAGCTCTGCAATCAGCTACCCTGGGCTAAAAGTCTGATGCACTGATCTCAGCCAGGAGTAGCCAGGGGAAATCAATGAGGGAAAGAGTAAACAGCACAAAATGGTTTTTCCTAGGATAAACTTCATAGTGGCACTGACAGGAATCTGGTCCTTTCCTGATTAAATGAAATTGGCATGAGGCAGAGACTAAAAGGAATTGGGTATTACAAAATTTAATATGAAAAAGACAGGCCGGGAGGCCACTCTGAGAAAAGGGGGGTAAGAGAGAAAAGAGAATAAAAGAAAATGGAGCTTACCGACAGCTTCTGAGGATAACCTTCATACACACAACACTACCTCCAGAGCACAGCCTCACAAGACAATATCTCCCTCCACAGTTCACCTTCCTAACAGCCCACACCAGAAGTCCTCACACTATGCATGCTTGTTGTCACAGAAGGAGAGAAGAGATTTACTAGCAATGAATTTATATAATTAGAAAATGGTATTTCAGCCGGCGCCATGGCTTAACAGGATAATCCTCCGCCTTGCGGCACAGACACACCGGGTTCTAATCCCGGTTGCTCCTCTTCCAGGCCAGCTCTCTGCTATGGCCCGGGAGTGCAGTGGAGGATGGCCCAAGTCCTTGGGCCCTGCACCCTCATGGGAGACCAGGAGAAGCACCTGGCTCCTGCCTTCGGATCAGCACGGTGCGCTGGCCGCAGCGGCCATTGGAGGGTGAACCAACAGCAAAAAGGAAGACCCTTCTCTCTGTCTCTCTCTCTCACTATCCACTCTGCCTGTCCAAAAAAAAAAAAAAAAAAGAAAATAGTATTTCAAAATGCAAAGTGTGGGACCAGCGTTGTGGCATAGCAGCTAAAGCCGGCAACCCAGATGGGTGCCCATTCACCTTGCAGCTGCTCCATTTCCAATCCAGCTCCATGCTAACGGCATGGGAAAAGCAGCAGAAGATGGTCTAAGTGTTTGAGCCCCTTCCACCCATGTGGGAGGCCTGAAAGAGATCCTGGCTCCTGGCTTCAGTGGGGTCCAGCCCTGGTTGTTGAAGCCATACGAGGAGTGAACCAGCGGATGGAATCCGACCTCTCTTCATTTCTCCCTCTCTCTGTAACTCTTTCAAATTAAATAAATAAATCTTTTTTAAAAATGTAAAGTGTGATGACACTCTCATCATCATCATCACTAAAATTCATTAAGTATCCATGAGTCAGACACTACATTAAGCAGAGAGATTTAACCAACCCCCTCCAAAATAGCAAGTCTCTACATTCTACAGATTAGTTAGGCTTGCCTTGGAGCTCAAAGGACCAAAGCATTAATCTGTTTGCCTACCTCATCTAGTAGAATGGCCTTAGGCAAATATTTTAGCTTTTTTTGATTTCTTATTTAACTGTTACTCCTTCTATTAAATCAATTCTTGTTGTTATGGTTTTATGCGTATTTTAACCTGTCATATAATGAGTACCTTGTACATTAAATGGTATGTGGTCAAAGGTCTTAGGGTTTAAACTCAATGAACACAGCGGTGCACAGGTCTCAATTCCAGAGAACAATTTCTTCATTTATGAAATAGGAAAAATAATATCAACTACATATGGCCTTAAAAGAACATCTAATAATGTCCATCATGATGATCATCGTTAATGTGATTAGGATTTGGGATCCATTTAAGTATTTGACAAATTTGGTTACTTTACCTATACACAAAGCGATATTAATTAAAAAAAATTTTAATTTATTTTCAAGAAATCTCTATTTAAAAAATTTCAAAATATAAAGCCTAAAGTAGACAGTGTACAGGAAAAGATTGTGTAAATGTGATGGGGGTAATGCAGGGCTGAGAGTATGGGGAGATATTCTTAATAGAATTAACCTCCAAATTAGAACAGTTAAAGAGGTAGTACAAACGAAAAAAAAGAAAGCAGGGATCAATGTTATTTTCTTCTATGATATGCCCAGAATTCATAAAGAAAGCCCTCAAAACATACTTGATAGGACAGATTTCTACTTTCTCAGAAACTCTCTCACTTTAGGGTACATGGGAGGTGCTTTCTTTTTTTTTTTTTTTTAATTTATTTGACAGATAGAGTTAGACAGTGAGAGCAAGAGACAGAGAGAAAGGTCTTTTTTCCGTTGGTTCACTCCCCAAATGGCCAGCACAGCCGGAGCTACATCGATCCGAAGCCAGGAGCCAGGTGCTTCCTCCTGGTTTCCCATGCAGGTGCAGGTGCCCAAGCACTTACGCCATCCTCCACTGCCTTTCCAGGCCACAGCAGAGAGCTGGACTGGAAGAGGAGCAACCGGGTCTAGAACCCGGTACCCATATGGGGTGCCAGCGCCGTAGGTGGAGGATTAACCAAGTGAGCCACGGCGCCCGCTCATGGGAGGTGTTTCCAAGAAGTTCATGGAATAATGTATATTATGAAAAAAACTATCCTTGAATTTCATTTTTTTGCACAAAAATAAATTTTTATTTTTTATATTTTTATTAAGATTTATTGTATGTACTTGAAAGGCAGTTCCAGAGAGAGGGGGGCCCAAGCAGTATATGTGACATATTCCTAGAGCACTAAATATATTCAAAGATTGGGGAGGATAGGATGGGAGACCTCAGAGAATTAGGAGTTCAGACTAAGACATCCTAAGCTCCTTGGGATGAAAAAGTATATCCTCTATCACTTAGGGGTGATGTGGTAGCAGTTTGAGAAGCAGTATTTTGTAAAATAAACCTACAGTAAGATACACTAAATCTTTTTCTATTAATTACCAAAAATGAAATTGTTATGATCAAATACAATGGGAGATGAAATTTAATGATCAGGTAAGTTATATGCATTTTCCTCAAACTGCCAAGCTCCATCTATGTAAATTAGTATCAATGACTGCTGTGCTTTTTAGAAAGCTGACTTACTGGAGCTAGAGCTGTGGTGCAGTGGGTTAAGCCACCATCTGAGGTGCCCACATCCTATATGGGTGACAGTTCAAGTCCTCAACTTGAACTATCTAGGAAGCGCTCAACTTCCTATCTAGCACCCTGCTAATGCGCCTGGGAAAGCAGTGAAGGATGGCCCAAGTGCTTGGGCCCCTGCACTCATGTGGGAGACCCAAAACTAGCTCCTGGTCCTTGACTTCAGATTGGCCCAGCTCCAGTTATTGCGGCCATTTGGGGGAGTGAACCAGTGAATAGAAGATCTCTCTGTCTCTGTCTCTCTGCCTTTCAAATAAATGACTGACTCACATCTTTGAGGAAAAGGCTCATGTGACAAGTGGTTGTTTTTCTCTACAAATAAAAAGTCACTACAGCTAAAAGGTAATCTATAGAAGTGAAATTCACACTTTGAGATGCACTGACTTTGAACAGCCCTGTCTTAACCATTGAGGAACAGTTTTAATACTATTTGTTCAACTCTAGTTAGTACAGAGTTAATCTTTTGTGTATAAAGTAAATTGAAAATAGATCTTAGTAAAACAAAGAATGGGAATAGGAGAGGGAGGAGGAGGAAGGGTGGGAGTGTGAGTGGGAAGAATCACTATGTTCCTAAAGCTGTATTTATGAAATGCATGAAGTTTATATACCTTAAATAAAAGGTTTCTGGGTAAAATATATATATATATATATATATATATGTACATATATATATAAATACAATGGGAGATGAAATTTTTAAAAAGTCGATTTTATAATTAATATTTGTAGAAGATTCTCTACCAATATGCCTTTAGAATACCTACACAAATTGTTCTGGCAAAGTGATTTGAAAACAGATTTGTGTTAATCTTTTTAAAACATTATATAATTCACTAGTGAGTTCACATTTTCTTTTTCATAGGAAGATATTTCATCCACTGACAAATGCCACAGTACCAAAAGCTGAATGCTTCTACTGTGATTTTCCTCTCTCCCCTAAATCCATGCTGACAGAAATAAACTGTAAGATGGATATGTAATGTTAAGTGTTCTCGCAATCATATTCAAAAAGTTAAGGCAAGTAAAATTAATTATATTTAACGCAACATACCAAAAATCATTTGAATATGTATCTCAAATATTAATGGGATATTTAATATTTTTATACAAATACATTTTCATAGAAAGTCCTCAAAATCCAGTGTGCATTTATTTCATACTCACAGAACATCTCAAGACTAGTCAGGTGCCCAATAGTCAGCCACATGTGGTTACTGGCTATAGAATCAGGGAAATACAAAAAAGGGTTTCATTGAACTGAAGGCTACAAATTCCTGACATTCATGCCTAACTAATCTGCTAAAGAGATTAAAAGAGAAGGTCTTTATTCACACCCCCTTTTATTATTTATCACAGTAAAACTGTGAAATCAAATGCAAACAGAGAAGAATTCAAAACAATAAATACAAAAAGCATAAACCCTCCAAAGTTAAAATGATTCAGTGGCACATCATCAATTCAGATACCAAAAAAGATCATCTGGTGAATATGAAAATTCATTAATCCAGTAGTACTAGTTGTGTCTAATCTTCATCTATTAAAAAAAGTATGAATACTTCTACTACTCAGTGATTCCCAAACATGGCTAGAATTGGCTCTATGAGGACCTTTTTGCTGATATCATGTTCTTTTTTGTCATAAACATTCCTTTTTCCAAGAATACCCCATTCTGTACCAACCCAATTCTGCTGGCCGTTATTAGAAAGATCTCTACTGCAACCCCTTCCTTCTGCCTGCAAGGTAAGCAGACACAATTGACTGCTTGAAAACATCATTTTTCCCTCTCAGGAACTTCTCAAATTCTTTCACATGTCTGTGTATACTCTGAACTTCCAAGAGAATGACACAACATACAGGATTTTCCAAATTTACCAGCTGAACTCTTCTGGTCCTCCAGGTAAAAACCTGATCCCATCTTATCCACATCCACCCACAGACCCTAACTGTTATATCTAAACCACCTCCGTAGAGTTTAAAACAAATTCTTAAATGTTTTCAATACTACAGATAACTAATTCTCAAGTGGGATCCCTGAAGCAGCACTAGCTTCATTGGAAACACGTTGAAAATTCAAGCAGCATTAGCTTCATTGGAAACACACTGGAAATTTAAATTTCCGAACACCACCCGAGACTTACTGAATTGGGAACAGGATGGACCTTAGCAACGTATGTTACAATAAGCTCTACAAGTGATGCTTATGTGTGCTGAAGTTTGAGAACCACCGCCATGGACAGATGATCAGCTCCTAGTCCTTACCTCTCAGGCAGATCTCTTTCCTAAAATGCAGACTCCATATACTCACAGGATGGCCAAAAAAATTGTGCATTTTACAAAGATGGAAAATTAAACACTATAGAATATAAGTAAATATATATTTATAGCTAAGAAAAAGAATCTGCCCTTATGAACTTAAACTATTACCTACGGTGTTTTTAACTTACAAACAAAAGATTTCAAATTCATTATGATGTTTATTAACAGCCTTCAAAGAAAATATCTCTAGGGATATCCATACTTACTTGTTAGTAAAAGCAGAAAATCTCTCTGGAAGGATACTTTAGAACACGATAACCCTGGTTGTTTTCTATGCCACTCAAATTTTATTATGTGCATATAATTCCTAAGAAATTAATGTAGAGACAGATGATGTGAACAGGTTAAGCCACCACTTGGGACAACCGCATGCTATATCAGAGTTCCTCTGCTTCCTGCTATGTATTCTGAAAGGCAGCAGATAATGGCTCAAGTGTCCCTGCCACCCACATGGAAGACCTGAATGGAATTCCAGACACCTGGCTTTGACCTGGCACAACTCTGGCTGTTGTAGGCATTTGGGGAGTGAATCAGTGAATGGAACATCTCTCTCTCTCTCTCTCTCTCTCACCCTCTGTCTCTCTGCTTTTGAAGCAGATTCATCAGTCCTATGAGAGACTTACTGAATTTTCCTTCATGATTCTTAGGCAAATAGTTTAATAACATTTATTTTCAATAAGTGGAGCAGCCGGGACTCGAACTGGTGCCCATAAGGGATGCCGGCACTGCAGGTGGCAGCTTTACCAGCTACACCACAGCGCCAGCCCCAATAAAGGATTATTCTCTTAAGAATGGTATTAAGCAAATCTCCTCGAAATAGTCAACAGAGGCCACCACTTAAAGAGCTAAAAAGAGCAACTAGGCCACAACTTAATTTTTAGAGTGAGTTTTCATTACTTACAAGGATTTGAAGATAAAGGAATATCAGAGGAAGCATCTTTTCTCACTTCATTCTACAGAACCCTCCCTCTATTAAAAAAATAACACAGTAAATCAAACACTCAAAAAGAAGATTGTCTTAGTCTCTTATTTAGGATCTTCTCTAATTTTTGGCCCTTTACAATCATTCCACACTTTTAGATCATTAATTACAAAAACTGTAATTACCAAGTTTTTACGATAAACCTCTACTTACTGGAATATGCCCTGAAAGGATATTTTGTTTTAATTTTTAAACCCATGGTATTATCTTGTTCTGGGCCATATGTCTTTTAGAAAGTCAGCATGTTTTAAAAAAGATTTATTTTATTTATTTGAAAGTTACAGAGAGTTGAATAAAAAAAACTTAAATAAAATTACAGAGAGAGGTAGAGACAGAGAGAGGTCTTCTATCCTCTGCCTCACTCTCCAAATGGCTGCAACAACTGGAGCTGGGCCAATCCCAAACCAGGAGCCAGGAGCTTCTTCCAATTTTCCCACACAGGTACAGAGGCCCAAGCACTTGGGCCATCTTCCACTGCTTTCCCAGGACATAGCAGGGAGTTGAATAGGAACTGGAATAGCTGGGACTTGGACCAGTACCTATATGAGATGCTGGCTCTGCTGGTGGCAGCTTTACCTGCTATGCCAACAGCGCCAGCCCTTATAAATAAAACTTTAAGAAACAGAATAAAATAAAAATACTAAATGTGATAGCAAATAATTTCAGTCAGAATAGACTTTTTTTAATCTCCAGTTTAGACTTTAAAGAAAAAAAATGCAAACAGAAAACATGGTGACAATAGTTAATATATATCTACTATTTCAGTAAACAAAAATTCTTTAAAAACTTTGTAGTACACAGTCTCATCATTCACCACTCACAACTGAGCACCACCTTCAATTTCCGACCTGGAAGGAGGGGCAGTTCACCTACTCTTTTTACAAAAATCAACAATGCTTATATTTTAAGAGTTCAATTGTGAGGAAGCTTGTATGTGCTCCAATAAATATGAAAAACAAGTTGAAACAGTTAAAAATTCCTTTTCTAAACTGAAAAAGGCTTCCATGGAATGGGGACTGCTCTTAAGATTCTCAAAACAGCTGATTTTTTTTTTCAAAGAAATTGTACAAATACAGAAGTTAAATTTACTTTTTCTTATAATGTATTTTTCTTACAGTACATAGTATAACATACAACCAAACAGCTACTTCCAAACCACAACCATGTTGTTAAGTTCTGATCTCTGAAACAATTTTCTTCAATTCCAAAAACAACAAGAGATTAGGCATAACTGGAAATGATTTATTTTGCTGACAGATTATTCTATTTGTTTCAGCTTCCTTCCAACCTTCCAAACAGTCCCACTTCTAACCCACATTTAAACTGCCAAATATTTTCAGATCTATAGGTACATGACTCAATATGCTCATCTCAACACATTTCTATATTATAAAAATTTCCATAAATCAATTAAAATAAAAATTGCTAAGTTCAGGAAAATTCATTTCATATTTCATCTCAAGTACACACGAGTAAGGGATTAAGATGCTTTTCCTCTTTCATTTATGTTTAAGAACAAGAATTGAAATTTTATTATGCCTAATTAATCTACTGCTTACACTACTCTGACACACATCTCCTCTCTCCAGACCTCATTCCAGTCCAATTTTGCTCTCTGGGTTTTATCACTTATGACAGCTTACAACTCCCTGTCTTGCTTCAAAAGTGCTCAAATTTTGGAAGCAATTCTGGAAGCAGATTAGATAGCTGAGTTTTCTAAAATCAAACCACAGCAAAACTCAATAACCCATTAACACAGCCTGTATTTTTTTCCTCCTGTGAACAGTAACACATTTCATAATCAATAAGCATTTTAAACTATTCAGACATTATCTTGTTAATCTTTACAACATTTCTATAAGGAAGCAGTCGAAAGTATCAGATATCTTGGAAGCTGTCAATGCCTTTTAGTATTCAAGCAAGGTCTTAACTCAATTATAGTGTTATTTGATATACTAAAATAAGCAACCTGTAAGATACAAACTGCCATCTTAATAATTTAAGAAGGCAACTCAAATGTATTAACAGAGGACTTCCTCTGACTTGTAGGAGTATGTAAGTGGAAGTGGTTTCAATTAGCACACAGGGGGCTTAGTGGTCCTCCCTTATCTCTTTCTCACGCAGTAAAACCAATGCAATAAAGTCTCTGTCTTCCAAAAGGAAAAAAGTCAAGCATTTAGCCTACCTTATTTGTACAAACTGTGCCTCAGGGTAACTAAACAACTGATAAAAGGACATTTCTCCTTTAAATACACCAGCTTACAAATTACAAAGGAATGACAGACTAAATTTTCAACACTGAAAAAAAATGAGTCTAAACCAGCAGTTCCTAGAGCATGGTCCAGGCAACCTCATCGGTCCCCAAGACCCTTGGAAGATAAAAATTATTTTGACAATAATACTAAGATGTTCCCTGTCCTTTTTCCTCCCTTTCCTTCATGCATGTACATAAAGGTGCCAAAGGTACCATGACACGTGCTGTCACAACAGGCTGAACAGTGCAGCAGATATGAGGATCTACCCGTTGTCTTCTTTTCTAGCTGAACAAAGAGACTTACTAAGTGTAAAACAATGCTAATCTTCTAAGTTTTCGTGTCGGAAAATAGCTCTCACCAAAATGTTATTTATGTAAATATGTAGTGGGTTTATTAATGTCGGAAAATAGTTCTCACCAAAATGTTATTTATGTAAATATGTAATGGGTTTATTAATTTTTAAATGAGTAACAGGTAATTCTGATACTGCTTAGTTTTATTAATTTCTAATAAGCTAAACACTAAAAGATATATTTATACATTAACAAAACTCAAGGTACTCAATTTTTGAAGGTACAAAGGGATCCTGAAACAAAAAGGTGAGGTGACAGCTAATGTAGGCAATCTATCAATGATTCTGATCTGTCCACACTTTTACTGCTCCTGACAGAAACACAAAATATGACCTATGAATTCATATGCCAAAGTTGGATCAATCTAATCAAACCACTCATTTAGGGGCTAGCACTTATGGCACAGCAGATTGCCAGCATTCTCCATCAAGAGTGCCAGTTCATTACCAGTTGTTCCACTTCAGATCCAGTTCTCTGCTAACACACCCAGGAAAGCAGTGGAAGATGGCCCAAGTACTTGGGCTCCAGCCAACCATGTGGAAGACCAGGATGGAGTCCCTGGCTCCTGGCTTCACCTGGCCCAGTCCTAGTTGTTACAGCCATTCTCTTTCCTCTCCTCCATTTCCTGCTCCATCACTTTGCCTTTCAAACAAACATTTTTTTAAAACAACTACTAGTTTAAAACCCAATCTACTGATTTATAGAAAATAAAAGGCTTTGGGAGGATTATATTAAATAATGTCATAGAGACGAATCCACAAAATTCAGACTGTAGGAAATATTACATCACAAATGAACAATAAAATTGCAAAATAATGAAAGTTAAGAGACACAGTAACAAAATGCAGCATATAGACCTTATTTAGACAAAACATAAAACACATACATGAAAGGGGACTGCTTCCTGCAACACTGGCATCCTATGAGTGCCAGCTGGAATCCCATCCCAGCCCTTTCATTTCTAATCCAGCTCCCTGCTAGTGTACCAGGGAAAGCAGCAGAGGATGGCCCACATTCTTCAATACCTGAAACACAAATGGGAGACATGGAGTTCTAGACTCCTGGCTCTGGCCTGTCCCAGTCCGGACCATTTGGGAAATGAACCTGTGGATGGAGGATATCTCTCTCTCTCTCTCTACCTTTCAAGTAAATAAATCTTGGAAAATAAAAAACAAACCACATGTATGAAATAATCTCAGAGATCTGAGTACTGACTACACATTTGATATTAATGAACTATTATCATCATAATAATAGCTAAACTGTGTTTAAGAAAAACAAGAGGGACCAGTGCTGTGGTGCAGCAGGTAAAGCCACCGCCTACAGCACCAGCATCCCATATGGGCACCGGTTCAAGTTCTAGATGCTACACTTCTGATCCAGCTCCCAGCTAATGTGCCTGGGAAGGTGGTAAAAGATGGCCCAAGTGCTTAGGCTGCTACACACACATGGGAGAACTGGATGAAGCGCCTTGCTCCTGGCTTCAGACGGGCACAGCTCCAGTCGTTGGGGCCACTTGGGGATTAAACTAGTGGATGGAAGACCTCTCTCTCTGTCATCCCCTCTCTCTCTGTAACTGCCTTTCAAATAAATCAATCTTAAAAAAAATTTTAATAAATAAATCTTAAAAATTAAAGAAGAAAGAGCCCCTATCTTCTAATAAATTCATATTGCAAATGAAATGTTATATCTAGGATAGCCTCAATACATTAGAAAAAATCAATGAAATGATTAATTGTTAAATTAACAACAGGAGTCACTGTGCACTAACTTCCCATGCAGGACCTCTGTCCTCAAAGAGTTGGATTATGAGAGTTAATAGTAAAACTTGTTCTCAAAGATTTATTTCATTTTAGTGTATTAAGAAGAGGATATTCTTATGTCTCATAAGCTATAGTTATGTCTAAGTACTCACAAAAGATGTATCACTCTTGGGTTCTTCTTCAAAGTAATTAAGTTTCTCAAAATATAAAAGAATAAATTGAACTTCAAAAAGGTTTACTTTTCTTAAATTAAAAAGTTTTTTTCCTTATTGTAAAAATAATCCTTCTAGTATTCTATTGCATAGTAGGGTAACAAGAATTAACAATAACATATTGTATTTCATATTGTATTTTTCTAAATAGCTAGAAGAAAAACTTTTGAATGTTTACACTACAAAGAAATCTCAAATATATGAAGCAATGGATGCTAATTATCCTAATTATTGAAATGTATGCACATATCAAAATATTACATTATACCTCATAAATATATATAATTATTGTTTGTCAATAAAAACATATAATCTAATTAAAAATTAGTCAAAAACAGATCATTATTGAAGCTAGGTAATATATTTATGCATGGGGTCACTATACTATTTTGCTTCCCTTTGCTTAATTTTTCTGTAGTAAAACTTCTGAGTCAGACATTTGTCCTAGCAGTTAAGATGTCTACGTCCCTTATCAGCGTGCCTGGATTCGGTCCTAGCTCTACTATTAACTTCTGATTCTCATTAACACAGACTATAGGAAGTAGTATTGATGACTCAAGCAGTTGGGTTTCCTGCCACCCATGGGGTAGACCTGGAATAAGTTCAGGTTGCAGGCATTTGAGAAGTGACCAGTGAATGAAAGCTCTCTGCCTCTCAAATAAATACTATTTTAAAGACATGAGATGGATTTTTAAGAAATATTTCAGGTTAGAAGAAAATGTATTTTCCTAGATAAGCTGAATCACAGACTTTAAAAAATGTTTTTATTCATTTGAAAGGGAGAGTTACAGGGATGGGAAGGAGAGAGGGAGAGGGAGAGTAAGAGAGGGAGAGGGAGAGGGAGAGGGAGAGGGAGAGGGAGAGGGAGAGGGAGAGGGAGAGGGAGAGGGAGAGGGAGAGGGAGAGAGAATCTTTTATCTGCTATGGCTGCATCAGCTTGGGCTGGATGAAGCTGGAGCCAGGAGCCGGGAACTCCATCCGAGTCTCTTACATGATTGGCAAGGGTCCACGCAGGGAGGACTACTTTCCCAGACACATTGGCAGGGAGCTGGACTGGAACCAGAACTCATATGGCATGAGAGTTGCAGGCTATGACTTAATTTGCTGCACAGTGCCAACTCCAAATCATTTACCTTTTTATTTTTTTACTTTTTTATGTTTATTTATTTATTTAAGAGGTAGAGTTACAGACAGAGAGACAGAGACAGAGAGAGAGACAGGGAGAAAGGTCTTCAATCCGCTAGTTCAATGCCTCCTAGGTGGTCGCAACAGCCAGAACTGAGCCAATCTGAAGCCAGGAGCCAGGAGCCTCCTTGGGGTCTCCCACAAGGGAGTGGGGGCCCAAGCACTTGGGTCATCTTCCACTGCTTCCCCAGGCCACAGCAGAGAGCTGGATCAGAAGAGAAGCAGCAGGGACTTGAACCGGCACCTACATGGGATTCCAGTGCTGCAGTTGGAGGCTTAGCCCACTATGCCACAGCGCCGGTCCCTCATTTTCTCTTAAGCCTACAAGCATTAAAACCAGTGTTTCCCCTCACTAAGTTGTTTAATGAGGTGGTGCTTCTGCCTCACAAAGCAGCCCTGAGTAGTTTGTCTTTGGCATTCCAGCATCTTCTAACCTATTCACTTCCAACACAGTGAAAACAAAACAAAATCTGCTAAGAAAGGAAGGTTAGGGGCTGATGTTGTGGCACAGAAGCCATCAACTGTGATGCCAACACCCCATACAGAAGCTCCAATTTAATCCTGGCTGTTTGGATTCCAATCCAGTTCCCTGCTAATTCACCTGGGAAGGCTGCGGAAGATGGCCTTTGGGCCCCTGACATCCATGTGGGAGACCAAGATGGAGTTTCTGACCCCTGACTTTGCTGGTTTAGTCTTAGTTGTTGTAGCCATCAGGGGAGTGAATCAGAGGATGGAAGATCTTCCTCTCTGTCACCCTGCCTTTCATATTCATATATATATATGTATATATATAAAACAACATAGTAAATATATATATATATTTATATATACATAAAGGAACATTGGGGACGGTACTGTGGCGTAGTGCGTAAAGCCGCCACCTGCAGTGCCAGCATACTATATGGGTACTGGTTTGAGTCCTGGCTGCTCCACTTCTGATCAGCTCTCTGCTATAGCCTGGGAAAGCACTAGAAGATGGCCCAAGTCATTGGGCCCCTGTTTCCTTGCTTCAGATCAGCACACCTCCAGCCATTGTGGCCATCGAGGGAGTGAGCCAGCAGATGGAAGAACCCCCACCCCGGCTCTTTGTAACTCTGCCTTTCAAATGAATAAATAAAAATCTTTAAAAAAAAAAAAAAAGACAAATACAAGGAAATGGACCAGACAGCAAGTTGGGGAGTTCACATTAGGAAATACTCTTATCCCAATTAAATAAATACTTGTACAAGTATCTTACACATGTGCACTTCTGACTGTTTGTTATCACAGCCCAGATGGTGAAATCAAGGAATAGTTCAAAGCAAACAAAGACAGAGGAAAGAAGTACAAAATACATTTTAATATAATTTCACCCATCTTTTTCTATATCAGATACATGAGAATCTTTGATAAGTCCTTACATTTTGGTTTTGAATGTTTCAGTCCTTGAAATACTAGAATCTCAGCCCTAAAATTGCTGCCTTCAGTCATGCCTAAGATTCCCCATATAATGCAGGTTATGTAGGATCAGGCATGTAAATTGAGGGTTTCTACACAATGATCTTAAAAGAACTTAAAAAAAAAAAAGTAATGTGAATAAATTTATGAATCACAGAGGCATTGAAGGTAAAAGTAAGCCATACCATGGAATAAAGCCATTTCTGCTCTCAAACCATTCACACTCCAAATTTCCTATGTTGTCATCAGATTCTATCTGATTACCAGATTGAGAAATATGGTCATTGTATCCACATAACTCAAATAAGTAAGAAACCATTTAAATAGTATCTTCCCTTCTAATAATAATCTTAAATTATGCTTCATTCCAAGTGCTCCAAGGCAAGAAACTAACAAATATCTTGATCATCTATCCTGAGTAACTTTCAAAAATTTGCTAAAAAAAAACCTGATATGTGGAAAAATATTCAAACTGCTGAATTATTTATACATGGGTAATTGGTTTTTTTCTGTTTTTAATGTATTGCTTTTCTAAGAAACATTATCAGTATTTTCAATCTATGTGTGCACAAAATGCTAAAGATGGGAGTCTGAAATAACAAAAGAAATAAAGTTGTTAATCACACTGTTCATTCCTTATACCACAGCAAACTTTTATTGCTTTTTCCCATTTTTAAAAATGTCAACAGGTACAACACCAAAAAAATTATGAAGAATGCACAGTCCAAAAGAAAAATGCAAATAAAGTTACTAAATTACCAAAAGCCTTCGTTTGTTTATCTGTATTTTTGAAGATTATCATAAAATCAAGTAATGCAAACTTTAAAAAGCAAAACTTAAAAAAAAAAAATCAAAGCTGTTCCTGGTACCAAGATAAAATCAAACAAGTGATCTGTTTTTTACCTTGAGAATACCCATCTTATATTAGTATTTAAACACTAATTAGTATTTTATTAGCATTTAAATACTTTAAATCCATTAGTATTTTTTTCTTTTTCTCAGATAAAATTTGTTAGAATGAAAAATCTTCATAACTGTGAAGAACTTCACAGTTTCTGTGAAGTTTCAAAATGCAAAAGTATCCCTTATTTGAACTCATCCTGAAAAATTTCATTGGCTTAACAGATAGTAATGAGGTTTCCTGAGACAGCAGACGGTGCAATGGGAGTCATGTGCATAGGAAGGTAACAGACTCAGGCTCACACACATTTTTTGATAGACATTTTTTCTTTTTTAAAAAAGACTTATTTATTTATTTATTATTTTAAAGGCAGAATTACAGAGAAGAGAGAAGAGAGAGAGAGGTCTTCCATCTGGCGATTCACTTCCCAAATGTGCAATGGCTGGAGCTGGGCCAATCCAAAGCCAGGAGCCAGGAGCTTCTTCTGGGTCTCCCACATAGGTGCAAGGGCACAAGCACTTGGCCATCTTCTACTGCTTTCCCAGGCCACAGCAGAGAGCTGGATTGGAAGTGGAGCAGCCAGGACTCAAACTGGTGTCAATATGGAATGCTGGCACTGCAGGTGGCACTTTTAACCACTATGCCACAGCGCCAGCCCCAGTAGACTTTTTTTTTTAAAGACATTTATTTATTTGAAAGGGTGAGTTACAGAGAGGCAGAGGCAGAAAGAGAGAGGTCTTCCATCCACTGATTTATTCCCCAGATAGCAACAATAACTGGAGCCATGCCGATTTGCAGCCAGATGCCAGGAGCTTCTTACTGGTCGTCTCCCACATGGTGCAGGGCCCAGTGACTTGGGCCATCTACCCCTTTCCCAGGCTATAACAGAGAGCTGGAAAGTGGAGCAGCCAGAACTCGAACCGGCACCCATTAGGTAGGTTGGTACTGCAGGCAACGGCTTTACCCACTAAGCCACAGTGGTGGCCGGTCCCTGCCCCCCACCAAAACATTTCTAGTATTAAATATTAAAACTGAGGTCAGTATTGTGAAGCAAATTAAGCTGCTACTTTTGACACAGTATCCCGTATCTGATGTGCTGGTTCGAGTTTCAGCTATGGAACCATTCAGCTCCCTGCTGATGCTCCTGGAAAGGCAGTGTAGGATGGCTCCAGGATTAGGGCCCCTGCCACCAACATGGCTCCTGACTTTGGCTTCACCCAGCCCTGACCACTAAAGCCACTTTGGGAGTGAACCAGCTGATGGAAGACCTCTTCTCCCCTCTACCATCCTCCCCTGACCCTTTCACTCTGCCTTGAAATAAATAAATATTAAAGGAGTATATTAAAACTGTAGTTCACAAGAGAGAAAGGGAAGTTGAACTCCAAATTTTAACTGTACCTCAAGATGTTGTCATTTCTGAGGAAACTCCAGGAGAAAACAAGTTTATAAATTAATGAAATCATTTCCCTATCAGGACAAATTTGCCACATTGTTAATGAACTTTAATCTTGCATGGCAAACAATGAGCTCACATTGAGGATAGTAAGAGAATGAACTCAAGGAAAATCTAGCTTACAAAAGGAAAACCTTATATTCAAATAATCATTTCCAACTCAGCAAAAGCCCAAGGTTACTTGTATGGTAACTGTTTTAAAGTTTAACAAAATGCACTGTTGGGAATGTAACTGAAATCCGTTTTCTTTGTACAGTTTGCAAACTAAAATATTCCACAAACTTCAAATTTTAAGATCGAATCCCTTTCTCTCAGAGAATCACACACACAGATTTCATCAACACAAGAAAGGTTTCAATCAATACTCTGGAAACACAGGCCTTATGTTCTACATACTTTTTTTTTTTAAAAAAAGATTTATTTTATTTATTTGAAAGACAGAGTTACAGAGAGAGGTAGGGGTATGGGTATGGGTATGGGTAGGGGTAGGGGTGGGGTAGAGGTTGGGATAGAGGTAGGGGCAGGGGTAGGGGCAGGAGCAGAGGCAGAGGCAGAGGCAGAGGTGGGGGGAGGGATCTTCTATCTGCTGGTTCACTCTTCAAATGGTCGCAATGGCCAGAGATGAGCCAATTCAAAACCAGGATCCAGGAGATTCTTCCAGGTCTCCCACGTGGTTACAGGGGCTCAAAGACTTGGGCCATTCCCCTCTGCTTTCCCAGGAGCATTAGCAGGGAGCTGAATCAGAAGTGGAGCAGCCAGGTCTTGAACTGGTACCTATACGGGTTGCCAGTGATGTAGGCTGGGGCTTTAACTGGCTGGGCCACAGCTCCGGCCCCTGTTCTACATAGTTTTGGTGGAAGCAGCTATCTGGAGATAAAGTTAGGCAGAGAGAAGACATCTGAGCTTCAGATGCCAGGCCCTCTGACATTTCACTGAATCAATAAAAAATAAGCATTCTGGGGCCAATACTGTGGCACAGTAGTTTAATCCTCTGCCTGGGGCACCAGCATCCAATATAGGCACAGGTTCTAGTCCCGGCTGCTCCTCTTCCGACCCAGCTCTCTGCTATGGCCTGGGAAAGCAGCAGAAGATGGCCCAAGAGCTTTGGCCCCTGTATCCTTGTGGGAAACCTGGAAGAAGCTGCAGGTTCCTTGCTTTGGATCGGCTCAGCTCCAGCCCTTGTGGTCATTTGGGGAGTTAGCCAGCAATGGAAGACCTTTCTGTCTTGTCTCTCCCTCTCACTGTAACTCTGCCTCTCAAATAAATAAATAAAAATCTAAAAATAAATAAATAAATAAAAGGCATTCCTTTCTAAAGATCTCTGGAAAGTCACAGATTTTGATTTGTTTCTTTTGGAAAACATCTGATCAGATATTTTGTGGAAAACCACACAGAAACTACAAATCTGAACTAAAAAGTTATGTGACAAAAGTAACTGTAATATTTTAATGTAGACATATCTTACATTAAACACAAATGATATCCTACATATCACATAAACAGCATCTTCTCATTTAGGTGTACCTTATAAAGTCGTATACAATTTATAATACATAATAAAATACATGTGGAAAACCACATAGAAACTATAAATCTGAACTAAAAAGCTATGTGACAAAAGTAACTGTAATATTTTAATGCAGATATATCCTACTAGGTTAAAAAGCTGTACACAACTTATAAAAATATATTAAAAAATACTTTCAGGGCCCCTCTTTTGGAATTCCCCTTAGAGCTTTGGCATAGCTTATTGAATAACTGATCTGATCAAATTGAGGAAGTTTCTATTCCTTGCTTATTTCATCATAAATGGCTGTTGGATTTTCTCAAATGCTTTTCCTGTACCTATGTTTTTTTTCCTTTAACCTGCTGATGTGATGGATGGTATTAACAAATTTTCAAATATTAAACCAGCTTTACCTGGAATAAGTCATACGTGGTTATAGTATGTAATTCTTATTATTCTGGGCAAGATTTTCATTATGGTATATTGTTCAGTTTCTTTAATATAGGGAATATAAAAAATAATAGTTTCTAATATACATAATTGACAAAGATAATAAATGAATACATAACAGACTTAAGAACAATGCCTAGCATAAAAATAATCAACATTACATATATACAGAAGAGACTCAATGATTATAAGGATAGACATTTGGCATTGTGGTTAAGACAAGGCTTGGGAGCCGGCGCCGTGGCTTAACAGGCTAATCCTCCACCTTGCGGCGCTGGCACACTGGGTTCTAGTCCCGGTTGGGCGCCGGATTCTATCCCGGATGCCCCTCTTCAGGCCAGCTCTCTGCTATGGCCCGGGAAGGCAGTGGAGGATGGCCCAAGTCCTTGGGCCCTGCACCCACATGGAAGACCAGGAGAAGCACCTGGCTCCTGGCTTCGGATCAGCGAGATGCGCCGGCTGCAGCGGCCATTGGAGGGTGAACCAACGGCAAAAAGGAAGACCTTTCTCTCTGTCTCTCTCACTATCCACTCTGCCTGTCAAAAAAAAAAAAAAAAAAAAAAAAAAAAGACAAGGCTTGGGACACTTAACATCCTTTATCAGAGTACCTGGGTTCAAGTCCCAGCTCTGCTCCTGGCTCCTGGCTTTGGATCGGCGCAGCTCCAGACGTTGTGGCCATCTGGAGAGTGAGCCAGCAGATGGAAGACCTCTCTCTGTCTCTACCTCTCTCTGTAACTCTGTCTTTCGAATAAATAAAATGAATCTTAAAAAAAAAAAAAAGCTGCCTGCATGGGGCTGGTGCTATGACATGCAGGTAAAGCTGCCGCCTGCAGTGCCAGCATTCCATATGGGTGCCAGTTCTAGTCCCATCTGCTCCACTTCCAATCCAGCTGTGGCCTGGGAAAGCAGCAGAAGATGGCCCAAGTCCTTGGGCCCCTGCAACCATGTGGGAAGATCCGGAGGAAGCTCCTGGCTCCTGATTGGCGTAGCTTCGGCCATTACGGCCAACTGGGGAGTGAACCAGCAGGATGGAAGACCTTTCTCTCTCTGCCTCTCCTTCTCTCTCTGTGTATCTCTGACTTTCAAATAAATTAATTGATTAAAAAAAAAAAGATGCCTGCAAACCCCATGGGAGCACTGGATCAATTACCAGCTACACGTCCCAGTAGCTTCTTGCCAATACAGACTTCGGAAAGCAGGGTGATGACTCAAGTGGCTGAATGTTTACTACCCACGTGGGAGACCGGGATTGCATTCCTTGCTCCTGGCTTTGGCCTGACTGAGATCCTAGTCTTGCAGGCATTTTGAGAAGCTTTCTCTGTCCCTTTCTCTCTTTGTTTCTTGAATACTTTACTTTTTTTTTCAGATCTTTAATATAATTTACTTTAGATTATCTACAAATGGATGAACCATTATAAATCAAGCTTTTAGTTTTCCTAGGTATTAAAAACCACTTCCCTTTAGAGAAAAATAAAACCCAACTTACTCTTCCCTCTCAGGTAGCTTTTACATCAGAACAAGCAGAAAAGACTCAAAAATGATGAAAATCCTGAAAGCAAGCTTAATATAATAAAGATGTCAGCTTTGCTCAGGCTAGCACTAAAAGATGATATAACCCTATTATGAAGTTGGAAACACAGTGGGGAAAAACTCAAGAGTAAAGGCAAAGCAAAGTCGGCAACCAAACCATCGAATGGGAACCCCAGCACGGCTTATGTTCTACGTGCCTCGCCTTCCTCATCTGTACAAAAGGACTGGTAGCATAGACTTCCATACGGTTGTTTTGTTTTTTATTTTTGGTCCACTGAGACTTTTATTTGCATGTATGTATTATATCCCTAGAAAAAGAATCTCAAGATTTTCCATCTTCTGTGTTTTTGTCCTGCTTCTTCATGGTCCTTGATGACAGCTGAGGTTGTGAGTACAATAAAACCAAACTGGCACTATGGGAGCAGATTGTTCTGCCATTTTCCACCTTTTCTGATTGCACATCAACTCTAGGGCTGATCACTCTACACTTGTTTAACCTGCCTATGGTTCACAACAATTCTCACAGCTCTGTGATCATCAACAATTTCACATTCACAAATACAACAATGCTTCATCATAACAGTTAAGAAACCTGATAATGTGGTGCTGGTGCTGTGGTGCAGCAGGTTAAGCCATCATCTGCAGCACCAGCATTCCACATGGGCAACAGTTCAAGTCCCGGTTGCTCCACTTTCAATCCAGCTCTCTGCTAATGTGCCTGGGAAAGCAGCAGAGGATAGCCCAAGCGCTGGGGGCCCTACACCCATGCGGGAGACCCAGAAGGGGCTCCTGGCCCTGAGTGTGCATGTGACAACCTCCAAACAAATCCCCTTCCCCCTGCTCTCTCCTTCTTCTGATCTCATCAGTATATCACTGCCAAACAGCTGATCTTATTAAAATCCTGCTCTCTGGGGCTGGGCTATGGTATAGCAGGTAAAGCCACTGCCTATGATGCCAGCATCCCCTATGACCAACAGTTCAAATCACAGCTGCTCTTCTTCTGATCCAGCTCCCTGCTAACATGCCTGGGAAAATAGGAGAATGGCCCAGTGCTTGGACCCCTGCACCCACACTGGAGACCAAGAAGCAGCTTCTAGCTCCTGGCTTCATCCTAGCCCAGGCCTGGCTGTTGTGGCTCCTGTCTTCGGCCTGGCCCAGCCCTGGCCATTGTGGCCATTTGGGGAATGAACCAGCGGATGGAACCTCTCTCTCTCTCTCTCTCTCTCATTCTGACTTTCAAGTAAATACATACATCTTTTTAAAAAAAATAAATAAAAAAGAAACCTGGCAATGACTCTGGAGCGTGGCCTGATAAAAACCTGGCATTTGCCTATATTTTCAGCCTTGCTGATGATCTCAAGAGCCTCGGCCAGGTCATTCATGAACATCATTATGGCAACACAGAAAGATGACATAAAGAGCCCTCCAGTTTTTCTAAAGATTTAAAGAGTTAACACACATAAACACTGAAAATGGTGCCAGGCCTTTTAAGCACATAAATGTATCTTATTAATGTTTATTATGAAATACCAACACCAGGGCTAGCGCCACGGTATACCAGGTAAAGCTGTTTCCTTTAGTATCAGCATCCCACACGGGCAAGGGTTTGATTCCTGGCTGTTCTGCTTCTGATCCAGCTCTCTGCTATGGCCTGGGAAAGCAGCGGAAGATGGCCCAAGTCTTTGAGCCCCTGCACCCACATGGGAGGCCCGGAGGAAGCTCCTGGCTTCTGGCTTCAGATTGGCCCAGCTCAGTGAACCAGCAGATGGAAGACCTCTCCCTCTCTCTCTCTCTCTTTCTCTCTCTTTCTCTCCCCTAACTCCACCTCTCAAATAAATACATAAATCTTTTTTTTAAAAAAGAAATACACATACTTTCTTTCACTCAAAATAATAAAATATTTTAAAACCAACTTGTGGTGTAAGCGATGTCTCTGAAATTATTACACGACTCAATAAAATAGTAAATTCTCTAATGTCCTCCAGTTAAAGAAACATAAAACAGGGGCCGATGTTGTGGCATAGCAGGTTAAGCCATCTGGGTATCAGTTCAAGTCCCAGATATCCCATTTCCCAGTCCTGCTCCCTGCTAATGTACTTGGGAAAGTAGCAGAAGATAGTCCACGTGTTTAGGCCCCTGTCACCCACATGGGAGTCTTGGAAGAAGCTCTGCGCTTCTGGGTTTGGCTCAGCCCACACCTGGCCATTGCATCCATTTGGGGAGTGAACAAGCAGATGCAAGATTTCTCTTTCTCTCTCTTTCTGTAACTCTGCCTTTCAAATAAGTTTAAAAAAAAAATTAAAAGCATAAAACAGAACATCATTAATAAACTGTATTCTACTCTAGTGCTCTAATAGTTTCACATACAAGGTATCCCCAACTGAGTGTGCATGTGACAACCTCCAAACAAATCCCCTTCCCCCTGCTCTCTCCTTCTTCTGATCTCATCAGTATATTACTGCCAAACAGCTGATCTTATTAAAATCCTGCTCTCTGGGGCTGGGCTATGGTATAGCAGGTAAAGCCACTGCCTATGATGCCAGCATCCCCTATGACCAACAGTTCAAATCACAGCTGCTCTTCTTCTGATCCAGCTCCCTGCTAACATGCCTGGGAAAATAGGAGAATGGCCCAGTGCTTGGACCCCTGCACCCACATTGGAGACCAAGAAGCAGCTTCTAGCTCCTGGCTTCATCCTAGCCCAGGCCTGGCTGTTGTGGCCATTTGGGTGGTGAACCAGCAGATGGAAGATATCTCTGTCTCTCTCTGTAACTTTCAAATAAATACATAAATCTTTAAAAATAAGTAAATAAAATCCTGCTCTCACAATATAAACATACACAGCTCAAGCTCTTCTGTAACCTGACACATCAAGCATAAAATTTGCAACCTGGTTATTAAGGACCTTCACAATTCTGCTTCCTCAGTTTTACCTAAAATTATTTCCCAGTATAAATATTCTATTCTAATCAGATTGCTAATTCTCACCTCGGTATCTCTGCCCACTTCACTCCTATAGCCTAAAATAACCCCTCTCTTCATCTGTCCATTTTCTAAGTCCTTCGAGATCTAGCTCAAATCTCACATTCCTTCCACAAAATTTTCTGTATCATTTTGTATTCTAGGGACCTCCCACGACTCTGTATTATCATTATGGTTTAACATTTCACATTTTATAAACCATATAATTTAATGTTGCAGAAATATCGTATCTCTTTTCTTCCAAATTAGATAAAAAATTACTGAAGAACAAGTCATGAGTCAGTCCAAATCCTGGCAATGCTGATATAGCTTAGGTACAGCTACTTAAATGTCCAGAGGCCTTGTGTAGCATCTAATATGTAACAGCACTAACAAGACAGTAAATGTACAGTGGCTGTATTAGAGCATTCTATTTATGGAACATTCTGCAGTCATTAAAAACAACAGAGTTATACACTTCTTGATATGTAAAGATGCTTACACAGCACTGACAAAAAGGTTTTAATGCTATTAACATAATGGTTAATTTTCTGTATATATATATTCATTTATATTTGTATGCCTAAAAATAATCAGAATTATTGTATTAAAATTATAAAGTAATAGTTATCAATGGACAGTAGGAACAATGTTAACACAACAAAAAAATTATAATTAACATACCTGCTTCCAGAAACCGTTTAGCATAAAATAATATTCATGATACAATGTCAAGCTTAAAGGTGGTTTATAAAAGTATACCTAGAGAGACTGGCATTGTTGCGCAGCTTTTTCTCAAGCTTGCAGCTAAATGCAACCTGGGAGGTGCTGGATGATGATTCAAGCGCCTGGACCCCTTCTACTCATATGGAGTGGATTTCTGGGCTCCTGGCTTTGGCTTGACCAGCCCTGGATATATGGGCATTTGGGGAGTGAATCAGCAGATGGAGGATCATTCTCTGTCCACTCCAACTCCTCTCTAGTTCAGCCTTTCAAGTAGATGAAAATAAACATTTTTTAAAATGTAAGTAGCATAAAATCCAAACAGATAAAAATGGAAGACAATGTAATAAATTTATAAACTGTAATTGGCAGCTGATTTTTGCATAGGCCTGGTTTTTGCTACATAACTTTAAATTTTTTCCAATATGAAAGAATCACTTTCAATCAAAAAAACAGTATTCTTAAAACATGGTTTGGAGATTCACTTCAGTTCCTCTATCATATTTAGGGAACGATAGAGGGAGAAACGTTTGTAGAAGTCAAACAAGTAACATGTGGAAAAAGATTCAATGGCAATGCCCATCTTTTAGCACTTGTATTCCAACCATCTGTATTCCAAGATGAACTGCAAGAGCCAGAGAATAAGTATCTATTTTTATATCAAGTGCAGGGCTCAGGGACAACAGTAAGCTATAAACTTCTCCCGTTATATACACTCAGATCAGACTGGCAATTTAATACAACCAGAGATCCCTATCTCCACTTGGCTCTGGCCCTGTCTGAAAAAGCTACTCACAAATGTATTCATTAGTATTCTCATAGCAAAAGAAATCAGCTGGTATAACTTTGTTTAGATTCTATCCTCCAATTTATTTTTAACCCCTGAGGAAATTAGAATCGACTTATTCTACTATGTGTATATTATTTTCACAGCATTTTATGTGGTTTACTACTTTTGAATAGAATATTCTCTCTGAAGAAGAAAATCAAGTTAATGACTTCAAACTAGGCAGGCAAGACTTTTTCCTCTCTAAAGCTGTGAGAGTTGTTGTATAAGCAGGTATGGACAGAGGAAGGAGACATCCAGTCAACAATACTAACAAAGGACAGCAAAATAAAGTATGAATTCCTCAGGGTGACATTGGAATCCATCACGATTGGTTCATATAATAACTGTAATCCATTCACTCCCCACCATGAATTCTCCGCACATCAGTTTCCAATGTTAGAACATATCCTGCTTACTTCTGACAATGATAACCAATGTTTGGTCACTGGCACACAAACACATTGAAGTCAGAGCCACGTTCTGCCAGTAAGGCCTTTGAGAGAGTCTTTGAGGCTCAACTTCCTCATCTAGTAAAACGATAAGTACTGAAGATTACAAATAACACCTGCAAAGCATGCTGCATAGTGCTCGGCATGCAGCAGACAACATAAAACTATTATTTCCCAGCTCTGTGCCTTTGCACATGCCACCTGCGCTACCTAGAATGTTACTGTGTCCCCTTCTCCATTTGGAAGAACCTTCTTACCAAATAAGACCTAGGGCACAATATCACCACATCTTATATAAAGAATTCAAGTAATTAGTGACCCTTTTTCTGTGCTAGTTCAATACTTTGTTTTCTCCATCACAGTTATTATGGTACCTCGTTGTAATTACTTGTTATCTTTTTCTCTGACAGAAGGAAGACCACAAGTTCCTTCAATTCTGTTGAATATCATTGTTATTACTAGGTTTGAGGCACAGAACAGACACTCAAATGGTTCTGAATAAACCAACTAAAAGAGTCACAAAAATGCTGCAGCATGCAAAGGAGAGGAATGGTCAGGGCATGTGCTAGAGAGAAGTCAGAAAGGATGAAATCAGAAAAGAAACTGCTATGCTTGGCAGCCAGGAGGTTCCAAGCTACCTTCAAGAGATCAATTTCAATAAGAAACAGGAACTCAGCAATGAAACTAACTGGCAAAGTAAACAACACCGTTAAGAAATTGAGCTGTGGCATAGTGAGTAAAGCAGCTACCTGCAGTACCGGCATCCCATATGGGCACCAGTTCGAGTACCAGCCACTCCACTTCTGATTCAGCTCTCTGCTATGGCCTGGGGAAGCAGCAGCAGATGGTCCAAGTCCTTTGGCCCTCGCCCTTGCGTGGCAGACCTGGAAAAAGCTCCTGGCTTCGGATCAGCGCAGCTCTGGCCACTATGGCCATCTGGCGAGTGAACCAGCGGATGGAAGACACCCCCCTACCCGCCTCTCTGTAATTCTACCTT
This sequence comes from Lepus europaeus, assembly GCF_033115175.1. Lineage (NCBI taxonomy): Eukaryota > Metazoa > Chordata > Mammalia > Lagomorpha > Leporidae > Lepus > Lepus europaeus. The sequence goes on along the minus strand of NC_084836.1, from coordinate 41,020,991 downwards.
CCAAATAAATAAAATAAATCATATTTTTTTAAAAAAATGTCATGCTTTAAACTTTAAACCAATGTTCCCAAATGTTTAGACAACACATTTTCATATCTTCATGAGATACATATAAAAGTTAAAATAAATTAAAAGTATCACAAATTAAATACCTCTTTAAACCAAACTTCAGCGGCAGCAGATGCCCAAGTTTTAAAAACCTTGTAATTGAAGAGATTCTACCACAACATTTTTTCTGTGAAATGTAGGAAAGGTTCATATTAAACTATTTTAAATTAATTACTTCTCATGGTTTGACTATCATTGCACTTTACTGGTTGGAAAGCTAAAACTTAGGTAACAGAGGTTCTAGTATTATAATGAAAATTCAACTGAAAATACAAAAAAAGCATTTAGCACACAACATAATGACTATATTGAAAACCATTTTACTGTATATCCTAAAAAGGTGAATTTAACAGTTTATGAACATCTCAATTTTTAAAAAGGACTGAAAATTTTGAAACATAGTATTTGCCAATAATTTTAAACTTTTAAATTATTACATCAGCATACTATGAAATAGTGTAATTATTTTCTGGCCTATATCACAGGTACCAAAAACCAACAGAGAAATGACAAAGAACATAAATAGGGGGCCAGCACTGTGGCATAGTAGGTTAAGCCACCACCTGAAGTGGCGGCATCCCATATGGATGCCAGTTCAAGCCCCAGCTGCTCCACTTCTGATCCAGTTCCCTGCTAATGCACCTGGGAATGCAGTCGAGGATGGACCAGATGCTTGTGCCCCTGTACCCATGTGGGAGACCCAGAAGAAACTCCTGGCGCCTGGCTCCAGACCAGCCCAGATCCTGCCGCTGCAGCCATTTGGGGAGTGAACCAGCAGATGGAAGACCTCTCTCTCTGTCTCTCCTCTCCCTCTCTGTAATTCTTTCAAATAAATGAAAAATGGAAAAAGAAAAAAAAAAAAAACCATAATGAGGCCATGAGTTTTGTTAATAATTTTAAGTAAGAATATAAATGCTATTTATGTTTACTGTTCTCAAAGTTTTCCACTAACGCCCCCTTTTTATTCATCTTTAAAAAAATGATTGATGGAAAGCCAAGACACTGTGGCAAAAAACTGTCCTACATGAAGGACATGTAGTGGTGAGTCTCCAATGGAAAGAAGTGGTTATCAAACAAAGAGGTACTTTTCTCTGAAGGGAAAAGAGGACTTCTACTTTGCTTATGCCCTTCTCTAAATACTGAAGGAGTGTGTGGATTCAAAAGGCTTCCACAGCCTAGGCAGCGCATGTCAAGAGCCTCAGGTGATCACTGTCATCATACCTAAGAGTGTTATCATTAAGTTAACATCAGGAGTCACTGTGCACTAACTTCCCATGCAGAACCTCTGTCCTCAAAGAGTTGTATTATGATAGTTAACAGTAAAACCTGTTCTCAAAGATTTATTTCATTTTAGTGTATCAAGTGGAGGATATTCTTATGTTTCATAAGTTCTAGTTATGCCTAAGTGTCCAACTCCATTGCTTGTTTTCTTAGGTGCTTCCTTAATCAACGATAAAAATTTATTCTCAAGGACTTTCTTTTAATGTATTAAGGGGAAGATATTCTTACACCTCACAAGTTTTAGTTATGTCTAAGTGCTTGCAAAAGATGTATCTTTCTTGGGTGCTTGTTTAAAGTTAATTAAGTATCTAAAAAAAGGAAGTGAAATTAACTTCTAAGATGCAATGACTTTGAACAGCTCTTGTCTTGACTGTTGAGGAACAGTTTGTGGCTTTTTTTTTCTCCGTGCAAATTGTTGAACTCTTAGTACAGAGTTGGTCTTCTGTGTATAAAGTTAATTGAAAATGGATGTTAGTGGAGAATAAGACTGGGAATAGGAGAGGTGGAGGAGGGGTGGGGGTGTGGGTGGGAGGGCAGGTATGGTGAGAAGAATCACTCTATCCCTAAAGCTGTACTTATGAAATGCATGAAGTTTGTATTCGTTAAATAAAAGGTTTCTTTGGGGAAAAAAATGATTGAAAGGCAGAGTGACAAAAACGGAGAGCGATCTTCAATCTGCTGGTTGCTCCCCAAACAGCCATAAGTGCCAGGACTGGGCCAGGCAGAAGCCAAGAGCACAGTACGACTCCATCTGGGTCTCCTGCATGGATGGCAGGGGCCCATGCACTTGGGCCATCTTCTGCTACTTTCCCAGGTGCATCAGCAGGGAGCTGGATCAGAAGCAGCAGATCTGATACGGGTTGCCAGTGGATTAATCCACCACGCCGTCTTCTGTGGAGCAGACTAATTTCAGTTTCTACAGTATTTGCACTAGCACCTTTTAACTCAAAAATATCTACTTCTTAAACTGAGTATATAGTAAGAATGAAGTATAATAAGAATCATTAAGCATCAGTCCGTGAATGCAAACTACTTCCTACTACATGTATGATTTCAGGCAAGTATGTAACTTAGCCTCTTTGACTCATTTTAGTGCTATGGTAAGAATTAAATGTCCCAATAATGTAAAGTGCTTAGAACAGTCCTTGGCACTCATTACTTACACCATAACTTTAATTACGTAATTATAACTTTTATAAGAAAATCATCAGGGCCAGTGCTGTGGCATAGTGGGTAAAGCCACAGCTTGCAGTTCCAGCATCCCATATGGGCTCCAGTTCAAGTCCTGGCTGCCGACTCCCCATCCAGCTATCTGCTATGGCCTGGGAAAACAGTAGAGGACAGCCCTACTTGGGACACCCGGAAGAAGCTCCTGGCTCTGGATTGGCTCAGCTCTGGCCGTTTTGGCCATCTGGTGAGTGAACCAGTGGATGGAAGACCATTCTCTCTCTCTCTCTCTCTCTCTCTCTCTCTCTCTGCTTCTGCCTCTGTAAAAATTCTGCCTTTCAAATAAATAAATATTTTTTTAAAAAATCATCACAGCTTAAAACACTCATTATATTGTAAATTCTGATAATATTAATCTGCTTTATCAATGAGCTTAAACCTTTAGGAAAAGTTGGACTTAATCAGTAAATAGCCTCAGAGTTTACACAACACCGACCCCATTCGAATTTTCTCCAACACAGAAAGGTCAACAGTCTGGAACATAATGGTGATACCAAAGGTATTCCTCGGTTTACCTGGACTTATAAAGTTTACCAAGTAGAACTTGTCCTGGATGATGGTCAATGCATACGCTGAACAGTAATGACCTAAAAGGTGCTCATATAAAGGTGCTTTCTATTAAATGATCCTTTACCTTCCCTTTTGTCATCCTGAGTTTCAACTCTGGAGTAGGTACTATTTCCTATCTTGTCAGACAACATACCCCTTAAATAAAATTAAAGTCCACATTTTCTGACCACCAGCCAAACTTTTTTAAGTTATACTTACAAAACTTTTTATTTATAAATTTATAGATTACAAATAATTTATAATTATACTTCACTTGTGAATTTATATATTACTATTTTATATTTATGAATAATTTATTTATAATTATGTTCATTTTGACAAGCTAACTCTAATAGGTAAGAAGCAATCTCTGGACCTACAAATCTGACCTTAAGTTCTATTTAATTTCACATTTTCAATGTTTTCCTTATGCAATGTTTATTTAAAATTGCCTTTAATAAAAAGTTATGGGAAGAAATTTAGGAAACTATGCCAAACAATGCAAAATAAAATGTATTTATTTATTTGTAAGGCAGAGTTACAGAGAGGCACAGGCAGAGAGAGAAGTCTTCCATCGGCTGGTTTACTCCCCAAATGGTTGCAACTGCCGGAGCTAAGCCAATTGGAAGCCAGGAGCTTCCTCCAGGTCTACCAGGCAGGTGCAGAGGCCCAAGGACTTGGGTCACCTTTCACTGCTTTCTCAGACCATAGCAGAGAGCTGGATGGGAAGTGGAGCAGCCAGGACTAGAACGAGTACCCATATGGGATGCTGACACTGCAGTCAGTGGCGGTACCTGCTACACCATAGCACCAGCCCCAAGATATGTATATTTGAAAACTTCCCTTTCCCTAGTCTGTCTGTCTTTCTCTTTGTCACTGTCTCTCTCACACACACACAGAAAAAAACCCGCAAGAATATTTCAAATATTGCTCTATCACTCATTCTCTATGTGATTTTTAAAACTGAAATATAATAATTGTGCATAATTCATGTGATTTTGAATCATTCAAGTTCTAAGATTTTACTTTCTCCTCTGGAAATGAGGATATAAAGATTAACTATCACACGAGACTGCTACCAGCATTAAGACAGTATATAAAGCACTTTAGCCAACCACCAGAGACAGAAACTTTAAATATAAATTAATTTTTATTCTTAGCCCAAAACTTCAGTGCCACTTCTACCAACTGAAAGATTTCCCATGGTATCCATTTCCATCAGCCCATTAATTAACCCATACTCAATGGCAATAACTTTACAAACACTCTGAGAACAGGTGTATAATTGGGAAACCCTCATCTACTATTTCTCCTTTTTGAGTCCAGTACCTTGCCCAGGGACAAGGCTACACTTAATCACCATACTTGTTTCTTTATGCTACCTGAGAGCACTTTATGGTCAAGTCTATGTCCCTTTCTATATTCAGAGCACAGCTCAATATTTATTAACCCTGACTCAGTTTAGAATCACCAACGGATCTTATAGAAGTACAAATGCCTGGGACCCAGGGTGGCAGTGGGGAATGGAGACAGCAAGGAATCACTGTGAAGGAACAATTTCTTAAGACCCTGACATCACGGTGGGTATCTGGCCTAGCAGTTAAAACACTGTTTAAGACGCCTGCATCCCATTGTAAAGCATCTGGCTTCAGCTTCCAAACGCAGATCTCAGGAGGCAGCCATGATGGCTCAAGTACTTGGGCCCCTGCTATCCCTATGGCAGACTTGGATTGTGTTCCTGACTCCTGACTCGGCGTCCACCCAGCCCTGACATCACAGGCACCTGGGGGAATGAATCAGTGCATGGGATCACTCTTTCTCTGTCTCTTTGCCTCTCAGATAATAAGAAATTTGTATAGATCCTCACATGATATCAATGTGCTGCCAGAATTAACAATCACTGCAAGGACCAGCAATGTGGCATGGCAGGCTAAGCCGACTGTAATGTCGCCCCACACTGAGTCCCAGATGCATCGCTTCGGATCCAGCTTCCTGCAAATGTGCCTGGGAAAGCTGCAAATGGCCAAGTGCCTGCGTCCCTATCATCCATGTGAGAGACTCACATGGAGTTACAGGCTCCTAGCTTTGGCCTGGCCTAACCCCAGTCATTACAGTCATTTGGGGAATGAACTTGTGGATGGAAGATCTCTCTCTCTCTGCCACTCTGCTTTTTAAATAAGTAAATATATCTTTAAAAAAATTACTTCATTCTAACACTCAAAATACAATTCAGTTATGTATACAGTGAGGATACATATGGAAATACACAGGTACAGAAACACAAGACTCAAGTCAGGACTTGTATGGCTATTTCTTAAGAAACTAAAAATACGATCCAAAAATTCCACTATTGGGGAATAAAATCAGTCTACTTTCCCATGTTTATAGCAGTACTATTCACAAAAACCAAGAAATGGAACAACCCAAGTGTACATCAAGTGACAAATGGATAAAGAAAATACAGTGCATGCACACAATGGAATACTATTTAGCCATAAATCAGCAGAAATATCATCATTTGCAACATGGATGGTACTGGAAGTCATTGTGTTAAGCAAGACAAACCAGCCACAGAAAAACAAGTATCACACAATGTCACTTACATGTGGAATCTGAGCTGATTCCATAAAAGTTGAGTGTATAATTGTGGTTACTAGAAGCTAGGAAGAACAGGGGGAAAGGAGGATGGGCAAGGGTTAACTGATAGGTACTAAGCTACAGTTAAACAAGAGTAAAAAGTTCTGACATTCTGTTTTACACCAGGGCAACTATAGATATTGATAATGTACTGTATTAACAAATGAAAAAAAGTAGAAGAAAGGATTTTGAATGCTTTCACAGTAAAGAAATGATGTTTTAAGTAGATAAAGAAATGATGTTTTAAGTAGATACGTATAACCTGATATGGATAATACATATTGCATACATGTATTGAAATATAAGAAATCTCATCCTCAATAAGTTCTCCCAGTCCAATCATCTCTCCCTTTTAAATTTTGATTTATTTATTTATTTGAAAGGCAGAAGACAGAAACACAGACACACGCACACAGAGACAGAGAGAACAGATCTTAATCTGCTAGTTCATTCCTCAGATGACCACAATAGCCAGGACTGAGGCAGGCTGAAGCCAGGAGCCCACTACTCAACCCGGGTCTCCCACTAAGGTGGAAGGGATCCAAGGGCTTCAGCCATTACCTGCTGCCTCTCAAGGTAAACATGAGCAGGAAGCTGGATCAGAAACGGAGCTGGGACTTGAACCCAGGCACTCAGGGTTGCAGGTGTCCCTAGCAGCATCTTAACCACCGCACCAAATACTGGTCCCCAACTCTTTCCCCTAAACACACAATATTTCTAATATAATTAGTTACATGCTGAATTAAAATGGCTTTTAAACTGTAAACTCAGCAGTTATGTTTTTTCACATAATTATGCCTTATGCTTCATCGTAGATTATAACCTTGTTCCTTATTCTTCTTGCTTTTTCCAGTGCTCAGGATAATGTGTTTAACTCAGATATGTGACAAATATGATCGGATAAACATACAAAAACTACTGGAAGGAAATATATTACATCCCAATTATGCAGTACAAGCTGTTACCAGAAAAGAAAAAAAATGCAAAAACTCAAAAAAATTATTTTTCAAAAAAATAAACTCTTAGTAAATGAGAACTAAAGTTTATCTCATTAAACAACCTCTGGATTTGTGGACTATTAGAATCATCACACACAGTACCCATCTTTGGTTTCCCCTATCATCCAGTTTCAGTTATAATTTGCTTCCTTATTAAAACTATATTTGGGGGCCGGCACTGTGGTGTAGTGGGTTAAGCCACTGCCTGCAGTGACAGCATCTCATATGGGCACTGGTTTGAGTCCCGGGTGCCTCACTTGTGATCCACTTTCTGCTATGGCCTGGGAAAGCAGCAGAAGATGGCCCAAGTCCTTGGGCCCCTGCACCCACATGGGAGACCATGAAGAAGCTCCTGGCTCTGCACTGGCGCAGCTCCGGCCGTTGTGGCCAATTGTGGAGTAAACCAGCAGATGGAAGCCCTCTCTCTGCCTCTCCTTTTCTGTGTAGCTCTGACTTTCAAGTAAATAAATAAATCTTAACCAAAAAAAAAAAAAAAAAAAAACCTGGGACTGATTGGATATCTTTAGCTGCTTTCAAATACTTTTATGACATTACATAATACTCTGTGACTAATAAAAGAAGTTAATGACACTCAAAACGAATGTGTCATAGAGATGTTTAATGTTTACCAACCACTAAAACAGGCTCTGTACATAGCACCTGTATGTTAATCTATTAGCATAAAGTTGGCTGAGAACACTGTCTGAAGAGTCTTGCTTAACATTGGATAAAATACAAATCTACTTTTGAGTCGCAGAGAGAGAGAGAGAGAGAGAGAGAGAGAGAGAGAATCTTCCATTGCTGGTTCATTCCCTAAATGGCCTCAATTGCAGGAGCTGGGCCAGTCCAAAGCCAGGAGCCAGGAACTTCTTCCAAGCCTCCCACACAGGTGCAGGAGCCCAAGCACTTGTGCCTCCAGTGCTGCTTTCCTAGGCCAGTAGCAGGGAACTGGATCTGAAGTGGAGCAGCCAAGACTTGTTTAGGCACCCACACGGGATGCCAGCACCACAGAAGGCAGCTTTACCCATTACGCCACAGTGCCAGCCCTGATTTTCATCCTTTTACAGTATTTTCATATATGAAAAATTTCTCAGATACAATGTAACTTTTTAAAATTTGGAGTACAAAGTTACATTACACAAGATACTCCCTGTGGAAACTACTAAGAAAAATAACTGACAATTCTAAAGAGCAACCATCTAAAGAAAGGAAAATGGCCCATCTTTGGAGTTATACTTTTCCACTATTAAATAATCTGAAAGATTTTACAAAAAAGTGAAAATGTGGGGCAGAGCACTCAAGATGTATGTCTGTTCATTAGACACTGTAGCAAAACATTACCAGACAGAGTCACAGTTACCACTGAAGGTTCAAAATCCAGGACAAAAAATGGTACCCCCGGTTGTTTGTTTTCAAGGAAGGTTAAATTTAGGAATTGCCAACACCCAAACAAAAAACATTCCAGAGTATTAGACTCAATTGTCGTGGGGAGTCATCTACATTCTCAGCACTACATTCCCTTACTCAAAACCTAAGTATTAACAAAAGATGTTTCTTAGGATCTCACAAGATACACTCTACTTATTTCCCCCAGAAAACATTACTCTTTTTTTCTTAAATACTTGAAAAATTTTTAGCAGAAGCATCCAGACAGAAAGTCAGTTTACCATCTGCCAAGATATTTCCCAAAATAAGACCCCTGTCAGATGAACAATGAAGAAAAGATTGAAAATGACAAATTCTTTTATTTAGACCATGAGCTATTTTAAAAATAAACTTGAGGAATGCAGCCTTTCCAAAGCCTTGCCTTCAAATTCCCCTTAATCTTCAACAACAACCCAAAAAAAAAAAAAAAAAAAAAAAAAAAAAACCCCTGGAAATCTGATTACCACTTTCACGAATTCCTTTTAAAGCAATTTAATGAATAACATATTTTGCGCAAGTAGCAAACCGCAAAGGACAGTTCTGCTGGCTGATAAAAATCTTTTCGAAACACTCATACAAAAATACACTCTGAAATGACACTCTAATTTTCCAGACATGGAAATCATATTCATACTTAAATATCTGTATATTTTTGATATATGCCAAACTGACTGCCAGTACTTTCACTTAAACCACAAGGTTAGTAAATTCGTAATAGCTATTTACTGGGTTGCAAAGTTGAGAAAATCAAAAGGTCGGGGGAGTAAAAGGGGGAAAAAACGTGGAATCTCAGGAGCCAACAAGAGAAAGATGCAGCTTACTTTGGGTCAAACAAGGTAGCTGAACCACTTCCCCCAAACCGGTGAGCTACTCCTGAAAGTAACCAAAACCTGCTTCGAATTGCTTAGTTTTGTTTCAGGCAGAGTGAAGTGTGACTAAGCAGGTATTTTTTTATCACCCTAAGGAAAAGATGCTGTTACCTGCAAAAAATGTCGTGAGACCGCTCAGAACTACCAAAACAAAAACATAACAACAATCACAACAACAAAAAAGCCTACCACAAATGCCTTCCATTAAAGAAGAGACAGTCTGGGCAAACAGCATCTCTACCGTCCTAAACATCACAGAAAAAAAAAAAATGTACACTGGGGAACACTACGTAGTAGAAAGTTGGTTAGAATATGAAATAGTACGTAGGTTCTTTTGGATCTACTTGGCTTTGCGTCCACGACAAGATAAAGCTCTCTTGGCTAATGCTAAGGCCACACTTCCTTTACAGGTGCTTGTAAACACTGTTCAGACAGAAGAGATAAACTCTGATAAGTTGAGGAGGACACGTGGGAAACCAGAGGGTGTCGTCATCATCACGAATGAATTTTCCTAACTGGTGAGGCACAAACAGGTCCAGGTAGTAAAGGGGGGCCCGGGGTCTGAGACCTTGGCCAGGAAGCCTGAAAAGCACGTGTCCCACTCTGGGTTTGGGAACTTCCCGGGAAGCGCTGGGTTCCCAGTAAAACTCCATCACCCTCTGGCTGCCTCACTCGGGAGAAAGCAGACGAAGTACGAGTCGCCACGGGAACACGCCGGCCCCGAGGCCCGGGAGGAAGACCTCGGAGGCGGCGGCGGCCCGTCCAGGACCAGCCGCGGCCCCGCCCGGCTCACCTCCGCCGCCGGGATGTTGACCACGCCGGTGGAGCGCCGCTTCTCCCGCAGCTTCCTCTTCTCGATCTGCCCCTTGCCTTTCCTGGCACTGGGGCCCGAGCTCTTGCCCTTCTCCGGGGCGCCGTCCGGCTCCTCCTCGTCGCCCCGGGGCTGCGGAGCTCCCGCGGCGGCGGGGGCGGCGGGAACGGCGGAGGGGCCGGGGGACTCCTCCTCCGCGCGCCGCGGGCCCGGGGCCGCCCGGCTCAGTCCTGCGGAGCCGACGGCGCAGTTCACGCCTCCCGGGCCGGGGGCGGCAGGTGCGGCCGAGCCGCCGGGGAGGTTGTTGTTGAGCTCGCTCGTCGCTGCGGCCGCCGAGGTGGCCAGAGCCCCCACCGGGGGCTTCCCGGCCGCGTCGCTGCTGCCCCCGCCCGGGGCGGCCGAGCCCGGGGGGTTCTGCTTGGCGCGCATCTTCTCGCGCTTCGCCTTCCACTCCTCCAGGAAGTCTGTGGTGCTGCCGCCGAGGCCGCCGCTGGCCCGGTAGCCACCGGTCGCCATATTCCCAGAGGGGCCGGTCGGGCTAGCACCTCAGGCCGTCCACCCGTGCTCCTGCCGCCGCCGCCGCCGCCCCTTCCTTCTCGTGGCCAGGAGGACGCGAGCGAACGACCCCCTCCCCGGGCGCGGGGCGACCGCGGCTCCTCCCGCAGCCCGCGAGTCTGAGGAGAAACACAAAGGGGGCGGAGAGGGGCAGCGTCAGGTCCCGGCCTGGCCGGAGGGGCTGCTCGTCGACCGCGCGGCGCGGAGCCCCCCAGAGCGTGCCCACCGGTCCCGCCGGCCAGCGGCTACCGCGTCCCCACCCTGCAAAGTTTCTCCGACGCACCTAGCCCGCGGGCGGGACGATCACCGCCCCTCGCGGGGAGGAGAGAGGCGCTGACCCCACCCCCGGCCGGCCCGCCCGCCCCATCCCACCGGAGTCCGCGTCTGCGGCGGTCTGGCGACCCCGGCCGGACCCTGCCACCTGTCGGCCCGACGGGTCGCAGGCTCCTCGCCCCGGCCCCCGCAGGTCCAGAATCCCCGCCGCCTACGCCCCCAAACTCTGTGCGAGGAACGCACCCCGAGCCGGCTCGCGGAGCGGGGCGGGGACCCAGCTGTCCGGCCGAGCCCCGCGAGGGGATGGGGTGCGCGAGCCGAGCTTGGCGGCCGGGGCAGCTCCTTACCTCGGAGGCGTCTCGGGCGAGGCGGCGCGGGGCTGGCAGCGGGTGTCCAGGTGAGCCGAAAGCGCCGAGCGCTCCCCGGACGCGTGCAGCGAGCCCCGGCACACTCGCCGTCCCGAGGCGGTGCGAGGCTCGCGGGGAGGGAGAGGCGGGGGGTGGGGGCAGCCGAGCGGCGCCGAAGCGCGGGCGGAAAGGGCCGAGGCAGCGCGGGGGGCGCGGCGCGCCTCGGAGCCGGGGGTAGGGCCCGCCGCCGCCCCGCCCCCGGCGCTCAGGTGCGCGGCGCCGCGGCCCGCCCGCCGCGCGCCCTCCTCCCTGCGCGCTCCGCGGCCGCCCGCGGGTCCGACGGCGCATTCCTGAGGCGGCCGGCTCGCGGCGGCCGGCCTCCCGGCGCCTGCGACGCGGGGCTGGGGACGGCTCTCCGCGCCCGGCTCCTCCCTGCGCCTGTTCGGCGCTCCGCTCTCCCGCCGCTCTCACTTTTCGGTACAGGACCATGTTGTTCGCGGGAAAGCCTGAGTGGCCGCTTGGCTGAGGAGGAACGTGCCATCGACCTGGGATGACTCAGGGCCTGACTGGCCAGTCTGGGGAAATCCCCATGCGTCCCTTTTGCTCGTCGCTGCCCACTCTCAGATGTTCTGGGCTGGCGGGTATCGAAGCAAACCCAGCAACTCCTAAAAATCCTGGGTACACGGGGCTTACTCCCCCTGCATTATCGGTGTACTATTGTGTTAGGCTTGCAGGAGAAAAGCAAAACTTACTTCGAGTATTTATTGTGTGGGCGATCCCTATCTTATTCGGAATTTTCCTCTGACCCCTGTCTCGACATCTGCTCTTTCCAGAAAGTGAGTTCAGCCAGCAATGCTCCCTACCAAAGTGCTAAAGCTGTGTTAATGCTGACTTGAGATGAGCTGGGCCGCTGATTCTCCTTGTCCATCCTTAACTGGCCGTAGGGAAAATTTTGCCCCGTGCTGAAAGTCATCTGGGATTTGTGCCGGCGTGGGCTGGGCTGTCACTGACAAGCAGCAGAGGAGGGAGCGTTGCAGGTTACAAATGCCAGGTCTCCATTTTGTAGGACAGCCCTGAGTCACATCCTTACCTAACGCGAAGGCTGTCTTCCTGCTTAGCATTCCCGTTTAGCACAGGTGGCACCTGGTGGGTGGGCAGGCAGTGTGCGCCTGTCACAGGAATGGGAACAGAACAAAGTGACTCACACGCTGTGTATTTTGCAGAGGGAAAGTCGCATAGTTCTGGTCTTTGATCTCTTGAGGTGATCAGATGCGTAACTGGAGAAAGATCTGGAAAAATCCTTGAGAAAAGGTTTAAAAGGCGAAGTGGCCGTTTGCCTAGGTGATACCAACATGGGTTTGCCACCTGAAATTTCTCAATTATGCATTCGTTATTTTGATTTCTGAGTTTAAGGGAGAGGAGGATTGGAAGATTGGGCATTAAACATATTTGCATTAACATGCTTTGTAATTTATCAAAGGATTTTCTCTTGGAGGGACCACAAGATACAGTGGGAAAAGGATATACTGTAGTAAGCCTGGATACAAACACGTTAAGTAGCTGAGCTATCCTGAGGATATTGTTTTAAAAATCTGAACTTCCAGTTTTCTTTACTACAAAATCAGCACTAATAGCACATGGTTTTAGAATTGAAAATGGGACCTACGTTGTGTTACAGCAGGTTAAGCCACCATCTGCCACGCCAGCATCCAGAGTGAACTCCAAGTAATGTCCTGGCTGCTCTACTTTGATCCAGCTCCCTGCTAATGCACCTGATAAAGCAGCAGGTGTCCCAAGCACTCGGGCTCCTTCCACTCATATGAGGGACCAGGATAGAGTTCTTAGCTTCTGGCTTTAGGCCTGGCCCAGCCCCAGTAGTCACCGCCATGTGGAGAGAAAACCAGCTGAAGGAAGATCTCTTTATCTCTCTTTCTTTTTCTCTTTCTCTTTCTCTCCTCCCTGTAACTCTGCCTTTCAAACAAATAATATAAATTTAAAAAGAATTGACACTGCATGTGAAGTTTTATTGGTTCAAGAAATATAGTCAGTAAACAGTCCTATTGTTAGCAGGCTATCAAATAGTTTAGAATCCTTGATCTTTAAGAAGTGGGTTGAGGCCAGCACTGTGGCATAGTAGGTTAAGCCTCTGCCATGCCAGCATCTCATATGGGCACCAGTTCAAGTCCTGGCTGCTCCTCTTCCAATGCAGCTCTCTGCTATGGCCTGGGAAAGCAGTGGAAGATGGCCCAAGTACTTGGGACCTTCCACCCATGCAGGAGATCCGAAAGAAGTTCTTAGCTTCTGGCTTCAGATCAGCCCAGCTCCGGGCCATTTGGGGAGTGAACCAGTGACCTTTCTCTGTCTCTCCTTCTCTCTGCCTGTAACTCTGCCTCTCAAATAAATGAATAAAATATTTTTTTTTAAAAAAAGTAGGTTGGTAGAGGAGGCAAAGAATGACAAGATACTGAACATACACTATTCACCTGAAGAGGATAGGTTTGTTATGAACTAAGATAACACTTATGCCACGTACTTTGACACTGCATCTCTAGATCAGTTCTCTTAGTATTAATAGACTCTGAGTCAGGAATTTTGGCTACTATTGACTTGTGTGACTTGGAGCAAGTTGCTTAACTGTTGGGCCTCTGTTTACTTACTTATAAAATGGGGATAATAATACTTCCTACATTGTGAGGGTGTTGCGAAAGAGCCTGAGATTCTTAGATAAAAGGAGGTATATGAGTACCAGAGTAGTTATTATTAGTCTATAAAGAGCCCTAGGAGCTATAGATGAAAGAAATTATTGAGGTACAATGTGCTGTGTTTTATTATTATCACTTGTTGTACCTTTTGCCTACCATTTTCAGTATTCCCAAATATATATTTCTTAGCCCCAAAATTGCACCATATTTGGCTGAGTCAGTCCTGAATTGCAAGTTATTTGCATATCATCAATCTTTATGTATAGAGTTCTGATGAAATAATCCTCAAAGAATTAGAGCTTGGTTTCTCAACCTCAGCGCTGTTGACATTTGGGGCTGGAAAATTCTTTGTTTTAGAGGTTGTCCTGTTCACTGTAGGATAATTATCAGTATCCTTGGCTTGTATCTACTATATACCACCAGTACCTTCCCACCACCATTGCAACATTACCTAAAATAATTTTAATGATCTATTTGACTTAATAAAGGGAAATATGATAATGCTAACAAAACAAAGATTCATTTCAATATGTCAGAGTGAAACATGTTCTAAATGTCAACTCTTACCTAATGTTTTCTAGACAGTGGATTAACTATGATGTGAAATATCTGTGTTGAAAGAATTAATGATATGTTGGGAAACAGCCATTTTGCCTTTCAATGTAAATATTTCTGGCACATATGCAATTCATCTTCTGAAATTGAAATAGTACATATACATAGTATAAAAAAGTGAAATGCTATTGTTCTGTGCTGATTATAATAAAAGACAACAGCCCTCTACACACCGTCCCTAATCCCAAAACCCTACCCAGATTAAACTCCTTGACTGTTTCTGCTAATGCAGAGCTTCATGTTTACTTTTTCTAACTTATTTTATTTGAAAGGCAGAGCTACACAGCGAGTGAGAAACCAAGACAGAAAGACAGATGTCTTCCAGCTGCTGGTTCACTCCCCAAGTGCCAGTCACAGCCAAAGCCAGGAGCCCAGAACTCTGTCCGGATCTCCCATGTGGATACCAGGGACCAGGAATTAGAGCCATCATCTACTGTCTCTCAGGGTATACATTAGCAGGAAGCTGGATCAGAAGCGCACGCTCGCTCTCTCTCTCTCTCTTTCTCTCTGGAACTCCTATTAAGTAGGTGTTCAATTACTATAGGTTCTCTAATCAACTTATCTTTTCTCTCCTATTTCTCATCTTTTTGGCATACATTTTCAGTGAAATGTCCTCCACTTTATATGCCAGACATTCTATTCAATTTCCTGTTTCCCGCCACTGATCTTTTTTCCCCTAAGGTCTCCTTGTGGTTCTCTAAATGTTTCTTTTCCACATCATCCTGTTCTTATGTCATATATTTAGCATCATTTTTTTTAGTCTTCTTGTTTAATGTTAGCATTTCTTCATCAGCCTGCTCTCCGCTCATATTTAAAAAACTGAAAGATGGAGTGGAAGCTCTGCTGCGAAGGGCAGAGCCTATTGACTAATCGACTCATTTAGAAAGCTGGCTTTGGACCTAGGCATTTTGTGGAGGCATATGTCAAGTGTCAGCATGTGTAGCTTAAGTTTCCCTGAGAAAAGACTGTTCCTGCCAATGTTTTCAGGTGCCAAGCAGGCAAAGGGGACTGAGAGATCCATCTCATTACCTAACATGCAGGTTTCCACTCAGTCCCCATGCTCAGGATGCCTTGCATACTCTGTGCAGTGCATCTGTGACTCAACAACCACAGAATCTAACTCTACCAGGATCAGCAAAGACAGTCCCACCACTGTTCCCTGCAGAGGGAACTTAGAACCTAACTGATTCTTACGTTGATTTTCAACTAATTCTTTTGTTTTCATCCCATCTGTTGCTCTTTTTCAGGGGTATATGCTGCAGCTTCCATTTTTTTAAACCTTTCTTCAGGGGCCTGTAGAGTAGAAAGGATGACTTTTGATTGGCTTTCTCCTCTTCAGGTCCTTAGAATTCACCTCTTCTGCTTAACCTAACTGCTTTTCAACTTTCATCTTCTAAAATTGTGGGTTTTTTTTTTTTTAATTATTTATTTGAAAGGCAGAGTTACAGAGAGAGAGAGAGAAAGAGAGAGAGAGATATTCCATCTGCTGGTTAACTCCCCAAATAGCCACAACTGCTGGGGCTAGACTATGCTGAAGTCAGGAGCCAGGAGTTTCTTCCGGGTCTGCTAATGTAGGTGCAGGGACCCAAGCACTTGAGCCATCTTCCACTGCTTTCCCAGGCATATTAGTAGGGAGTTGGATCAGAAGTGGAGCAGCCAGGACACAAACCAGCTCTCATATGGGATGCCAGAGTCACAGATGAGGTTTAACAAGTCAAGCCACAACACTGACCCCCAAAATGTGTCCTCTTCTCCCATCCTATTTAATGTTGCTAGCTTATCATTTTACTTTTGTTTTAGTGAGGTTACTTGAGGGAGTAAAGAAAAACGTGTGTTCAATCTGATTTTCATAGGAATTCCAATTCATCCATTTTGCAGAGTTCCAATACTGTGAAATGTACAGGTTTCCAGAAATTGAAATGTACTCAAATCCAGATTAATGGAGATCTCTAACATCTTATTTCCCTCTCCATTGAATTACAACATAAGCCCATGCTTACTGACACTATACGAAAGCTGTACAAAATGTGTCTCATCTTCTGTAGACTGCTTTTGAAGATGTGGCCCATTGAAAAAAAAACTAGGAAAAATTCACTGACATCCACATTAAGAGTAGATGTATTTCCCTTTTGCAGTTTTGTTTAACCATAGTAAAACTAGTTGTTACATAGGTTGTGAGTTTCTCCTTTTTCAAATGCCTACAGGTAATCTTAGACTATAATTTTGGCTTCTCAAGGAAGACCTTGGTGTTATAGTGCTTGAAGTTTTTATAATCTGGTGGGTTTCTTTAAAAAAAAAAAGAATAGATAATAAAATAAATATTTAGAATAATTTAAAAGCATTAAAATCATAAATTTTAACAAATTAACAAATTTCACAAAAATAAAAAAAAACCCTAAGTTTCTCATTAATTTACTTTCTGAAATACTTGGGTTTTTGTTTGTTTGTTTGTTTGTTTGTTTTTTTTTTTTTTTTTTTTTTTTTTTTTTTTTTTTTTTTTTTTTTTTGCTTGAGGGACAGAGTTATAGACAGAAGGAGAAACAGAAAGAGAGGTCTTCCATCCACTGCTTCACTCCCCAAATGGCAACAATGGCCAGAGCTGAGCAGATCAGGAACCAGGAGCTTCTTCCGGGTTTCTCGTGTGGGTGCAGGGATCCAAGGACTTGGTCCATCTTCTACTGCTTCCCCAGGCCATTAGTTGGCAGCTGGATAGGAAGTGGAACAGCCAGGACTTGAACCAGTGCCCATGTGGGGTGCTGGCACTGCAGGTGGATGCTTAACCTACTATGCCACAGTGCTGACCCCTGTGGTTTTTTTGTTGTTTTTTTGTTTTTGTTTTTGTTTTTTAAGATTTATTTAGTTATTTCTTTGAAAGCAGAATGACGTACAGAGAGAGAGAGAGAGATCATCCATCTCATCTTCTGGTTTACTCCCAAATGACCACAACAGCTAGGAGCCTGGAACTCTGTGTGGGTCTCCCAAATTGGTGGCAGAGGCCCAATACTTGGGCCAACATTTGCTTCTTTTTCAGGTACATTAGTGGGGGGCTAAATTGGAAGCCGATCAGTGGAGATTTGACCCTACACTCCAATATGAGATTCTGGCATTGCAAGCAGTAGTTTAACCTGCTGTGCCAAAACACCAGTCCTTCTCTGACATATTTCTGTAACACTCTTTAATATACATTATTATTGGCTGGCACTGCGGCTCAATAGGCTAATCCTCCGCCTGAGGTGCCGGCACACCGGGTTCTAGTCCCGGTCGGGGCTCCAGATTCTGTCCCGGTTGCCACTCTTCCAGGCCAGCTCTCTGTTGTGGCCCGGGAGTGCAGTGGAGGATGGCCCAAGTCCTTGGGCCTTGCACCCACATGGGAGACCAGGAGAAGCACCTGGCTCCTGACTTCGGATCAGCGTGGTGCGCTGGCTGCAGCGCACTGGCCGCAGCGGCCATTGGAGGGTAAACCAACGGTAAAGGAAGATCTTTGTCTCTCTCTCTCACTGTCTACTCTGCCTGTCAAAAAAAAAAAAAATATATATATATATACACATTATTATTTTATTATTTACTGATGCATAACATGTTTTTCTCACATAGATGTATCCATTATATGTGGTACAAATATATATAGGCTTATGGTTCACAATCACAGGAACCCTCATAAACTTCCAGTTGGTACTATCACCATCAAAACAGAAAACAATTTATTGGGCATTCATAATTCTATGCTTTGTATTATCTAATATACCCTTGATAGGAGAAAACTTACATTTTTGACTACACATAAATGAAAACAGAATTCTCTACTTATTTTACAATCAGAGAATTGGAAAAATTCCCTACAGACTGGCTTGTAAGCCGTCAGACTATACTACTCCCTGTAAGGAGAAACCTCCTTGTTCCTGTCATCAACCCACTTCCCAGTCACTCTTACTGAGGACCTTAGCTCCTAGCTGTCATATGTCTGCTCATTTTGTGTCCAGTCCTTAGTTACAACATCTGCAAGATAGTTAATACAGTCTCCTGGCATCTCATATACAACCTCACTCCCAATAGCCTTTTTCCTCTTTACCTCTATTCAATCAGGCATTCAAATGATTAGTCTCGGGGACGGCGCTGTGACACAGCTGGTTAAAACCCTGGCCTGCAGCTCCGGCATCCATATGGGTGCCAGTTCGAGTTCCAGCTGCTCCACTTCCAATCCAGCTCTCTGCTATGGCCTGGGAAAGCAGTACAAGATGGCCCAAGTCCTTTGGCCCCTGCATCTGCATGGGAGACCTGGAAGAAGCTCCTGGCTCCTGGCTTCAGATCAGCTTAGCTCTGGCTGTTGCGGTCATTTGGGGAGTGAACCATCGGATGGAAGTCCTCTCTCTCTCTGACTATACCTCACTATGTAACTCTGTCTTTCAAATAAATAAAATAAATCTTAAAAAAAAAAAAAAGGTTAGTCTCTTAACTTTCTCACCATCAGCAAATGCACCTCCCAATCTTAGCATCCCTTCAGCACACTGACCCTAGTGCCCCCTCCCCAACCATTTTTGATCTACTGACCATACCAATTTTGTATTATCTACCACTACTTTCTATGTCCTAACTTCCTGGATCAGCTTTCATTCCAAAGTTTATCCTTATTAGCCTCTTCTCTGTGTACATATGTTCAGCTAAATAAAGTTAATTAAAAGCAGTAGACTTGCTTCCCAGCCCTACTCTAGATGCATGACCATAGTCTTAACTAGGCAATCCTCTTGTCCCAAAATGACTAGGTCACATCACCCTCTTTTTTATTTTCCTTTTTTAAAGGTTTTTCATTTGCTCTTTTACTCCCCAAATGGCCCCCAATGGCCAGAGCTGGGCCAGTCCGAAGCCAGGAGCCAAGAACCTCTTCTAGGTCTCCCACATGGGAGCAGGGGCCCAAGCACTTGTGCCATCTTGTACTGCTTTCCCAGGCAATAAGCAACGAGCTGAATCAGAAGAGGAGTAGCCAGAACATGAACCATGAGCTGGTGCTCATAAGGGATACCGGTGCCACAGACGGAGGCTTAGCCTACTGTGCCACAGCGCTGGCCCCCAAATCGCCCTCTTAAACTTTCAGTACCTCTTCATCTCAACCTCATTCTGCCTTCATTCTTCTCTATTAAATCAGTCCCTTCAGTATACAAATGAGCTCCAGTAATCCCCCCTGTATTTGTTTTCTATGTGTTGCTATAACAAATTTCCAGAGACATAGCATTTTTAAACAACACAACTGTGTCCTCTTAGAGTTGTATAGGATAGAGGTCCTACAGTTGTCTCACTGGGCTAAAATCAAAAGGCCATCAGGGCTGCATTCATTTCTGGAAACTCTTTGGAGAAAGCCTTTTTTTTTTTTTTTTTTTTCCCTTTTCTACCTCTAGAGGCCGCCCACATTCCTTAGCTGGTGGTGGTCTTCTCTCTTCAAAGCAAGATGTCTGTGACTTTTCTTGCATGGTCACCATCTCCCTGTGATTCTCTCTTTGGTTTCCTTCTTCCACCTATAAGGATGCCTTGGACCTCCTGGACAATGCAAGATAATTGGATTATTGACTAGCATTCCAACTTCAACCTTAATTTCTTTTGCCATGTGATTTAACGTATTCACAGGGTAGAGCCTGCAATTCTTTGGGGGATCGTTATCTGCCTACCATGCTTTTAAAAAAATTAATTTTCCTGATTCTAGAATTCAATCTGGTCACTATTCTGTTTCTCTGTTAATGTTCACCATCAAAATTCATAGAAGACTTATCTTTAGTCACTATTGCTACTTCCATACCTACCATTCTTTCTTTAATAATTTCCAAATGGTCTTTGGCCCTCAGCATTCCACTTATCACCATATCACTTATCACTTATCACTAACCCCTCTAGTCAGTTACCAACAAGCTACTTGTTGAGAAACTCAATGCTTCTATAATTTTTAAAATCCTACTCAACCTTTCTTTCATTATTCGGCATACATAACTGTCTCATTCTTTAAATCTTCTTTCTATAACATTTTCCAAGTCATCAAAAAGTTTTGTTTTTTTTTAAATCCTCTAACTTCACTGGATGCTATTTCTCTTCCTCCTTCACCCACTCTGCTGATTAATGTCTTAAAGCTAAGGTCTTCCTGTGACTTAGTCACAGGTCCACCTTTCTTCTCAGTCAACACTCCCTATGCGATTCCATGGAACCCTATGGTTTTAGGAATCACTTCCACATTTATTTCTTAATGTAAACTTCTTCCCTAAATTCTATTCTCATATCTTATTTGCATATTTGATATTTCCATATGAATGTCTAAAAATCAGCTCTAAATGAACATGGCTAAACAAAACTCTCCATTCACTTCTCCATCTGTCCCCAACTTATTCCTCTCTCATTTCTTTCTCAGCTTGGGAAATGGTCCCACCATCTATCCACTTATTGGAGCAAAAACTTAGAAGGCTTCCTTGATTCATCTCTTTGCCTTACCCCATAAATCCAATCCATCATCCTATTCTATAAACCCCCATTCCAAAATATATCCAATCCTCACAATAATAAGAATGATCTCAAAATATAATCAGACCATGTCACTCCCATGCTGTCAACCCTCCTCAACCTCCTATTCCACTTAAAATCTAAACTCCTTACAATGGCCTTTAAGACCCTTTATAATCTGGTTCCTACCTTCACCATTGACTTTGATTCAGAACATTCCTGCTTTCTCATTATGTTCAGCTTTTTCTCTGTTCCTAAAATGTGCTAAGCTCCTTCCTGCCTTAATGCTTCTACACTGCTTAGAACTCTCTACTGAGGCATATCTTCCTATCATTGAGGTCTCCACTCAGCTGTCACCTCCCAAAAATGCTTTTCCTGATCACTCAATCTCAAAAAGTCGAATGTTCCACTCCAAACTTCAGTCATTATTGTATTGCCCTGTTTTATAGTTTTGATAATACTTATTGCTATTAGGAATTATTCATATGTGCTCACTGAGAGTCTCTCCCATCCTAGAATATAAATGTGCTGAAACAAATATTTCCCCTAATGTCTTCACAGTTATATCCCCAACACTCATGACTTCCAATAAACATTAGATATTCAACTTAATCTTAGCTCTATGGATAGATTTGGAAAGGTCTACAATCAACAAGAAAAATAGTTAATCTTTCTCTTCATATTGGTTTAAAAATTTTCAGAATGCAAAGAAAATTATTTTTCTGTTAAATTACAACTTAACAGACTACTAAGAGTCAGAAGGCATATCATTTACATATAATGTTATCTGGTTTTTGTTGGAATTTAACATACATTGCCATTATCATAATAAGTATCTGCCTTTGGAAAATTTCAAAGAAGAAAAGGCACTTACCTTTATAGGTAAGTAGGGTTGTTGAAGAAGAGAAATGTAAATTATACTCCACATTGTGCTCAGCTACTTCCAAGTCATGTGACCTTGGACCTAATTCTCTGCCAGAATATTTACCTCACGGGATTATTGGGCTATTAAATGAGACTTATCCTTTGATTTTGCTTTTGACACAACCACTGAATATATTGAGTTGCCAAAACCACGGAATTTTTTGTATGAAAAAAATCTTGACAATGAAAAAAATCTGATTTCAACAAAGCTAAAAGGATGCTTCCATCTGTAATTGCACAGCCAAATGAGGAGTTCCTTCTGATACTAGAATAAGGGGAAATGTCTGAAGACACCAAAGCAAAAAGATGGGATAATTTGACTACATGAAAAATCTCACAGTAAACAAAATAAAAAGACAAGGAGCAGGAAGGGAGTAGGAATTTCCCTGTCATATAAAATAAAGAGAATTGTCCAGGATATTGAAGGAATTAAGTCATTAAGGAAAAAGGCTACAATATTTTTAAATTTTATTTTATTTGTTTGAAAGACAGAGTTACAGAGAGAGGCAGAGACAGAGAGTTCTTCCATCTGCTGGTTCACTCCCCAGTTGGCCGCAACGGCCAGAGCTGCGCCGATCTGAAGCTGGGAGCCAGGAGCTTCTTCTGGGGCCCCCACGCGGGTGCAGGGGCCCAAGGACTTGGGCCATCCTCCACTGCTATCCCAGGCCACAGCAGAGAGCTGGATTGGAAGAGGAGCAGCTGGGACTAGAACTGGCGCCCATATGGGATGCCAGTGCTTCAGGCCAGGGCTTTAACCCACTGTACCACAGCACCCGTCCCTACAATATTTTCTAAATAGTAAATTCATAGCATAAAAAGCCTGAATGACAAATAAACACAAGATACTAAAAAGAAATGTCAAATAAAACAAACTATTTTACATCAATTATGTTGCCAAAAGTTAGTGAATTCCTAGACTGTTCTGAGTAGGTAGATGTCTGTCCTGACTCCATGCACAATTCAATCACATTCCAACAGGAGATGATGGGAAAACTGTATTTATGTCTATAAATATAGTAAAGTGTTAATATTTGTTAAGTCTCAGTAGGGAAGTATACAAGCTATTTGTTATGTGTTGCCTTCTATAATTCTTTGCTTGGAATATACCATAACTTAAAGTATTTTTAAATTAAAATACTTGGATTTTCACAAGAAAAGTTTGATTTGAAAAGCTTTAATCTAGAGTTGCTGTTGTGGTGAACCAATGGATGACAGATTTTCTCTCCCTGCCTTTCAAATAAATAAATGTTTAAAAACAGATTGAAGGCCAGCGCCGTGGCTCAATAGGCTAATCCTCCGCCTTGCGGCGCCGGCACACCGGGTTCTAGTCCCGGATTCTATCCCGGGTGCCCCTCTTCCAGGCCAGCTCTCTGCTGTGGCCAGGGAGTGCAGTGGAGGATGGCCCAAATGCTTGGGCCCTGTACCCCATGGGAGACCAGGAGAAGCACCTGACTCCTGCCTTCGGATCAGCACAGGCGGCCATTGGAGGGTGAACCAATGGCAAAGGAAGACCTTTCTATCTCTCTCTCTCACTGTCCACTCTGCCTGTCCAAAAAAAAAAATAAAAAATAAAAATAAATAAATAAAAACAGATTGAAAATTGAACAAATTTGAACTTGTCCCAACTTGTCTTGGGGGAACCTTAAAACTTCCTTTTTAAAAACAAACAAACAAACAAAAAACAAGAAAAAAATCCCATAAAATTGGATAGAACTTAATGAAACCAGGTACCCTAGAAATCTGTGAAATGGTTTGTGAGTGGAGCAAAAGAAGAAAACGGAAGCCATTAACCACTGATCTTCTGCCGGGAAACAGATCCCCAAACTGACGCCTCAACCACTCTACTTCAGTGCACAAGCAGCTATCAAAAACTGCGGATGCCTCTCATTTTAGCCAGCACTGCATTATCATTCTTCATCTGTACACTTGTGCCATCAAAGACGTATCCTAATTTTCCTGAAACCTTTTTGGAAACTTGACAGGTCATGTCATTTTCAAAATGGTGAAAAAATGTTTTTGTCAAGGAAAAATTGGTGTAGATAAAACCTTTGGGTTCTGTAGGCACAGATGGAGCATCTGAGAAGTTCAGGAACACACCTGCTTCGGTTGCTTTGCTGAAGACGCCCCACACTTTGCTGTGACTCATTGCTCTCACCGTCAACAGGAATTGGGCTGTGCCAGAAACTTTGAAAGGAAGTCTTGTCTACTGCTGGGAAAGTCATCGGCTTTATCAGAGCTCTGTCCTGACCTCAGCCTTTTGAGAAACTGTCTAGATAAAAGATCAGAGGAGAAAGTTTTTCTCTATTACACACAGTTCACTGACTTTCCAAGGAACAAATCTTAAGTATGTGACTGAACTACGTGGGGAGTCAGGACAGACACCTACCTGCTCAGAACAGTTTAGGAATTCATTCATGGTTTTGTTTTTCTACAGATATTTTTAATCATGACACTGAGGTAAATCTTTTGATCCAAAATTCTACGTAGAGCATTACAGATCCTGCAAAAGGAAACCCCACCAACTGTTGTAATTCAGCTACCATTTCAGGAAGTGGAAGTGGGATGTGAACTTTCCAATGTAGAGGAAGGAAAATGGTCTATGGTCTGAAGCCCATGTAGATACACTTGTTAGTTTCTTTGCAAGCAGTTATCTTCAGTCGTTAAAAACAACATCAAATTCTTTTGAATGTTACTTCTGCTCAGATGACTTTAAAATTAAACATGAATTTGTCATCCTTTTTGAACTACAAAAGCTTCAGATTCATACCTCACTGAAGATGATTCCATTGATTTACAGTACCAATGATGAGACATTCAGTTCAGTCGTGGAGTATCTGACTTCCGTGAGTCAATGTTTTCAGTGCTCGTTGCAATGATAAAAACAAGTGAAAGCAGCCGGATGCCCTGGATAATACAACCCAACTTCTTATTCAAATCAAAAGCAGTATTTCACTGGAATTTACTATTGAACAAAGCTAAAGTTGTGTTTTATTTTATTGATGCTTGGATTGAATTAAAATTAGTAAAGAAAACATTCTGGATAGTATTTATAGAGTAATTTATTGTTTTCTATAAGCTGGGCACTATACTAATCATTTAATATATGGAGTTTAACTTAATATTTAATCTTTAATCCTCTGTGAGGAGAATAATAATATTATTTTCCTTCCAAAGATAAAAAAACTGAGGCTTACAGAGATTAAGTGTTACACAGTGTTACACAGCTAACACACGATAAACCTAAATATATATTTAACATATGTCCGTCTGATTCTGCAGCTCATACTTGGATTATACATCAAATAAATTAATTTTTATGCAATAAAATAAATCAAGAACAGCTCAGTTTCTGTACATTTTTCTGTGAAAGATTTGTTTTGATTTTGTCAAAATTTAGGGGTTTCATAATCAGCAAAGGATTGGGAATCTCTTAACTAGGCAAACCACATAATTTGGGTTCCTTAAGGAGTCTCTCTCTCTCTCTCTCTATCTCTCTATCTCTCTCTTCCCTGCCTCTGTTACAGTGTCTGGCATACAGCAGGTGCTGCATATGTGTCAAATGATATACAATTATGATGACTATTATACACTTTCCCAGAAAAGTGGTCTAGCAATCTCCTAGGGCTTTACTCAGTAGTTGGGGACAGTCTGGGGAGGGGAAGTATTCCTTGCTATATATACCTCAATTTTGAAGATTCAGAAATGATTTTTTTAAATAGCTTCAATTTTTTTTTCATTTTATTTGAAAGGCAGAGCAATGATGAGAGAGGGGGTGGGGAGAGAGAGAGAGAGAGAGAGAGAGAGAGAGAGAGAGACTCTTTAAACTACAGGTTCACTCTCCATATCACTGTAAAAAGCTAGGGCTAGACCAGGGCAGAGATAGGAGACAGGAGCTCTATCTGGATCTCCATGTTGGGGGAGGGACCCAAGTACTTGGGCCTCATCTGCTGCCTTCTCAGTGTGGGCATTAGTGGGAAACTGGAGTAGAAGGGGAGCGGGGACTTGAAGCAGGCATCCCAAGCTGTGTGAAATGTCTGCCCCAGAACTAATTTTTATCAGCAGTTGGAGACCACAATAGTGTCTCAAGAACATTGTCACGTTAATATAGCCATTTGCTTGATAGATAAGAGACAAATGTCTCATAGATGCATAATGAAAATATGGAAGTCAGAAACACAAGATTGTTAAAGTCATCATGATCAGCGTACGTCCTCCAAGAAGACAGGCCTACAGGTGAATGAAAGCATCATTAGGACTTTATGTGGTAAATATGGAAAAATAACAAGAATAGTTAACTAGAGGAAGAACTTTCCCATTTCTGCAGAATAACTGACTCTCTTGGTTGATCTCCTGGGACCATAGTCATCTTTCAGAAACTGTTTCCTCGGTCCACTCTTTAAATTCACAACTTAAAAATTAGTGTTTGGATGCACAGTGCATGTGTATGACCCAGTCTTCAAAAGCTTTAAGGACAAAATGGGAGAAATCCCATTCTGATGGCTAGCCATAGCGTTCTGCTCCTCTGGTTCCTGGGACAAGTCCTGGATACCCTTCCAGAAAGTCTTTGTATAAGCAAGTATGAGTGTGTGTATGTATATATGAATGTATGTAACTTTTTGCACAAAGAATAAATACTACTCTATCTTATTTTCTTCGTTCTAAAATAGATTTTTGAGATCTTTCCATGTTGAGTCCTTCTTTTATTCACTCACTGTGAATTCATTCAGTGAGTAGCTACTATATGCCAGGGGCTCTTAGATGGTGAGGACAGAGTAGATAAAAATAGGTGAAATCTCTGCCTTTGTGGAGCTGACATTCCAGTAGAAGGGGTGCAGGAGAGAGAACCAAAAACTAAATGAGCAGGGGAATGTACTGTCTAGAGGATGCCTTGCTGTGATAAGTGTTTTGGGGAAAATTAAAGTTGCAGGGTTAGAAATTAACCAGCTGTACTGGTCGAAAGGATATGGAGAGACAAAGCTTGTCCCCCTGTTGGTCCTATAGAACTCTGTCAGATGAGAATAACACAATTTGTTTGATCAGTCCCTCCTGAGGAACATTTACATTGTTTCTATTATTTTGCTGTTGCAGCAACGCCATCTTTGTACATATGTCATTTGACAGTCTAAGATGTATCTGTAGGATAAAGGAATTGCCATTTCAGCTTCCTGTGCAGTTTATTTATTTATTATTTTGAAGGTTTTTATTTAATGAATACACATTTCATATGTACAGCTTTTGGAATATAATGGTTCTTCCCCCCATTCCTGCCCTCCCACCCCTAATTTTATTTATTTTTTAGAAAGATTTTATATAGTTATTTTGAAAGAGTTATGGAGAGTGAGGGAGAGATACAGAAAGACAGAGAGAGAGAATTACAGAGAGAGACAGAGAGTGGGGGGAGAGAGAGAAGAGAGAGAGAAATTACAGAGAGAGAGAGAGGGAGAGAGAAGAAAGAGAGTGAGAGAGAGAGAGATCTTCCATCTGTTGGTTTACTCCCCAAAATGGCTGTATCAGCTGGAGCTGGGATAAGCCAAAGCAAGAACCAGGAGCTTCATCCAGGTCTCCAATATGCATACAGGGCCCCAAACACTTGAAGCATGTTACACTGCTTTCTCAGGTGCATTAGCAGGGAGCTGGATTGGAAATGAAGCAGTCAGGACTGGAACCAGCACCCATATGGATTGCCAGGGCTGCAGGCAGCAGTATAATTTGCTGTGCCACAGAACCAATCTCTGCATTTCACTTCTTTTTTTCATTTGACAGAGTTAGACAGTGAGAGAGAGAGAGAGAGAGACGGAGAGAAAGGTCTTCCTTCCATTGGTTCACCCCACAAATGGCCGCTACGGCCAGAGCTATGCTGATCAGAAGCAAGGAGCCAGGTGCTTCCTCCTGGTCTCCCATGCAGGTGCAGGGCCCAAGCACTTAGGCTATCCTCCACTGCCTTCCAGGGCCACAGCAGAGAGCTGGACTGAAAGAGGAGCAACCGGGACTAGAACCCAGTGCCCATATGGGATGCCAGTGCCACAGGGGAAGGATTAACCAAGTGAGCCATGGCGCCAGCCCCTGCATTTCACTTTTTATGTGTGCTTTATCACGTGCTGTTTTTATTTCTTGTGAACTGCCTATTCATGCCCTTTGCCAAAAATTTTTTTTGTGTGTGGTGGAGTGTTGTTTTTTTGGGAGGAGGGGTTGTTTTCCTTTGCTTGTTTTTCCATTTTTGAGTTGTAGAAATTCTGCTTAGTAAAAAATTTAGCCCTTTGTTGCAATGTGGGTGGTAAATATTTTACCCAATTTGTCAATTCTCTTTTGACAGTGTTTACAAAGCATGCAGAGAATTCATTGTTATTTTGTAATCCAATTAAACTATAACATTTATGGCTTTAGAAATTCTTTTTAAAGTTTTCTTGTATTTTCTTCTAGTACTTTTACTATTTATTTTTAACATTTAAATATTTGATTTTTCTGGAATTTGTCTTGTGTGAGTTGTGAGGCATGGCTCCAAATTTTTTTTCTCCTAATTGTTACCCAGATGTCTCAACACAATTTAGAATAATTCATCTTTCCTCCATGATTTTGAAATCCTGCTTTTTTTATTTGCCAAGTTCCAATAAGCATTTGAGTCCAATTTGGAATTTCTATTCAACTCTATTGATGTGATTGTTCACTTATTCCACAAAGATGTACTATATATGCAATAATACAGTTCTATCCATGTATTAGTACCATATTTTACAGTGTTTTAGCTTATAAAATGTTATTAGCTAATATAAAATGCATCCTACTTTATTTTTACTTTTTCTTTTATAAACTTTCCCTGGCTTTTATATGCTTGTTTTCCATTCGAATTTTAGAATCAATTTATCTTGTTCTAAAATAAAGCATTTTGCTATTTTTATTGGGGCTACACTAAAATTATAGATTGATTCATGAAGAATTGGCAGCTTTGTCATGCTGGAATTTACTGAGAGTGCCATATGTTATTTGGTATATCTGTTTTTGTGTGTCCCTCAATATAGTTTTCTTCTTAAAAATCTTTCCTGTTTATATCCCCTTTTTCAGTTTTTCCTCCTTTTTTTTTTTTTTTAAAGATTTATTTATTTGAAAGTCAGAGTTACAGAGAGAGGGGGAGAGATAGCGAGAGATCTTCCATCCTCTGGTTCACTCCACAAATGGTTGCAACAGCCAGCACTGGGCCAGGCAGAAGCCAGGAGCTTCTTCCGGGTCTCCAACATGGATTCAGGAGCCCAAGCACTTAGGCCATCCTCCTCTGCTTTTTCCAGGTCATTAAGCAGGGATCTGGATCAGTCTTGGAACAGCAGGGACTTGAACTGTTATTCATATGGGATGTTATCGTGGCTATGCCATGATGCCAGCCTCTCAATTTTTATTTTAATTCATTCACATTACCTAATTATATTGACTGGATAATGATAGTGATAAAGAAATTCCTCAAGTTATTACTGATATCAATGGAATGCAACTTGAATACAAGCTTCTGTGTCACAGCTAGAAGCAGACATCTCAATCCAAAGTTTTTAATCATCAAAGTGTGAGTGCTCACCAGAGTCTTAAACTCTTTGAAAGTGAGGAGGTTTATATATAGATTCTTCCTAGTCATGGGGATTTACCATAAGACTATTTCGAAAGTGAGAGAGTCAAGAAAACTTGGAAGTATGGGTGCTAAATACCCTTCATTTCATTTCTTTATGCTAACTTAACACTATTCTAACATTTTTACTCACATAGATTGGCTGAGATTAATGTCCTTCAGGATTATAGGTTATACAGAGAGGAAAAATTCTCTAAAAGGACACTTAATTGGGGACGGTGTTGTGGTGTAGTGGGTTAAGCCACCACCATCCCATATTGGCACTGGTTTGGGTCCCTGCTAATGTACCTGGGAAAGCCATGGAAGATGGCCCAGGTGCTTGGGCTCCTGCACCCACATGAGAGACCTAAATGAAACTCCTGGCTCCTAGCTTCAGCCTGGCTCAGCCTAGGCTATTGTAGCCATTTGAGGAGTGAACCAGCGGATAGAAGATCTTTCTCTCTCTGTGTCTCAACTTCTCTCTCTGTAACTCTGCCTTTCAAATAAATAATTAAAAAAAAAAAATGAAAGGATACACAACTGATGGAAATTTCACTTCCCTGCTCCAACATTGCTCATTTTTTAATGGCTGTACTGGTGAATAATTAAATTGCCAAACAAGAAGACTAGGAGGTACAAGATCCAAATGGCCTGATGGTACACTAACTCATCAGTCCTTAATTAGCTAAAATTTGGCTTTAATTTAGGGCTTATTTGTTGTTGTTGTTGTTTTTCTTAAACATAAAAACATGGCACTTATTTGTCTAACAATACTGAAGATTTGCTGTCTGCAGAAATTTCTTTGAGATTGTGCAAAGGCTCTCATTTACATCCTTTACAATGTCTTAAGTATAATGGATTTTTTTAAGATTTTTTTTTTTTTAATTTGTAAGTCAGAGTTACAGAGAGAGAAGAAGAGACAGAGAAAGATCTTCCATCTGCTGGGTCATTCCCCAGATGGCCACAACAATGGGGGCTGGGCCAGGCCAAAGCCAGGAGCCAGGAGCCAAGAGCCAGGAGCTTCTGGATCTCCCATGTGAGTGCAGAGGCCCAAGCAATTGGGCCATCATCAGCTGCTTTTCCCAGGCCATTAGCAGGGGGCTGGATCAGAAGTGGAACAGCTGGGACTTGAACCAGCATCAATATGGGGTGCTGGCATTACAGGCAGTGGCTTTACCCACCACAGCACAACGCTGGCCCCAAGTATAATGGATGTTAAAAGAACTGTTGAATGAGTGAATGCTATGTAATTAGTGTACCCTGTGTGGCTTGATATAGCAACGTGATGCAATGTCTGTTGAACAAGGGAAAGGCTTTAGTTAGTCTGACAAGTGCGCAGTCTTTAAAAGTATAATTAATAACTGTAGATTGTTTCAAAATGTTATATTACTATACAAATATCTTGTTTATGGATTGTTAATAACTGTACTTACTGAAACCTTACCAACCTTTACAGTTAAAATTTATTCTAGGCTCTGATATATTTTCTGCTTTTCAAAATTTTTTATTTACTTATTTTCATTTTATTTGAAAGGCAAAGAGATAGAGACAGAAAGATGAAGAGAGATCTTCCATCTGCTGTTGCATTTCCCTGATGCCTACAACAGCCCAGGCTGGGCCAGGCTGGAGTCAGGAGCATGGAACTCACTCCAGATCTGCCACATGGTGGCATGACCCAAGTACTTGAGCCATTGCCTGCTGCCTCCCAAGATATGCTTTAGGAGCTGGACTGGAAGCGGAGAGCTGGAGCTCAAAGCAGGCGCTCCTGGACGGGATGTGCGTGTTCCATGTGGCATCTTTCCCATTGCCCTTTGTTTTCCTTGTAAACCATCCAAAAGAAACTGTAACCCTCTCAATTTGTTAGTTATTAATAACTTATATGTTCAAGTAAGGACATTGCTAAAACCCCAAATTGCTTTCAGATGTGTGTCTCTGATTTTTCTTTCAAGCTGCAATGGTGGGACTCAAGAGCAGAGTAAGTTCCATGCTACTTTACACATAAGAGGACAGAGCTGAGATATTTTTCAGTCTGGAAAAGGTTATGTTCAAACAACTCCTTTGCTTTGACTTTCTAAACTTGTTTTAGCTATTCATTTGATAAAAGCTATTGCAAATTTAATAACTTTAATCCTCGAAATGCAAGCAATATAGAATTCATCTTAAAATCAATTTATAGGCAGTAAATGATGTTAAAAGAACAGATGAATGAATGAATAAACATAATAAAGCTTTATTTTTTTAAAAAAAAGATGTATTTATTTATTTGCAACCCGGTGAGAGAGAGAGAGAGAGATATTCTTCCATTT
Source organism: Lepus europaeus (assembly GCF_033115175.1). Lineage (NCBI taxonomy): Eukaryota > Metazoa > Chordata > Mammalia > Lagomorpha > Leporidae > Lepus > Lepus europaeus. Next base: position 40,989,302 of record NC_084836.1, on the reverse strand, counting down.
GCTGGTTCACTCCCCAAATAGCCACAACAACCAGGGCTGAAGCTAAGAACCAGGAGTCTCTTCCAGGTCTCCCATTCGGGTGCAGGGGTCCAAGTACTTGGGCCATCTTCCACTGCTTTCCCAGATGCATTAACAGGGAGCTGGATCAGAAATAGAGCAGCCAAGACACAAACTGTGCCACAGTGCTGGCCCCAAAGTTTGCCTGCTGGCTTACCTGTTTAGCTATGGAGCTCAGAATTAGTATAATTTATTTGATATATAACTAGGAAGAAATGTTTTTTTTTTTTTTTTTGTTTTGTTTTTGACAGGCAGAGTGGATAGTGAGAGAGAGAGAGAGACAGAGAGGAAGGTCTTCCTTTTTGCCGTTGTTTCACCCTCCAATGGCCACTGCGGCCGGCGCATCTCGCTGATCCGAAGCCAGGAGCCAGGTGCTTCTCCTGGTCTCCCATGCAAGTGCAGGGCCCAAGGACTTGGGCCATCCTCCACTGCCTTCCCGGGCCATAGCAGAGAGCTGGCCTGGAAGAGGGGCAACCGGGATAGAATCCGGCACCCCGACCGGGACTAGAACCCGGTATGCCAGCACCTCAAGGCGGAGGATTAGCCTGTTAAGCCACGGCGCCGGCTAGGAAGAAATGTTTTACAAAACTTACCCAATATCTCCAGTTGAAATAAGAAAATGTCAATAATTTTATCTCTGAGTCCTCATAAATGTTTTAGAATTTCAACACAATCATGAAATAAAATGAGAAGCTGGTGTTGTGGTGCAGCAGGTTAAGTTGCCACTTTCAAAGGCAGGGGGAGTGCCAGTTCAAGCCCCAGCTTCTCTACTTCCAATCCAGCTATGTGCCAATATGCCTGGGAAGGCAGTGGAAGATGGCCCAAGGACGTGGCCCCCTGCCACCCATGCAGGAAACACAGATGGAGCTCCAGGCTCTTGGCTTTGGCCTGGACCAGCCCTGGCTGTTGTAGCCCTTTGGGAAGTGAACCAGTGGATGGAAGATCTCTCTGTCTCTCCTTTTCTGTCACTCTGCCTTTCAAATAAATAAAGCTTTAAAAAAGAAAAAAAAAAAAAACAGAAAATCAGGTTTCCTGTATAATGCAGTATTTTGATGATGACTGATTGTCAAAAATCACCTAGTGAATCACTTGACTTACCCACAAAGGGGGAATCCCAGGATCAGAGAAAGCCAGAAACAACATTAGACACCACCTAACACAGGACTGACAAACAGGTGGCCGCAGCTCCCAGACAGGTTTTTCTAGACCAGCACACTACTTTTCTTTTTAAATTTTGTTTTGTTTTTAGACACGGTTTTGGATCCTTCACAGTGGTCACACACTTGATGGCTCTGTGAGTCCCTACTTTGTATCATTGAGATTTTCCACCCAGCTGCCTCAAATATTTTACTCTCCCTGTTTGGTCTCACAGTTACTTAGGAATAGACTTCTAGTTCAATTCGTGGCTTTACAGATGAGGCCCAGAATGGTTAAGTAAGATGTGTTACATGATGGACTCTCCTGAGAAGAGCAGTTCTCAAAGGGAGGCATGCATTCCCAGATCTTGAGGGAACTTTCACATGTGTCAGAGAATGGTCTCTTACACAGTGTATAAGGCAGTGGCCAGGATGCTAGGTTCTTTCAAGTTGCTAGGGAGAGCTTTATACTCAGGGTCTAATCCTGATAGAGATTTACTGAAACAATGCGGGAAAGTGAGAAAGAAACCATGGCAGCGAATGAAAGGCCAGGCCTCAGGAACTAAAGGCTAGTGTGAAATTCAACAGTGGATGCAATAATATTGCATTCTCATGACTCACCAGCACCTCTGTCTCACTCTCTATTTTCCTTTCTTAGCTCATTGCTGTCTCTAGCATATATTACATTAAAAATTCAGAAGAATGAAAATTTCATTGATTCAATAGCCACAATACAGTTATCACCTTCCTTCATGGGTTAATTCTTGCCTCAAGTTCCAGGCTATCCTGTGGATCAGCAATAATTATCTTGACCACAATCTGTCATAACATATACTACATGTGATCTTAACCAAACTATGTGCTTTATACTCATATTTCTATTCTTAATCCTATCCTATTCCAGTCTAGCCCATTCATTTAAAAATTCCTAGTTGTGACGTGCTAAAGTGATTTCACAACTCTCAAGTTGTAAAACAATGCTATTGATCAGTGCTTCTTAAACTATAGTGTCTATTCGCATCACCTCGGGTTTTTCTTAAAAAAGCAGATTCTGATTCAGTAGGTCTGACATTCTGTGTTTCTAATAAACCCTCTGGTGGTGTTGCTTCTTGTGGTCTGTGGCCCATACTTAGAAGATGTAAGCCCAGATTTCAGTTTTTATAGTCCAGTTTCATTTATTTATTTATTTAAATATTAGTTATTTATTTATTTGAAAGGTAGAGTTATGGACAGTGAGAGAGACAGAGAGGTTTTCCATCCACTTGTTCACTCCCCAAATGGCCACAATGGCTGGAGATGGGTGCATCTGAAGCCAGGAGCCAGGAGTTTCTTCCAGGACTCCCATGCAGGTACAGGGGCCCAAGCACTTGGGTCATCCTCTACTTTTTCCCAGGCCCTTGTAGACAGCTGAATCGGAAGTGGAGCAGCTGGGACTTGAATCGGTGCCCATATGGGATGCCAGCAGAGTATTAACCTACTGTGCCACAGTGCCAGCCCCCCCAATCTCATTTAAACAACCAAGGGAAGAGTCTTAGAATCTGACTATAAAGCAGGGGGCCCCATGTATAGACATCTTTGACCACTGCTGAAAAAGAGCGGTGGCTATGGAAGGCATATATAGCACAGCATAGACTCTTACCTAGTATAGTGACATTTAGTTCAGATCTTACACACAATAGTATTCATTTAATGAATGTTTATTTTTTGAACGCTTACCATACGTCAGGCCCAGTTCTGGGATAAGGTCTTCCTCTTTGTGTTTCACATTTTAGTGGAGTGAACAATTAAGTCTCTAATTTCTGGTTATGGAAAGTGCAGAGAAGGATGAAACAGGGTGAAGAGAAAGATAATGACAAGGTGAGACACTGGATGTTTTAGATGAGGTGTTTCAGCAATGTCTCCCTGGGTCAGTGACATATGGCAGAGACCTGAATGAAGTGAGAACCTTAGGGAGAGCTGGGGGAAGAGCAGTCAAGACAGAGAATGCGGCAGGAGCCCAGGCCTGAGTGGGGGACAAAATGGTGATGGAGGGTGCAGCACAAAGACAGTTCTGACTAGTGAGGAAAGTGAAAGATCTGCTTATGTGGGACTTTACAGACTGAGCTCAGTTTGAGATTTATGCTAGAGGTGACTGGGAAAGACTAGAGAATGACATTGAATCTTAGTTTCAAGTGACCACTTCAGTATGGGTGGATAGGTGGTGAAAGCACTACAGAAGGGCATGGGGACTGGTTAGGGCACAGAACCCTGTGGTGGCAGACCATACTGAACCATCATGTCCACTTGCATGTGTGCGTAATTTTTAGCTCAGGGGATAAGTTGAAGTATTTTGTACCTGTGAAGTATTATAAGACTGAAAATATGAAGACAGGCACTTCTATTGAGAGCTTTGGTTAATTATGCATATCTAACATTGCAGGATGCCAAATTCAACAAAAGATATGTCAGTGAAAAAATACAATAAATTGCCCTGTCTTTCCATAAATTGGGTTTTCTAGGTGAGAGCTGAGCCTGCATAGGTCAACCTGACCTCCACCCTCCAGTGTGCACATATCAGAGTAGAAAATCTTATCTGCCTAAGAGAATCAGTGTGTCATGCCCTGGGGTTGCCTCAGGTAGCAGCATAGGAATGTGGCTTTTGCTTTAAATAATCAGGCAATATACAATGGTTCCAAGCACCATCCCCCTCCTTTCTCAGAGGTGATGCTATCTCCTCTGGACCCTTCTGTCCAGATATAGTTTCCTCCTGAACTGCTCATCGCATTTTCCATGTTATACTAAATTTAAAAAGTCATCAGTGTAGATGATATACCATTATGGATTACATCACATACAAAACAACACTGCCAACTTAGTATATAAAGCATCAAATATAAGATGGGCTTCAATTTCAGAGACACTAAAGTGTGGAAAACACATGCTTCTTAAAATTGATGAAATACTTATTGCCATCACCATCCATTTAGAAAGAAACCTGCAGGTCAATCACAGGCTACCCTCTCTCAACCCTCACATCCTACAAATGACCAGTCACTGGAGTTTCTACTTCTCAGATTTCACAAATTCCTGCTATATCTTCCACTTTGGAAGCTTATCTGCCTAAACTAGCCAGGATAACTTCATTGGCCACGAAACACTTCCTATATTAAATGCAGAAGGATATTACAAAATATAAATATGGTGATTTCACTACTATATTAAAATACTACAGAAAAAAAGTCTGACCTCCTCTTTATATCCTACACATACTTTGGATTCTCGTCTTCACCCCCTTTTCAAGTAGGTTCAGGTACATACAAATAAATGTATGTACAAATTTGGTTCTGCCCCTTCTTCCCTTTCTGCCTTGAAAATCTCTACTTATCCTTCAAGAATCTGGGGCTTGGTGTTGTGTTGTAGCAGGTAAAGCCACCACCTGCAACACTGGCATCCCACGTGGGCACTGGTTCGAGACCCAGCCGCTCCATTTCCAATCCACCTCCCTGCTAATATTTCTGGGAAAGCAGCCAAAGATGACCCAGGTGCTTGAACCCCTGCATACACGTGGGAGACCCAGAAGAAGCTCCTAGCTCCCGGATTTGGCCTGGCCCAGCCTTGGCTGCTGTGGCCATTTGGGGAATGAACTAGAAGATGGAAGATTCTCTCTCTCTCTCTCTCTCTCTCTCTCTCTCTCTCTCTTTCTGTAACTAACTCTGACTGTCAAATAAATAAATAAATAAATCTTTTATTAAAAAAGAGCAAATGTCTTCTCCTCAGTAAGCTTTCTTTGATGCTCTCTGGGCTCACTCTCAAAGGACCGAATTGCTTCTTCCTCTGTTGTGGCTGGCTTATAGGCCTCCACGGTGGTTTGTAATTACTTCCACTTCTGCACTGTGAGCCCCTTAAGGTCAATAAATATATTCTATACAGTGTCCTATCGTCAACATTTGGTCCTGACACACAAGCAGCTTCTTAGCAAATGTTTGCCAGATGAGTAAGTAAATTATGTGAAACTATGAAAGAACCATGCTTAATACATAATAACAAGATATAAAAGTTAAGAAACATCAACCACTCAAATTTTGAAGAGGGAATCAGGACCAAAGAAAGGAAAGGCTTGGTTCCCTTTGCCTTCCTCAGCCCCAGCTGCAAAATCCACTGTGGTTTCTTGAGGCCACAGAGCAGCCCAGGCCCTGCTTATGGCCTCTGTGCCTCCTGTGTTCTCTGAACCTAGGTTCTTGAAGCAACGCAAACTGGGTGAGCATAAAACTTGGATACCTTTCTGTTTTTTTTTTTTTTCTTTCTTTTTTTTTTTTTTTGGACAGGCAGAGTTAGACAGTGAGAGAGAGAAAGAGAGAGAAAGGTCTTCCTTTTCCGTTGGTTCACCCCCTAAATGGCCGCTACAGCTGGCGCGCTGCACTGATCCGAAGCCAGGAGCCAGGTGCTTCCGCCTGGTCTCCCATGTGGGTGCAGGACCCAAGCACTTGGGCCATCCTCCACTGCACTCCCGGGCCACAGCAGAGAGCTGGACTGGAAGAGGAGCAACCGGGACAGAATCCGGCTTCCCAACTGGGACTAGAACCCGGGGTGCCGGCGCCGCAGCGGAGGATTAGCCAAGTGAGCCATGGCACTGGCCTAGATTTATACTTGTTTGATCCACATGAATTATTATCAAAAAATCGTAATTGATAATCTGTAAAGATACTCAACAACAGCAAGAACCCTTATCAGATTTTTCTATGTAACTCTCCATTAAGGACAGATGGTGGGCTGGTGCCGCGGCTCACTAGGCTAATCCTCCACCTTGTGGCGCTGGCACACAGGGTTCTAGTCCCAGCCGGGGCGCCGGATTCTGTCCCGGTTGCCCCTCTTCCAGGCCAGCTCTCTGCTGTGGCCAGGGAGTGCAGTGGAGGATGGCCCAAGTGCTTGGGCCCTGCACCCCATGGGAGACCAGGAGAAGCACCTGGCTCCTGCCTTCGGATCAGCACGGTGCGCCAGCCGCGGCGGCCATTGGAGGGTGAACCAATGGCAAAGGAAGACCTTTCTCTCTCTCTCTCACTGTCCACTCTGCCTGTCCAAAAAAAAAAAAAAGAAAAGAAAAGAAAAGAAAAAAAGAAAAAAAAAAGGACAGATGGTTAGAAACGAGAAAATTCCAAAGAAATTCTATTAGTTCAATATGTGAATTGTTCTTTTAAGTTTTTCTAAGGTCAAGAGTTTTTTCTTTCCATTTTACACATTTCTACACCCTCAGGCCTCATATATTGCAGTACTTTATGGGTATTTAATACATGTTGATTGAAAGATGTTGAAAGGAGATACTTACCTTGAAAATTTTCTAACTTTGTTTTTGCCTTGGGCTTACTTCTTTCAAATCTGGACAAACAACAAGGAAAAATATACCCAGACTCTAAGCCACAAAAATAATGACTGCTTCTCTATGGCCTTAGGTTACTGAAAAATAAATATCACAATAAATGTACAAAGCAATGTTCAAAAAGTAGGTCAGAAATAAATAGATCTCTATTACAAAGAAGGTGAGGCACACATTTCTTAGTCCTGTGTATTAATCTAGTTGTGTGGTTTACAGAGTTAGGAAAGGTTTGAACAATAAAAGAGACTATAAAGTCTATTCAGGAAGTTAAGGGAGGGGCTGGCATTGTAGTACAGTGGGTTAAGCGACTACCTGAGATGCCAGCATCACATATCAGCACCAGTCTGTGTTCTGCTGCTCCATTTCTGATCCAACTCCCTTCTAAAGTGCCTGGGAAAGCAGCAGAAGACAACCTAAGTGCTTGGACACCAATGTGGAAGACCCTGATGGAGTTCTAGGCTCCTGGCTTTGGCCTGGTCCAGCCCTGGCCATAGTAGCCATTTGGGAAGTGAACCAGCAGATGGAAAATCTCTCTCTCTCTCAATTTCTCTCTTTGTGTGTGTACGTGTCTCCTTCCATCTCTGTTAACTCTGCACTTCAAATAAATAAATAAATCTTTAAAAAAGGTAAATTAAGGGAAAATAAGAAAAAGAGTTATGTTGAGAAAGACAACTACATTGAACCATAAAATATTGCCATCTTACAGTAAAAAGATGGTTGACTATCAGTAACTTTATCAGTACAATCTAATTACAAAAAGGTGTGTGAAATGTAGGAAAAGTATTTCTAAAAGTAGAATATGTTCATGCCATGTTAGCGTTCTGAAGAAATCAACAGTTAGTATCAGCCAAAAATCATATAGCATATTTATTAAGATATAAATTATTTTCATTATTGTCATTTTTCTAGTTTAAAAAATGTTTAAATTGACAAAACTTGATGTTTTTTAATCACATAAAATGTTATTTTGAAATAGATATACATTGTGGAATACCTAACTGAACTAATTAGTATGTATTAGCTAACATCATTTTTTTTTAGTATATAAATTTTATTTATTTTTATACAGAATATAAAGATTTCCCTCATAATCTTCCATGTGAAGGGTATTACAGACCTGAAGGAAGAAACTTTTTGCACACAAATGTGTATCTCACGTGGTTGGTTCTGGAAACAAATGGTGTAGTGCTCCTACACATAAATTAGGTCAAGTGACACTACACATTAAAAAGGGGGGAGAGAAATATTCTAGTTCATCAGATTCAAGAAGCAAACATGACACAAAAACTGTGCAAATAAGACAAAGTAACTTTAGTTAGGACACTGCAGATTGTACTGGAAGGCTGGTGAGGCTATAGTGTACACCACATTAAAACAGCGAGGAAGAATCATTTATAGAGAAAGGCGGGGATGAGGGATTTTCACTAGAGCAAATTAACTTCTTGTCAACTGCCAAAACAAAAGGAAACAAAACTGAGCACATGAGTGTTAGTATACTGAAGGCATGTTCTACCAGTTTCTGTGCAGCATGCTAAAGTTAGTTAGAACTTCTTCACTGGTACCCATGAATCACGAATGGTCACATTTTTGCCCCTTCTCACCAAATTTCAGGCATGCCTTATTTTAGAGGGAGTATAGCTTTTATCACTAACATCATTTTTTATACTGAGAATACTATAAAAATCTACTCTGAACACTTCTCAAGAATACAGTGTTATTAACTATTACACTGCATAGAACAATAGATCTCTGAAATTTTGCTCTGAAATTTTGTACTTTTTGACTAGCATTTAGCAAACTCTTCCCAATATGCCCCCTAGTTCCTGTTAACCACCATTGTCCTCTCAACTATTTTAGATTCCACATATATGTGAGATCATGGGGTATTTGCCTTGCTGTGTCTGGCTTATTTCACTTAGCATAAGGTTTTATAGTGCTATCCATGTTGTCATAGATGACAAGATTCCCTTTCTTTTCCAGGCTGAATAGTATTCTATTATGTATGTACCATATTTTCTTTATTCATTCTTTTGTTAACAGACACTTATATTGATTCTATATCTTGGTTATTGTGAAAAATGCTGTAATGAAAAAGGTAGTGCAGAAATCTCTTGAACATACTGATTTCCTTTGGCTTACATAGCCAGTAGTGGGATTACTGGATCATATAGTAGTTAAGAAGATAGGAATTTTGAAGTCAAATTTTCTTTAATTGAATCACAGATATACCACTTATTATGTCATCTTGGTCTAGTCACTTAATTTTTGCCACTCCACTTTCTTCACCTGCAAAAGAAAAATAATAATATCTCCTTTGGGTTTTTTGTAGGTTAAATGGGATACCTGGCAGTTATCAAGTGTCTACTAGATAAATGATGTTATCTCTATCAGTCCTCTTCAGTCAGACATGAAACCATGAAGACATCAATCACTTATGTAGGGGTGAAATAAGATTTGGAGTTCTTAATTATTTTTACAGAGCTACTAGGGAGATCAGACTTTGGGATCAAACAGCTGGATTTATCTTTGGGGAAATTTATTTACCTTTTTTTGGTATCATCTTTTCACCTGTAAAACAGACAAAGGATTGTTCCTAACTCATCAACTTGTTGTGAAAAGTAAATGAAATTATTTTTTTAAAATCTTCAAAAGGGAACTTACAAAGTCCTTAATAAGTGGCAACTATTACTACTAGTAGTAATGAACTACATTGAGCCATACACTGCTCAATTTCCTAAAATTACACAATTTGAAAAACAGCTTAAAATGTTTATTTCACAAACTTTCCTTTGAATATTCTGTAATTGTCATTGCCCAGTTATATTCTTAAAAGCGAATTAGAATTTTTTAAAAAGATTTTATTTTATTTATTTGAAAGAGTTACAGAGAGAGGTAGAGAAGGAAAAAGAGAGGTCTTCCATCGAATTGTTCACTCCCCAAGTGGCCACAATGGGTGGAGCTGGGCCAATTCAGAGCCAGGGGCCAGGGGCCAGGATCCAGGAGTGTCTTCCAGGTCTCCCACACAGGAGACCTGGGGCTCAAGCACTTGGGCCATCTTCTACTGCTTTCCCAGGACATAGCAGAGAGCTGGATCAGAAATGGAGCAGCTGAGACTTGAACCAGCGCCCATATGGGATGCTGGCACTGCTGGTCAGCACTTTAACCCATTGTGCCACAGTGCCAGAGGTAGTCTTCATTTAATACAATTCAAATGTACAATGTTATAATTTCAAAATGAGAACCATATCAAAACATTCAAACATTAAAAATATTACTTAGGGGCCTGGATTTTGGAGCATTGGATTAATCTGCCACTTGGGACACTGGCATCCCATATCAGAGTTCAGGTTCAAGTCCTGGCTGTTCCACTTCTGATCCAACTTCCTGTTAATATGCCACATGGGAGACCAGGATGGGGTTTCCAGATCCCAGCTTTGGCCTGACTCAGCCCTGGTTGTTGTAGATATATGGGGAGTGAACCATCACATGGAAGATCTCCCTCTCTCTCTCTCTCTCTCTCTGTTATTCTGTCTTTTAAATAAAAAAAATCAGTCCTATAAAATATTACTTAACATCTCAAAAAATCATAGTTTCTAATTGTAAAGTTCTATACAACAATTTTTTTGAATATTTATTTACTTGAAATAAAACAAAAATTTTAAGAAATTTGATTTAAGAAATCAAATGAAAATACTGTTTCATCATTTGGTAAAGAAGGCATATTTTGTTACTGAAGGGAAGGCACCTCCAGGATGCTATAAGCATAGTAAAGGGGGTGCTATATATCTGAAGGAACAGCTCAGATGCCATTTTTCTTTCTTTTCTTTAGAGCTCTAAGTCATGCTCTGATTCATAGGCTTCAACTCTCGGGAAATATCCTTACAACAAGAATGTTCTTAAATGTAGTAATTTAACAGTGGGGAGGAATGACCAAGGGTATTTGCTGAGACTGATTTACAAAATTTGAGAATGAAATAGAACAGAAGAGATCAGCTCGGACAGAGTCTCGAGGTAGAGCAGCATTGTTTAGAAAGACACTCTTTGGCTCCATGTGTTCATAGGGAAAAAGAATGATTTAAAAGATGATATCATTGTTGTACATGTGGTTAGTGGAAAGAGCAATATTAATGGTTATAGGAAAAGTACTTTTATATAACTTGAAAAGGTAGAAATTGATACACAACCTCTAACACTTCATTGACCAGGAATGTATTTTTCCCTGAGGCTCCACGGCATTAAAGCCACATGAAATATTTCATTGTCTTGTGATTCATAACGCCGGCACATCTTACATCACAGCCAATTAAAGAAGAGTGCGTGTTTCTACACATCATCTTCCCTCCAAGAAACTGAGGAACGTGAAGGCGAGCGACACTGTCAGAAGTCAAATCTTCACTCCGGCATTCAATACTTCTGCTCATTTCTTCTTTCGTAGCTCTGTAACTGACTCTGAAGTTTCTGCTTCCGATGCCATGGTGTGCTTCTATGTTTTTTGATTTCTATCCGTCTGCAACAGTTTAGTTTTGGTTTGAATTAGGCAGAGGGGGCTGGCAGCCCCCTTCTACATGCATTTGTTTTGATTTCAAAAGGAATGAGTCAGTATGGCACAGTGGCTACAGTTCATTATTTGGTTTCAGACAGGCCCAGATAAAATTCCTGGCTTATTTTGACCAAGTCTCTAAGCCTCTGTTTCATCATTTGTAAAATGAGTATGATACTAATGTTTACTGCTTTTGTTTGTTGAGGCATTATTTGCATGCCAGACACTCAGCATAGTGTTTAGCACATGGTAAAACCCAATTGTAGGATGATTACTTTTGAGCTGTTCATTAGATAATGTTTGGAGAAATATAGGAACCATAGAATGACATTTATTTATTAGATGGGTTTCAAGTCTTTCTTGCTTCATGACACATCCTTAAGCAATAATAATCTCTTTTGCATTTGGTATTAATTGCACACTTTGACACACCTTCATTATTATTTTCCATGGGAAGGTAGAGATTATCATCTCAAAGACTGGGATAAAAAGACCAGAAATGAGACTTTTGCTTGTGGGGAAATAAAGTATATGTACCTTTTCCTACTCATACCATTAAGTACAACTTAAAACCCTGAATATCACCTGTAAAACAAATATAAATAGACTGAAAGACGGTGAGAAAAAAGCATCCCAACTAGGAGCCCCAAGATCCAACTAATGACAGGGCAGCTTCTTTTTTTGTTTTGTATATATTGGATTGGGTGCTGGAAAAGCTCATAGTCTCAAAAGTTCAACAGCAACAGACCAAGGCACAGGTCTCTGAAGGCGGGACCAGGAAAGGCCCAATGGGGAGTCAAGGCTTTGGTCCTCTCCAGGCTGACATGAAGCGCCCTATCTGCCCCAGTGACCAGGTAGCAGAGAAGGCTGGGTAGGGAGCTGGCACCTTCATCCCCATTAGACAGCTATGAGCTTCCTACCCCCACACTCCACAACGACAGTTCGAGGGTGAGGAACATTCCAGCTAACAAAATCTTTTTGTCTGACCCCACCAAGGCAACTGTAGGTTGCCACCGCCTGTGGTGCCAGCATCCCATATGGGCGCCAGTTCTAGTCCCAGCTGCTCCGTTTCCAATCCCAGCTCTCTGCTGTGTCCTGGGAAAGCAGTGGAAGATGGCCCAAGTCTTTGGCCCCCTGCACCAGAAGAAGCTCCTGGCTCCTGGCATTGGCCATTGCAGCCATCTGGGGAGTGAACCAGCAGATGAAAGACCTCTCTCTCTTTCTCTTACTGCCTCTGCCTCTCTGTAACTCTGCCTTTCAAATAAATAATTAAATCTTTTTTTTTTTAAAGAAATTCAATAAATCTATAGCAGGCTAATTTTTAAGTTGCTAATTTTATATGGCCTGCAAATGATGTAATAAATATCCCAAAAGCCCCTGGCAGAAAAATGTTCCTCACCTCTGGCAGGGAGCCTAGCCCACCATCCACACTTGGCAGTCACTGAGTATCCCTCACCCCCTCCACTGTGGTGGGATCAGAGGAGGCGTAGTGGACAGACAGGACATTTACCATTTCCCAGTAGTAAGAAGGCCAAAACGTGGTAGCTGTTCGAAAGTTTTTGCTGGGTTATTCTAAACTTTGTCACCAAGGCATTGGCATCTACTGACGGTCTTCTCTCATTCAGTCTGAGATCTTCCTGGCTCCTGGTATTACAAGTGATTTCTTTGGTAAAGATGTATTTATTTATTTGAAAGGCAGAGTTCCTATTCTATTTAAGATACTCGCATCCTACATAAGAGTGCTTCTGTTCAATGTCCAGCTATGTCTCCTGGCTCTAACCCCCTGCTGAGGAGGACCCTGAGAGGCAGCAGTGACAATGCAAGTGACTGGGCCCCTGCCACCTCTCTGGAAGACCTGCACTGAGTTCTCAGCTCCTGCAAGCGTCTGAGGAGTGAATGAGTATATGAGATTCTCTCTCTCTCTCTCTCTTTCTCCCTCTCTCTCCCTCTCTCTCCATCTCTGTCTTTCAAATAAAGAAAAGTTTTGGGGGCTGGTATTGTGGAGCAGTAAGTTGCCACCTGTGATGCAATATCCCATATGGGTCCCAGTTCAAGTCCTGGCTGCTCCACTTCCTACCCAGCTCCCTGCCTAATGCACCTGGGGAAGCAGCAGAAGGTGACTGAGTGTTTAGGTCCTGCTACCCACGTGGGACACTTAGGTGGAGTTCTAGACTCTTGGCTTCAGCCTGGCCCAGTCCTGGTCTTTGTGGCCATTTGGGGAGTGAACCAGCAGATGCAAGAGCTCCCCTTCTCTCTCTCTAACTCTGCCTTTCAAACAAATACATAAATATTTAATAACAGCAACAAAAAATTAAGTTTTTTCAAAGAAATACTAACTGAAATTATCCCAAATGTGACAAAAGACACAAACCTATTGATTCTAGAAACTAAGTATAAACATAAAGAAACCTACCACATAAGTATTATAATAAAATTTATAAAAATGGAAGACAAAAAATCTTAAAAACAATGAGAGAGAGATTATATATTGCCCACATTACCTTACTTATAAGAAATAAATAATTCAAATAATGGTGTATTTCTCATTAGAAATCATGGGAGGCAGAAGGAAGTGGCACAACATTTTTCAAGTGATGAAAGTATGTAGCACAAATATTCTTCAGCTATAAAGGGACAATAACAATATTCTCAGATGAAAGAACACTGGTAGAATTTATTGTAGCAGACTTATCCCAAGGAATGGCTAAAAGAAATTCTCTAAATAGAAACTGATGAAAGACAATGTCTAGGAACATCAGGAAGGAAGAAACAATATAACAAGGCTAAACAAAAACATGGATACATATAATAGATTTCCTTCTCTTGCTGAGTGCCTGAATTTTGTTTGGTGGTTGAGAAAAAATTAGTTCCAATCTTTCATTTTATTGACCAGGAGAGTAGGAGCCAGAGGTTAACTGGCCTGCTTGAGATAGTGAGAGAGTTGATGGAGGAGCTGAGGACAGAACCAAGGCTATTGACCCTCAATCCAATGCTTTTTCATTAAATCATTATGCCCTATATTTTGATTTCTCAATATTTTTGTCAATCATCGAATAGCTTCTTAAGCTACTAGTATCAATAACATTTATCACTGTCTAGAGGCATAACATTATAAAGTCTGCCTTAGGCAGATGGATAGAATTTGTAGAAATGATGGGAGTGTTGGCATCAGATGGTGTTTATAGGTGGATGGAATTCAAAAAGTGTCTCAAGCATACATTGTTTAGTGTACATATTGGAAAAAGCTTGTGGGTGCCACCTAGTGGTTTGAATGATAGCTATTAAGAGTAGTAATTCAGAAGACATTGCTGTGAGCCTCTCGATTTTTTTGGTACTTCTCAAAATTAATTTATTTTTAGTTTTTAACAGATTCACTATAGTTCATAGATAAAATTATGAGAATATAATGATATTCCCTTCCTCCCTCCCTCCTACCTAGACATTTTAAACCTCTCCTTTTAATTATTTAATTGAAATATTTGGTCATTTCAAACAACTGCAGCCATTTTATTCACGTAACTTTTTATGTGAAAAATGCTTTCCATAAGACAAAGGTAGAGATTCAGTTTTTGTGTAGCTTTATCACTCCTCAAATGCCTGTAACAGCTGAGCCAGATCTGAGAGTTTGGGAAGGCAATGGGTAGCGGTGGGTAGCAGGAACTCAATTACTTGACCCATCACCACTGCCTCCCTGGGTACACATTGAGAAGTTGGAGTTAGGTGCAAGAGCTGGGAATTAAACCCAGGCAATCCAGTGTGAGACACTGGCATCTTTACTAATAGACTGAACACCTGCTCCTAACTAATTTTTAAAAATATTTTTCCAAAGGAAAAAAAAAAAAAACAGATTGAGAGAGATATCTTCCAACTACCAGTTCACTCCCCAATGGCTACAAAAAGCCTGGATTGGGCCAGGCCAAACCAGGAGCTATCTCAGTCTCCCATGTGGGTAGACGGGACCCAAGTGCTTGCGCTGTCATCTGCTGCTTCCCCCACACATTAGTAGGAAGCTGGATCACAAGTGGAGAGGTTGGGATTCACATCTGTACTCCTATATGGGATGCAGACACTGCAGGTGGAGGGTTAAACTCCTACACCACACATGTATACAATAGCCAGTGCTGGGTCAGGCCAAATCCAGGATTTTAAAACTCAATCTGGGTCTCCTGCATGGGTGACAGGGACCCTGAGTACTTGAGCTGTCATCTGGTACCTCCCAGGGTGCTCATTACCAGGAAGCTGGATTGGAAGCAGAGTAGTTGGGACTCAAAGCAGTCACTCCAATATGCAATGTAGGTGTTTCAAGTGGCAAGTTAACCAGCTGTGCCACGTGCCTGCCCCCCTCCCCCAATTAATTCTTATATTAGAACAGTGAAGTCTTACTTGGCACATATCTTTAGGAGTCCTGTAAAATTAATAGTTGAGCTTAGCACTTAAAACTACTTATACAGCCTTCTTTAGTATGGTCATAAATTTTTTTTTCACAGAGCAATATGTTCTGATCCAGATCTTCTACTAAATTAGGCATATTGCTCTGTGTAAAAAAATTTTATGACCATACTAAAGTCTAATACTATAAGGGTCGCAATTAGCAGTGCAGGATTTAATCATTAGAAGGTTTTGATTACTTGAAGTTTTCTAATAAGTATCTATTTATTTCAATGAAAAGTTATGCTGGTCAGCTATAATCCTGGGGTGAACATCAAAGCAATTATTTGAGGAGAATAAACCTATCTCTACAACTATTGAACATTTTACACGAAATTATACCTGTATTCTCAGAATATTTTCTTTCTCATATGATGTGTCATAAAAGGAATGAATCATTAAATAATTTGTTTACTCAAGGTGTTACTAGCTTTAGAAATTGCTGGTCTTCTGGACTGGCTTATGTATCAAAGCTATTTTCAGAACAATTATGACTGATGACTAAAGACTCAAGTATACAAAAAATATTTGATAGAGAGGGAAAAGGGAAGTTAACAAGTCTCTAAAGGGAAGCTGAGAAAGTCCAAAAATAACAGTATATGAAAGCCACCATTGAGAGGAACAGGGCCAGTGACAGAACGAGAAAAGGAATTTGGGAAAAGAATTGACGTACCAACATGGCAAAAGGGAAACAGATGTGAGACAATGTTTAAGAGGGCTGAAAAAATTTAATGAGAAAACTGGAAAACAAATTTATGTGCATATTTGTACAAAAAATGTTTTAAAAAAGATTTATTTACTCTTTGAAAGTTGGAGATGTAAAGAGAAGGAGAGACAGCAAGAGTGAAATCTTCTATCTGCTGGTTAACACTGCAGATGGCTGCAATGGCCAGCCCAGGCCAAAACCAGGAGCCAGGAATTTCATTTGGGTCTCCCACATGGGTGCAGGGGCCCAAATACTTGGGTCATCTTCTGCTGCTTTTTCCAGACCATTAGCTGGATCAGAAGTGGAGCAGCTGGGACATAAACCAGCACCCATGTGGGCTGCCAGAATCGCAGCCAGTGGCTTTACCTGCTACGTCATAACACTGACCTCTGTGTAAAACTTTCAACCTGGGCAAAGTATGCTTTCAGTCATTCCAGATTTATTTAAATACTTGTTTCAAACCATTGTTTGAAGTTCTATTTTCAGAATTCAAAAATGATTTACTAAGAACATAGCATGCAAATAGAGCACATTATCAAGGACTAGGATCAGAGAGGCAGTGTATGGGCGGCATTGGTCAGACAGGTAAGAAAACATCAACGGGGTCATTGTTGTGGCACAGTGGGCTATGCCACCTCCTGTGAGGCCAGCATCCTGCATGAGCAACATTTCACATCGCAGCTCCACTTCTGATCCTACTCTGTGCTAACGCACCTGTGAAAGTAGCAGAGGATAGCCCCAGTGCTTGGCCCCTGCCGCTCACATGGAAGACCCAGATGGAGTTTCAGTCTCCTGACCATTGCAGCCTTTTGGGGGAATGAACCAAAGGATGGAAGATCTCCCTTTCTGTCTCTCCCTCTCTCTGTAATTCTACCTTTCAAGCAGACAATTAAAAACTCTTTTTTAAAAATCGAAAACATAAATTCTTTATGTAAGTCACTCTCTGAAAAACATTATTTTCTCTTTCCAAAAAATATGGACATTGGAATTCTCTCTGAAGTGTTCCATGGTTTAGACTGAATGTGGAGGACATGAAAGAAAAAAAGCAGATTTGGAAGGAAAAGTCCATGAGACCTTTTATGCTGATGTCCTGAAGCTGCATGAAATGGAATGGGCACTGAATCAGCTAATGTTCAGATCTTGGCTTCATTTCTTTTGCCCTGTTATCACAAATTCAGTTTCTTTCTATGTGAACGTAGAATCATACTGCCTCTTATTGTTGTTGTGAGGATTAGCGCACATACCATGCATAAGGTGTTTATCAGTGTTTGGCACAGCATAGATGGTCAAGAAGTGTTCATTTCTTTTTTATTTGTGATTTAGTAAAACAAACTCCAGAAGTTTCAGAGTGCTTTCTCCTGGACTTTTGGTTTTACTAGCTAACAAAAATGTTTCAAGTTGGGCCCAGCGTTGTGGCACAGAGGGTTAAACTGCCACTTGCGATGCCAGCATCCCATATGGGAGTGCTAGTTCAAGTCCTTGCTGCTCTGCTTCCAATCCAGCTTCCTACTAATGTGCTTGGAAAAGCAGTGAAAAATGGCCCAAGTACTTCGGCCCCAGATGGAGTTCCAGGCTCCTGGGTTCAGCTTGGCCCAGCCTTGGCTGTTCTGGCCATTTGGGGAGTGAATCAGTGGATGGAAGATCTCTTTCTCTTTTTGTTCCTTTTTCTCTGTTACTGTGTCTTTCAAATAATCTATCTATCTATCTATCTATACACATATACATATATATATATATATATATTAAATTACAAGTTGTTTTTAATAAGTTTCACATAAAACTCTTATTGCCCAAAGAACCTATCATTATATATACCAATAACAAATTGATTTTGTTCCTAGGGATACATGTATTTTAATCTTCTGATTACAAGATAATGAAACTCACTTGTTCCATTTTAACTTGAGGTGGTAAATTTGAAGCCAACATAGAATTTTTTAAAGCATATTGTTAGTTGCAAAAATAACTTCTATTTTTAGGATCAGAATCAACTAAATGTGAAATGTCAGTGGTTTCTAAAGTTTTTTTTTGTACTAAGTTTTGAGAAAATATTCTTTTATTAACTATTGTGAAGATATATAAATGAACACAGATGATAACTGTTAAGGATTCTACTCAAGAGTCAGCTCTTCTCTTCCAGTGTTATTACTGTCTAAAAGTCAGGAATATCACCATATAAGGACTGGTAAAATTTCACTACTGAGATGTGGTATCAACATTACATTAGGGATTCTCAACTTACACACCCCCACATTAATAAATTGTGCTTACAGACATATACATTCAGTGGGTTACCGATGAATGTAATTAAAAAGAAAAGGCTGGGCCAGCATTGTGGCACAGGGGGTTAAGCTGCCATCTGCAATGCTGGCATCCCATAAGGATGCCGGTTCAAGTCCTAGCTGTTCCACTTCCAATCCAGCTCCCTGCTAATGAGCCTGGGAAAGCAATGGAATGTGGCCCAAACACTTGAGCCTCTGCCACCCACACGGGAGACCTGGATGGAGATTCCGGCTCCTGGTTTTGCCCTGATCCAACTCTTGATGTTGCACCATTTGTGGAATGAACCACTGAAAGACCCCTTTTTCTCTCTCTCCCCCTTTCCCTGTAACTCTGCCTTTCAAATAAAAATTTTTAAAAACATTTTTATTTTTAAGGTAATGAGCAGGCCCAATCTTTTTTAAAATGACAATATTTAAAGTAAAAGTATAATATAAATCAACATTTAAAATGTTGACTACTAATGATATATAAGAAACAGCATTTGATTATGCCTATTAAATGTGCAGCTTTGGCATTTGAAATCTTGCTTAACACTTCCTTATTAAGCCACTAAGTGGATTTTGTGTCATTTTTTCCAAGCCAGTCCTTTTAAAAGCAAGCCTATCAATATTGCTATTTGGCTTTAGTGAATTTATATTATTGTTTCTTGATATACATCTAACATTATTCTATTAATTTACTTGGTCATTCATTCAATTTTGGGCATGTTTCACAATATAGGAAAGTTTGGATTTACCCATGTCTTTGATGCATATATGTGTATTCTAGCCAAAGCTGCAAGAGAAACTTTCTTCAACTATTCTGGAAAGTCATCTAAACTTGCTTTCTGTCTATAGATATAATCTTCCTCTTATATGCCTCTCTCTCTCTCTCTTCCTGGTTCAGGGGAAGAACTATAGAAACGCGCATGGGAGTTTCCAAATGCTTCTCCCAATCCCCCAAGTCCATTTATAAAGGAAAGAGGATGTGAGAGAGGTAGAATTCTACAGCTATCGCCACTGGCCTATGAAAGGAGTCCAGGAAGGTGTGAGAATGCAGAGGGCTTTCCCACATCCGTGATTTGAAGTTACCAGCTCCCATTGCCCTACACTCTTGCCTTTCATTTCTCATTTATCCCTCCGACATTCTACCATACTAGCCTGAGAATTTAGCTGTAGTAACTATTTCTCCCACAGGCTGGTTCTTTGGCCATCAACCTCTCTGTCCTGACAGGGAAAGATGGACGAAAAGGCTGAAAGATGAATTCATCTGTGATTCTTTTGTGTTCAGTAAAATTTTGTATTAAATTTTATGAATGACAAAGAGCTTCATGAAACTTTGCTATTGTGGTTTTTTTATTAGATTCAATGAGTATCCTTTTTTCCCTTATGTTACTGAACCAATTTTACCTCATCATATTATACGTATTGTTCTTTTTATGCTCAAAACTGTCTCTATAATGGATTAAATTTGTATATGTTTAAAGGGGAGAAATTATGTAAGGGTCTCAGACAAAAATAGAAGTGTTGCTGACTTTTGGTGTTGGGAGAGGAATTTATGTACTTGTAGGTAATTCCAGCTGTTGTGACAGAGGCACAAAGTAGAGCAATGGGAATCCAAAGAAATCCAGGCTTCACGAAAGGGGTGCCATCTTAGCCCAGTCTTTTCAACTGCACAGACAACAAGGTAGATCATGGGTGAAGGCATGGGGAGTCAGAGGCCTGTTCTGAGAGCAAATACGCTAATGTTACAGATAGGCAGAGAGAGAGAGAGAGAGAGAGAGAGAGAGAGAGAGAGGTCTTCCATCTGCTGGTTCACTCCTCAGATGGCTGCAATGGCCAGAGCTGGGCTGATTCGATGCCAGGAGCCAGCAGCTTCTTTCAAGTCTCCCATGTGGGTGTAAGGGCCCAAGGACTTGGGCCATCTTCTACTGCTTTCCCAGGTGACAGCAGAGAGCTGGATCAGAAGTGGAGCAGCTGAGATTTGAACTGGTGCCCATGTGGCATGCCGGCACTGCAGGCTGCGGCTCTATCTGCTAGGCCACAGTGCTGGCTCCCCATTGCACTCCTAATCAAATCTTAGACCTTTATGCTGGTTTGTGAGTCACTACCCCTGTCTGGTGTCCTACTCCTCCCTTCATTGGCCACTCTTCATCCTAGCTAGATCTGCTCCTGCCCTTCATCTCCTTCCTCTTCCTGAAGGATGCTAAATCCATTTCTGCCTCAGGCTACGCACTTGCAGTTCTCTCTGCGAACAGCACTCTCCTTTCGGGGAGAGCATTTCCTCTTCTCAGGTCACTTTTTCACGTCACCTCCTGCTATAGACAGAATGTCTATATAACTGCAAAATTCCTATGTTGAAATCCTAATCCCCACTGTAATGGAATTTGGAGATGAGGCCTTTGGTAGTTCACTAGTTCATGAGGTCAGAGCCCTCCTGAATGGGATTAGTTCCTTTATTAGAGGGAATTTGGGGAGCTCCCCTGTCTGTGGTCATCCATGAACCAGGAAATGGGCCTTACCAGACACTGAATCTGCTAGGACCTTGATTTTGGACTCCCCAGTCTCCAGATGGTTTAAAATACTTTTTTGAGGCTTGTAAGCCATCTAGTTTATGAAAATTTGTTTAGCATTCTAAATACCACCATACCTAGTTACTATCTACTTCTACTTTAATTTTTAAATTTTATTTACTTAAAAGGTAAAGAGGTAGAGATCTCTCATCTACCGGTTCACTCTCCAAATACCTGCAGCAACCAAGGCTGGGCCAGACCAAAACCAGAAGCTAAGAATTCAATCTAGGTATTCCACACTGGGTAGCATGGACCCGAGTACTTCAGCCATCAACTGCTGCCTCCCAGGATGCATGCTTCCCAGGAGGTACATTAGCAGGAAACTGGAATCAGGAGCAGAGTCAGCACTCGAACCTAGGCGTTCCGATATCCCAATCAGTGCCTTAACCGTTAGACTAAATGCTCACTCCTGCTTTGATTTTTTAAATAACTTTTTACTGCCTAATATTATATCCTTTATTTATTTATTTGTTAATATCTTATCTCCTCTACTAGGGTATATGTTAAGTCACTGAGGGTAGGGACTTCATTTTACTTAATATTTTTTCTCCAGTGCTTTGTACATAGTAGGTCTCAATAAATTACTTGGAGTAGTTAAAGAGGAAGCAGGGACCAGTTGGTGGAGGGCTTCGAATACAGTAATTCTGCATGACATTGTCAGGCCAGGAGTCCCTATTTACTCAGCTCTGAGCTTACCAATAAACTATGTCAACAAATATTTATTGGGTACTTATTGCCATGTGCTGGCCTAGGTGCTTGGACTATAGCAATGCACAAGACAGACTTACTCTCATAGAACTTATGGTCAAGTAGGGAGAATGAAGTGTGATGAGCACATTACATGAGAGAAGGGTATGTACTCTTATCCAGTTGATGAGAGTTTATTAGAGGAAGAGACATGCAGGCTGATACTTGAGAAGTGAGTTAGCTAAGAGAATGTGCAGAAGGGAATGTGAAATAAATGAAAGAAGCTCCATATGGCTGGAGCCTTAAGCTCTCAGTCTCCCAGGTGCTTACAGTCCAGGTAGGGAGACAACACATGAAATTTTGAAATGGTTCAAAAAGAATGTAAATATCTGTAAGAAAAAGCCCTGATGATGAGAATGATGACTGAAATAGATTTTCAGTCCTACAGATGAGGAAAGAAAAGAGGAGAGTGTGGCTGATGGTGCCTGCAAGTCCTCAAGGAGCACAGAGGCTAAAAGACAGTTGGGGTGTGTAGATGGAAACTGGCTTTCTAAGCAAAAGGATTCGTGTTGGGGGAATAGGATGGCAGGGGACTGCTTAGAGAGTAAAAGTAGAAGAGGAGGGGGAGGAAAGATTTGGCAGCCAGGTTACAAAAGGAAACCTGAGGAATTTGGATGCTATCTTAGAGATGACTGGGAGAGGGGCTGGCGCTGTGGCGCAGTGGGTTAACGCCCTGGTCTGAAGAGCTGGCATCCCATATGGGCGCCGGTTCTAGTCCCGGCTGCTCCTCTTCCAATCCAGCTCTCTGCTATGGCCTGGGAAAGCAGTGAGAAGATGGCCCAAGTCCTTGGGCCCCTGCACCCGTGTGGGAGACCCGGAAGAAGATCCTGACTTCGGATCGGCACAGCTCTGGCCGTTGCGGTCATCTGGGGAGTGAGCCATCGGATGGAAGACCTCTCTTTCTCTCTGCCTCCTCTCTCTGAGTAACTCTGACTTTCAGATAAATAAATAAATCTTAAAAAAAGAAAAAAAAAGATGATTGGGAGAGAGTGAAAGTAGTTTCAAGGGCTAATTGATTCAATTATAAATATTTTGGGTATCTTTTTGTACTAGGCACTAGAGTGGATAAATAAATACAGTGAATAAATACAGCAGTGAATCAAACCAAGTCCATATATTCATGGAGGCCTTATTATAGCATGAAAATGTGTTAGGCATAAAGATGTATAGGATAAACTAGGCAGGAAGGTGCTACACTCACCAAGAGAAAGAAGTGCATACAAAATATAAGTTGAAAGCACTCAGAAAAAGACCTGGGCAGTGACTGAACATGAGTCTGCTTATGCCAGACAAAGTCATGAACTTCAGATTTCTGCTTTGCTTTAATATCTTACCTTGCAGACTCCTTACTCTTACTGTTGAGAAGGTATTCTGAAGTTGATACTTTTAAGAAACAGCAATGAGTGTTCTATGTTATTAAAAATTAATTTTATAAAAGCAACAGTAATAATCTAAAATATTAAAAATAAGGCTTCTCTCAATCTCTGTTGCCTTCCTCAGTGGCTTACCTAGAGCAATCATGAACCATATAATAAATAATCTGTAATAACCATGAAATAGAACCAGTGCAGTACACATAGTAGTTACCCAGAAAATGTATGCTAAATGAATAAATGAAATTTCCTAATTATTTACTTTAAAATGCTACCACAGAATCAAGGTTTTCTGATAATAAAACTCTTCTCACTTACCTTGATTTTAATACACTTTCCTTAGTGGATATATAGGGGCAGCTAGTATCTTAGCGTAAACAGAAAGGAAATTTCTCATAGTCTCCACTTTTGTCTCATCTATGCCAGAGGCCACCATCTAGAAAACATGGGAATGTGAAAGTCCCCTGTTAGGTATGTTCCTGGGCAAAAAACACTTTATATCTACTGCCTTAAAAATCATCACCAAGGGTAGGTGGTGTGGCACAGTGGATTAAGCAGGCTCTTGGAACTCCTGCATCCCATATTGGAGTAATGGTTTGAGTCCTGGTTCCTCCACTTCTGATCCACCTTCCTACTAATGCACCTGGGAAGGTACCAGATGATGACCCAAGTGCTTGGGTCCCTGCCAGCCATATAGGAGACTCAGATGGAGTTTGGACTCCTGGCTTCCAACTGGTCCAGCCCTGGCCATTGTGGCCATTTGGGGAATGAACCAGTGGATAGAAGAACTCTGTCTCTGTCTCTATTTCTCTTTGTCACTCTGCCTTTCAAATGAATGAATAAATATTTTTAAAAAATCATCCCTGGGTGGTGCTATGTCATAGTAAGCTAAGGCTCCGCTTGCAGCACCAGCATTCCGTATGGGTTCCGGTTCATGTCTCAGCTGCTCCTCTTCCAATCCAGCTCTCTGTTTATGGCCTATAAGGCAGTGGAGGATGGCACAAGTGCTTGGGCCCCTGCGCTCACATGGAAGACCCAGAAGAAGCTCCAGACTCCTGGCTTCAGCTCAGCTCTGGGTGTTGTGGCCATTTGGGGAGTGAACCAGCAATAAAAGGTCTTTCCCTCTGTCTCTCCCTCTCTATCTGTAACTCTGTCTCTCAAATAAACAAACAAACAAAAAATCCCCAATCTCTTCATTCTAAAAATTATTTTGACTCTTTCGTATTTCTGATTTGCATCCAAATACATGCATATGAGTCATATATAAGTACATATAGTATGTATATTTTTAACATAATATGATGTTGGGAGCTTTAAAATATTCAAGGTTATCTCTGGCAGACTCATCTACTACACAAGGTAATCCAGCATGTTTATAACCCAGGCGTTTGGCAATGAGTTGAAGCTAACTGCCTTTTATGTGGTAGAGTTTCCTTGTTTCTTTATATTTCTCCCTCCCTGTAAAACCATCCTGCCTTCACCCAATGGCTGGCCCATAGATGACTCATGTTCTGCATGCAAACACACTTTTAACTTATGATACAGTTTCTATTATGTGGGAAGCCTTTCACTCCATGCAAATTCTATTACCCCCCCACAAAGTTTTTTTATTTTTTTAAAAGATTTATGTGTTTATTTGAAAGGTGGAGTTACGAAGAGGCAGAGGTAGAAAGAGAAAGAGAAAGAGAGAGGTCTTCCATCCACTGGTTCACTCTTCAAATGCCCACAATGACCAGAGCAAGGCTGATCCAAAGCCAGGAGCCAGGAGCTTCTTCTGAGTCTCCCACATGGGTTCAGGGGTCCAAGTGCTTGGGCCATCTTCTAGTGCTTTCCCAGGCCATAGCAGAGGGCTGGATGGGAAGTGGAGCAGCCGGGACTCAAACCGGAGCTCATATGGGATGCTGGCACTGCAGGTGGCAGCTTTACCCACTATGCCACAGCACAGGCCCAAAAAAATTTAATTTAAAAAGTAAACACTGTGCCAGCATCTCCCTGCCTCTTCTATTCTCTCTCTGTATAACTCTGACTTTCAAGTAAATAAATAAATCTTAAAAAAAAAAGTAAAAGTAAACACCATGTTACAGAAAAGTGAGAAACTAAAGAAAAAATATTATCTATAAAGCTCCTTCCTGATAGAAAGTATTATATTTTGGTTCATTTGTTCTAGCCTGTTTTATTATTTTTTTCAGTGTCCATATTTCAAAATTTTATTTTTCTCAAACTGTGCATAATGGAGTAAAAACTTAAGTTGAAAATGTACCTGTTATAAGGATGGTATTAATTCAAATATATACAGGGATTCTTGGCAGACTGATTCAAATAATACAGAGCCGAATCTTTTAAAATACACCTATAGAAGATAAAGCAGGGGTAGGGTGGGGAGGGAAACCTTATCATATCACAATAAATTTACAGAAATATTACAAACCATAAGAAAACATTTCAAACACAGTAATATCATGTCATTTTCTTATCTGAATAAAATGGAAAGTTGGGATTGAACAAAAGCTATTATAAATTACCAATGATATTGACCTACATGGCCATTTTTGCTTTTAACAGTAAGTTAAAATAAATTTAGTACAATCTAAAACTTTTGCTCCCCCCCTTTTTAAAAACAAGACCATGGAGATAGTTTTGCCAGTACTTATTCTAATATTTTTCCTTTTTGTACAATTTTTAAACAATTAAAATATCCAAATCTTATCAATTTTCTTCTTTCCATGTTTGCAACTGTCCTAATCTCAGCTGCAGACGCAGTATTCAGCAAGAAGCCGCTCTGTAAAAATCATTGGCAAATTCTCAGCTTATAAACAATGGACATTTTACTGAGAAAATATGGAACGCTTCATGAATTTGAGTGTCATCTTTGTACAGGGGCCATTCTAATCGTCTCTGTATCATTCCAATTTTAGTATATGTGCTGCCGAAGCAAGCACATCTAGCCTGTTTTAAAAGTCAGGTTTTCGGCCGGCGCCGCGGCTCACTAGGCTAATCCTCCACCTTGCGGCGCCGGCACACCGGGTTCTAGTCCCGGTCGGGGCACCGATCCTGTCCCGGTTGCCCCTCTTCCAGGCCAGCTCTCTGCTGTGGCCAGGGAGTGCAGTGGAGGATGGCCCAAGTGCTTGGGTCCTGCACCCCATGGGAGGCCAGGAGAAACCCCTGGCTCCTGCCATCGGATCAGTGCAGTGCACCGGCCGCAGCGTGCTACCGCGGTGGCCATTGGAGGGTGAACCAATGGCAAAGAAAGACCTTTCTCTCTGTCTCTCTCTCTCACTGTCCACTCTGCCTGTCAAAAAAAAAAAAAAAAAAAAAAAAAAAAAGTCAGGTTTTCAGTTATAAGAGTAATATAGAGGTTTCATTTCCAATAATGGCAGACAAGCTCACAGTGGACTAAGCCTCTCACAGATAACAATTATCAACTTTGTACAAAAGATGAAAAATAACTAGGAAATGACCAAAAGCAAGCACAGCACAGAAGAGATTCAACCCAGAGAAGAAGGGAAACAGGCTTGGTGAGATCGATGTTTAAACAGTTAATCCTTGAAAGCACTCCCCAAGAACAGCTGGAAATAAAAGGGGGACGTGAAAATGAGAGCAATAGAGATAATCTGGGTATCATATTCCCTGAAATTCTTGGATGACCTCTAAATTACACATGCATTGTGTCCAAAAAAAGTTCAGTGGAAAGCAGAAGTTAGAAAACACTAAGCAGAGGTTTTACTCGTGCTCACCACAGCAGAGGCAGAGTTTGGATTCCGAAAAGCTTACCAAGTCAGAAGGTCTAGAGAAATGCTTCAAGTTTCCAATCAAAACTTCAAAGGGGTCACATCTTTTGGAATAAAGGCTATTTCCAAGAACTAAACATTGGTTCTAAGACTAAGGGCAAAATTGAATTAGATTCATTCTAAAAATATAAAAGTCACACTTACAGAGTCATCAGCCAGTAACTTAGCTGCTTTCTAGAATGAAAATCATCACTCTTCAGAAGCAGATGAATTAATAAAATATATACAATATGTGCATGAAAATGTTAAACATGTAATGAAACAGGAAAATGGGACTCAAGATCAAGAGAAAACAATTCAATAGAAACAACTTCTTAGAAGGCCCTATCTTGGGGCTGGCGCCGCGGCTCACTAGGCTAATCCTCCGCCTTGTGGCGCCAGCACACTGGGTCCTAGTCCCGGTCGGGGCGCCGGATTCTATCCCGGTTGCCCCTCTTCCAGGCCAGCTCTCTGCTGTGGCCCGGGAAGGCAGTGGAGGATGGCCCAGGTCCTTGGGCCCTGCACCCCATGGGAGACCAGGGGAAGCACCTGGCTCCTGCCTTTGGATCAGCTCAGTGCGCTGGCCGCAGCGTGCTGGCTGCAGCGGCCATTGGAGGTGAACCAACGGCAAAGGAAGACCTTACTCTCTGTCTCTCTCTCTCACTGTCCACTCTGCCTGTCAAAAAAAAAAAAAAAAAAAAAAGAAGGCCCTATCTTGGAATTAGCAGACAGTGACTTAAAAGCAGCTATAAATATTTCAAAGACTTAAAGGAAAATAGAATCATGGTGAGTGAACAGATGCATGAGTCTCTGGAGAAAAATTAAAACTATATCCAAAAAACAACTAAAATGAAATCTTAGAATTTAAGAGTATAGTTTCTGAGTAAAAAATTCTCTATATGAGCCTAACTCTAGATTACAGATTGTAAAAGGGTCAGTAACCATTAGGAGAGATCAACAGACAGTATCTATTCTGAAATACAGAAAATAGATGAAGAAAAATGAATAGAGCCTTAATAAGCTACTGAACAATATGAAGCAGCCCAACATGCATGCAACTGAAGCCCTAAAAGGAGAGGGAGAAATAATGCAAGGGAGAATAAAAGCCATTTTTAATAAAAAAAAAGTGACTGAAAATTTCTCAAATTTTGTGAAAATTTTCACTTATGAATCATGAATCTTGGCTAAACTCCTCATGGCAAAAATACAAAGGAAACCAAACCTTGCACTTTTACACTGCTGCAAACCAAAAAGAAGCAAGCCTTAAAATAATCAGAGGAAGAAAACCTACAGTACCTATGAGGGAAAAAATAAAAAAAAAAAAAATTGTGGCTTAATTCTTTGAAACAACAGAGACCAGAAGACAGTGGTATTAAAACATTAAAGAGCTGAGGCCGGTGCTGTGGCATAGCAGGTAAAGCCACCGCCTGTGGTGCTGGCATCCCCTATGGGCACCAGTTCAAGGCCTGGCTGCTCCACTTCCAGTCCAGCTCTCTGCTATGGCCTGGAAAAGCAGCAGAAGATGGTCCAAGTCCTTGGGCCCCTGCACTCACGTGGGAGACCTGGAAGAAGCTCCTGGCTCCTGGCTTCAGATAGCCCCAGCTCTGGCCATTGCGGCCATCTGGGGAGTGAACCAGTGGATGGAAGTCTTCCTTCCTTCCTTCCTTCCTTCCTTCCTTCCTTCCTTCCCTCCCTCCCTCCCTCCCTCCCTCCCTTCTCTCTCTCTCTCTCTGCCTCTGTAACTCCACCTTTCAAATAAATAAATCTTTAAAGAAAATTAAAGAGCTAAAATAATGAATAAAAGAAAGCAACCAAAATTCTGTATCCAGTGAAAATATCCTCCAAAAATGAAAATTAAAGGAAGTCATGAAGAGAAATGAAAAGAGAAGTAAGTCATGCTAGCAGTTTTCCATTCAGAAAATACAAAAGGATGTTGAAGGTAAATAACATGATATGAAAACATGTGTCTACAGGAAGAAATAAAGAACCCCAAAAATGTAAACACAAAAGACCATCTAGGCATCAGGCATTGGCACAATGGTTAAACTGCCTCTTGGGATGCTTGCATCCCATATCAGTTCAAATCGTGGCTTTCTGCCCATTCCGGTTTTCTGCTATTATGCACCTGAAGCAGCGGATGATGGCTCAAGTACTGTGTCCCTGCCACCCACATGGGAGTGTTGGATTGAGTTCCTGGATCCTGGCTTTGGACTGGCCCAGGCCCAGCTGTTACAGGCATCTGGGGAGAGAACTAGCAGATGGAAAATCACTATGTCTCTCTGCCTTTCAAATAAAATGAGAGAGGGAGGTAGAGAGGTAGGGACACACACTCACACACACACACACAGAGAGAGAGAGAGAGAGAGAGAGAGACAGACAGACACCAATCTATATTAGTTTCTTACTGATGCTGGAACAAATTACTGCAAAGTTAATGATATAAAAAAGGATAAACTTATCTTCCAGTTTTGGAGGTCAGAAGTCAATTGGGTTAAAGTCAGGATGTCAGTGGAGCTGTTACTTCTGAAGGCTTTATGGTGGGATCCAGTTCTTTGTTTTTCCAACTCCCAGAGGCCACCGTATTCCTTGGCTCGTGGCCCCATTTTCCGACTTCAAAGCCAGGAATGTTAGTCAAGTTCTGCTCATTATTCTGCCTCCCTGGATAATCCAGAATACTCTATCTTAAAGCCTTTTAATTAGCAACCTTAATTCTTTTTTTTTTTTTTTTTACGTTTTAAGATTTTATTTAGTGAAAAAGATGCATAGGAGAGTGAGAGCTTTAGTTAAGAGAGAGAGGTAAATGGGGGTTCATACCGAGCACCAGGAACCAGCCACGTGGAAGAGCATCTAGGCCTGTATCTGGGCCAGGAAGCCTAGAGCACATGGCCCGAAGGCCGTGCGCCCTGGAGGCAAGGGGCTACAGCAAGCCCCCTCCTAGCAAGAGGCCAGGGAAGAAGAGCAGCAACCTTAATTCTATCTGCTCCCTTAATTACTCTCTGCACGTTACCTAACATGTACAATCTAGGATTTATGAAATGGACATATTTTGCAGGCCATTGTTCTGTCTACCATGTGACATTCCCCCTCAATTTCTTCAAACTACAACTATTGCAAAAATTATAATCTTGGCATTTACGAATAAGTAGACATAAATGTATTATAGCAAAAACACAAGGGATGGAAGTGATAAACAGGATAAACTGCTATTCGGTTTCTTCCATTTTACTTGAAGTGGTGTAATACGTAGACTATGGTAAGTTAAAAGATGCATATTGTAACTTCTAGAGCAAAGTTTTTCAAATGGAGTTCCATGGAACTGGGATTTCTGCTAGACGTTGCTAGGAGTTTTGATAGAGATCATGATTTCAGAAAGTATATATACTTTTAATTTGACAAACTTTGTAGAGTTTACAGTATTGGGTGCACAGTGAGCAGGCAGCCCTGGCAGTAAATTCATTAGAGACCTTCTTTTTCCATGTCAGTGCACAGTGGGACTCTGTGTGTTTGGTTGAGTACATTTTGTTTTTGATGCCATAGATTATCATTAAGTTCTGAGTTTACTAATGGAGAGGTTGGCAGAATAAAAGAAAATAGCTACTCTCTCCT
Source organism: Lepus europaeus (assembly GCF_033115175.1). Lineage (NCBI taxonomy): Eukaryota > Metazoa > Chordata > Mammalia > Lagomorpha > Leporidae > Lepus > Lepus europaeus. Next base: position 40,958,758 of record NC_084836.1, on the reverse strand, counting down.
GAATTACCACCTGTAATGAACTCTTTTCCACCATACTCATGTAGTTGGATGCTTGCCACCTTTGTGGAAGACCTGGATTGAGTTTCTGGCTGCTGGTTCTGGTCTTCTAAGCTGTTGTGGCATTTGGGAAATGAACCAGCAGGTGGGAACTTATACTGTCTCTCTGCAAGAGCATAACTACTTAACTCACTCTACATATTTAATGCTTTCTATTCATATCTGGAACCTAATGGTTTGTTTTAAAGGAACTGTGCTGGTATCTACACTAATAGCACCTTATCAATAGTTGGCTGTATCCTATTGTTAAAGAAAAAACCTGGTATTGATGTCACAATACTGTTTGCTTTACAGAGAAATGCTTATATCATAAAATCTTGGAGGTGAAATTTGAAAAGTCAGTAATGCTCAAATAATTGTCAACTGTATTAAGCAAAAACCAAATCATATGACAGTTTTGAAAAACTATGAAAATTCATATAAAGAGTAAATAAAATCATTTGCTACATACAGAAATCCAGGGGCTTAACAGAGAATGGTTTACCAAAAGTGTTTAAACTTAAAACACTTCTAGAAGTACTTTGAAAAAAAAATAGAGGGCCAGAGTTTGCTCTGTCTTTGAAATAAGGAAAAGTTGCAGAAATAGACTCAGAAATGGACCCATTTGTTTGTTTGTTTGTTATATGAAACAGTGGAACAAATCTCTGCAAGACCTTGTAGAAAAGGTTTTTGATTCAAATAAAAAGATTCTTAGGTTTTAAAGGATATTGGATCTTTGAAAAGATATTACAAAAGAAAATTTTAAAATGTTTTTCACTACTGGGGTTGGTGCTGTGGTGCAGTGAACTAAACTGCAGCTTGTGATGTCAGCATTCATATTGGAGTGCTGGTTCAAGTCTCAGCTGCCCCACTTATTCTTTTTTTATTTTTTAAACATTTATTTTAGGCGCCGGCACACCGGGTTCTAGTCCCAGTCAGGGCGCCAGATTCTGTCTCGGTTGCCCCTCTTTCAGTCCAGCTCTCAACTGTGGCCCAGGAAGGCAGTGGAGGATGGCCCAAGTGCTTGGGCCCTGCACCCGCATGGGAGACCGGGAGAAGCACCTGGCTCCTGGCTTCGGATCAGCGCAATGCACAGACCGCAGCGGCCATTGGAGGGTGAACCAACGGCAAAAAAAGGAAGACCTTTCTTTCTGTCTCTCTCTCTCTCTCTCACTATCCACTCTGCCTGTCAAAAAAAAAAAAAGATTTATTTTATTTATTTGAAAGTCAGTTACATAGAGAGAGAAGGAGAGGCAGAGAGAGACACAGAGAGAGATCTTCCATCCACTATTTCATTCCCCAATTGGCTGCAGTGGCTGGAGCTGTGCCAATCCGAAGCCAGGAGCCAGAAGCTTCCTCCAGGTCTTCCCGAATGTGGGTGCAGGGGCCCAAGGAATTGGGTCATCTTCTACTGCTTTCCCAGGCCATAGCAAAGAGCTGTATCAGAAGTGGAGCTGTTGGGACTCGAACTGGCACCCGTAAGGGATGCTGGCACGGTAGGCAGCGGCTTTACCTGCTACACTACAGCACTGGCCCCTGTACCACTTCTGATCCAGCTCTTTGCCTGGAAAGGCGGTAGAAGGTAGCCCAAGTACTTGGGCCCCTGCTACCCACATGGGAGACCTAGATGAAGCTCTGGGCTCCTGGTTGCAGCTTGGACCAGCTCCAGCCATTGCAACCACTTGTGGAGTAAACCAGTGAATGGAAGACCAAAGAGGGATCTCTCTTTACCTCTCTCTTTCTAATACTATACCTTTCAAATAAAATTAAAAACTTTTAAAATCAGTTTCCATTGAGGCCCAGTTCAAAGATAAAAGCCATCAGAGGAAAAAGCCAACAAATACCTAAAAATAAATGCAGAAATTCAAGAAACAAGAATAAAGAAGAAAACACAACCCTCCCAAAGGAACAAAACACTTCAATATTAGTAAATGTGAAGATGAAGAGAATGATGAAATGTGTGAAATGGAATTAAAAGATTAAGCATAGGATTACTTACAAGCAATGAGAAGCAAAGCCACAAAATAAAGAAATCTATACATGACATGAATGAAAAAATTTCTCATGAAATAGAAATCCAAATGAAATATTAGATATGAAAAATTCAATAGATCACATGAAAATGTGGTAGAAAGCCTTAACAATGGACTTAGTGAGGTGGAAGAAAGAATATTTGAGATAGAAGACAAATTTTTGGAAATTTTTTAGTCAGGCCATAAAAAACAAGAAGAAATTAGAAGAAATAGAACAGTGTGGGAGATTATCAATTGACCCAACTAATGGGTCTTAGGAGTTCCTGAAGGTGTAGAAAGAGAGAATGGATGAGAAGGCCTATTTAGTCAAATAATTACAGAAAACTTCCCCAGTTTGGAGAAAGAAAGGCACATCCAAGTATGGGAAGCACAGAGAACTCCTAATTGACATGAACAGAAAAGATCTTCACCACAACACATTGTAGTCATATTTTCCACAATAAAACATAAAGAAAAGATTATAAAATGTGCAGGAGAGGAATGCCAGATTACTTTTAGATGATTTCCAATTAGACTCACAGCTGACTTCTCATCAGAAACCCTACAGACTAGGAGAGAATGGAGAGACATAGTCCAAGTCTTAAGAGAAAAAACTGTCAACCCAGAATACTGTAACCTGAAAACCTCTCATTTAAGAGTGAAGGTAAAATAATGGACATTCAATAGCAAACAGAAATTGAAAGAATTTGCCGTCACTCGTCCAGTCTTACAAAAGGTACTTAAGGATGTGCTACACACAGAAAAACAGAAAGATAACCATCATTATGAAAGGATGTGAAGGCAGAAAATATCCCAGGAAAAATAGAAAGGAAACTGAAAGAAACCAATAGGAATATTTATGGGAAAATGGCAGGGCCAAGTTGTTACTTTTCCAGTTAAAAGATATAGATTGGCTGGATGGATTAAAAAAAAACTCATCTACTTACTGCTTACAAGAAACACATCTCACCAACAAAGATACATACAGATTGAAAGCGAAATGATGGAAAAAGATATTTCATGTTAATAGAAACCAAAAAAGAGCTGGTGTAGCCACCCTAATATCAGACAAAACAGACTTTAACACAAAAACTCTTTTGAGATAAAGAAGGGCACTATGTAATGATTAAGGGATCAATTCAACAGGAGGATTTAACTATAGCAAATGTATATGCATCTAATTACAGAGTGCCTGGCTACTTAAAAGAAATGTTAATGAATCTAAAGGGAGACAGAGACTTCAATATAATAGTAATGGGGGACTTCAACACCCGATTTACATCAATGGACAGATCAGACAGAAAATCAACAAAGAAATAACAGAGCTAATTGAAACTTTGGACCAAATGGAACTGATACTTACAGAACTTTTCATCCCACAGTTGCAGAGTATACATTACTCTCATCAGTGCATGGAACTTTCTCTAGGATAAACCATATGCTAGACCATAAAGCAAGTCTTAGCAAATCAAAAAAAATCAAAATCATATCGTGCATCTTCTCCAACCACAATGGAATGATTCTGGAAATCAACAACTCAGGAGTCTCTAGAAAATATGCAAACACATGAAGACTGATCACCATGCTCCTGAATGAACAGTGGGTCATAGAATAAATCAAAAGAGAAATAAAAAAAATTTCTGGGAACAAATGAAGATTGATAATACAGCATATAAAAACTTATGGGAGGGGGCCGGTGACCTGGCTCACTTGGCTAATCCTCCACCTGCAGTGCCAGCATCCCATATGGGTGCCAGTTCTAGCCCCAGCTGCTCCTCTTCCAGTCCAGCTCTCTGCTGTGGACCAGGAAGGCAATGGAGGATGGCCCAAGTTCTTGGGCACCTGCACTCACGTGGGAGACCAGGAGGAAGCACCTGGCTCCTGGCTTCAGATCGGCATAGTGCGCCGGCCATAGTGGCCATTTAGGGGATGAACCAATGGAAGGAAGACCTTTCTCTCTATCTCTGTCTCTCACCGTCCAACTCTGTCAAATAAAAAAAAAACCTTATTGGATGCAGCAAAAGCAGTGTTAAGAGAGAAGTTTATAACAATTGGTATCTACATCAAGAAATTGGAAAGACATCAAATAAATGAGCTACTAATGCATCTCAAGGATCTAGGAAAACAACAACAAACCAAACCCAAAATTAGCAGGAGGAAAGAAATAATTGAAATTATATAATATGGGGCTGGCGTTGCAGTGCAGAGGGTTAATAACCTGGCCTGCAGTGCTGGCATCCCATATGGGCACTGGTTTGAGACCTGGTTGCTTCACTTCCGATCCAGCTCTCTGCTATGGCCTGGAAAAGCAGTAGAGGACGGCCCAAGTCCTTGGGCCCCTGCACCCGCATGGGAGACCCAGAGGAAGCTCCTGGCTCCTGGCTTCAGATCGGCACAGCTCCGGCCATTGTGGCCAATTGCGGAGTGAACCATTGGATGGAAGACCTCTCTCTCTCTCTCTCTCTCTGCCTCTGCTCTCTCTGTGTAACTCTGACTTTCAAATAAATAAATAAATCTTAAAAAAATAAAATTATAGAATAAATAAAACTGAAATAAAAAATACAAAAAGTCAATGAAATGAAGAATTGGTTTTTTGAAATAATAAACAAAATTGATACACCATCAGCAAACTAACCAAAAAAAGAGGGAGAAGACCCAAATCAATAAATCAGAGATGAAAAATAAAATATAATAACAGATACCACAGAAATAAAAAGAATCATCAGGAATTATTACAAAGAGCTGTATGCCAACAAATAAGGAAACCTAAAAAAATGGATAGAATCCTGGACACATATCATCTACCAAAATTGTGTCATGAAGACATAGAAAACCTAAACAGATCAATAACTAAAACAGAGATTGAATCAGTAATAAAGACCCTTTGCTAATGAATTCTACCAGACATTTAATGAAGAACTAACTCTAATTCTTCTCAAGCTATTAAAAAACTGAAATGGAGGAAATCCTCCCAAAATCCTTCTATTAAGCCTGCGTCACCTTAATTCCTAAACCAGAAAAAGTTACAACAGAGAAAGAGAACTATAGACCAATATTCCTGATGAATACAGATGCAAAAATCCTCAACAAAATACTAGTTAATCGAATCCAACAACACATCAGAAAGCTCATTTACCCAGACCAAATGGGGTTTATCCCTGTTATGCAGGGATGGTTCTACATTCACAAATCAATCAACATGATGTATCACATTAACAAACTGCTGAACAAAAACCATATGATTATTTCAATAGATTCAGAGAAAACATTTGATAAAATATGACATCCTTTCATGATAAAAACCTTAAGCAAATTGGGTATAGAAGAGACATTCCTCAACACAATCAAGGCAATCTAAGCCAAACCCAAAGCCAGCATTCTATTGAATGGGGAAAAACTGGAAGCATTCCCCCTAAGATCTGGAACTAGACAAGGATGCTCATTCTCACCATTGCTTTTCAATATAGTCCTGGAAATTTTAGCCAAAGTTTGGTAAAGTGGGAGGATATACAATTAAAACAGAAAAATCAATAGCCTTTGTATACATAGAAAGTGGCATGGCTGAGAAAGAACTTCTAAGATCAATCCCATTCACAATAACTACAAAAAATACTTTGAAATAAATTTAAACAAAGATGTCAAAGATCTTTATGATGAAAATTACAAAGCATTAAAGAAAGAAATAGAAGAATATATAAAACAAATGGAAAAATTTTCCATCTTCATGGAATGGAAGAATCAATAGCATCAAAATGTCCATACTACCAAAAACGATTTACAGATTCAATGCAATCCCAATCAAAATACCAATAACATTTTACTCAGATCTAGAAAAAACAATGCTAAAATTCATTTTGACAATTCATAAAACACAAGGGACCCCAAATAGCAAAAGCAATCTTAAACAACAAAAACAATGCTAGAGGCATTACAATACCAGATTTCAAGACACACTACAGGGCAGATACAATCAAAACAAGCTGGAACTGGCCAAAAACCAGATATGTAGAACAATGGAACAGAATGAAACGCCTGAAATCAATCCATGAAATTACAACAAACTTATCTTTGACAAAGGAGCTCAGATCAATCTGTGGAGCAAGGACAATCTTCAACAAATGGTGCTGTGAAAACTGGATTTCCACATGCACAAGTATGAAGCAAGATCCCTACCTTATATCTTACATAAAAATTTACTCAAAATTAATCAAAGACCAACATCTATGACCCAATACCATCAAATGCTAGAGAACATTGAGGGAGACTGTGCAAAGTATTGGCATAGGCAAAGACTTCTTGGGAAAGACCACAGAAGCACAGGCAGTCAAAGCCAAAATTGACAAATAGGAGTATTTCAAGCTGAGAAGCTTCTTTGCATTGCAAAAGAAATACTCAGCAAAGTGAAAAGGCAATCAACAGAAAGGGAGAAAATATCTGCAAACTATGCAACAGATAAAGGATTAATATCCAGAATCTATAAAGAGCTCAAGAAACTCAACAACAACAAAATAAATAAATAATCCAGTTAAGAAATGGGCAAAGGACTTGAACAGGTATTTTTCAAGAGAGGAAATCCAAATGGCCAACAGACACATGAAAAAATGCTCAGGATCACTATCCATCAGGGAAATGGAAATCAAAACCACAATGAGGTGTCACCTCACTCCAGTTAGAATGGCTTTCATACAGAAATCAACAAACAAGACATGCTGGTGAGAATGTGGGGAAAAAGATACCCTAATCCAATGTGTGTGGGAATGGAAACTGGTATAGGCCCAGTGGATGACAGTATGAAGATGTCTCAGAAATCTCAATGTAGACCAACCACATGACCCAGCCATCCCACTGCTGGGAACTTACCCAAATGAAAAAAAAATCAGATATGACAACGATCTGTACCTCCATGTTTATTGCAGCTGAATTCACAATACCTAAGATATGGAATCGATCCAGATGCCCATCAACTGAAGACTGGATAAAGAAATTATGGGGGTCGGTGCTGTGTTGTAGCGGGTAAAGTCACCACCTGCAGTGCCGGCATCCCATATGAACGCCGGTTCAAGACCAAGCTGCTCCACTTCTGACTCAGCTCTCTGCTATGGCCTGGGAGAGCAGCAGAGGATGGCTCAAGCTCTTGGGCCCTGCACCCGTGTGGGGGACCCAGAGGAGGCTCCTGGCTCCTGGCTTTGGATTGGCACAGCTCCAGTCATTGCGGCAAATTGGGGAGTGAACCAGCAGATAGAAGACCTCTCTCTCTCTCTCTCCTTCTCTCTCTGTATAACTCTGACTTTCAAAGTAAAATAAAAAATCTTTAAAAAAAGAAATTATGGAACATAAACACTATCGAATATTACAGAGGAAAAAAAGGAAACTCTGTCATTTGCATAAAAAATGGATGCAACCGGAAACCATTATACTTAGTGAAATAAGCCAGTCCCCAAAAGACAAATGCCATATGTTCTCTCTGATCTATGGTAACTAATAGAGTACCCACAAAGTAATCTATAGAAGTGAAATTGACACTTTGAAATTTGATAATTTTGAATGGCCCTTGTCTTGACTATTGAGGAACAGTGTTTTTTTTTTTTTTTTTTTTTTTCTTTCTTCATGCTATTTGTTGAACTCTTTACTTAGTGCAGGGTTAATCTTATGAGTACAAAGTTAACTGAAAATAGATCTTTGTAAAAAACAAGAATGGAAATAGGAGAGGGAGGAGGAAGAAGGGTGGGAATGCAGCTGGAGAGGAGGGTAGGGTGAGAAGATATCACTATGTTCCTAAATTTATATATATGAAATGCATGAATATTGTATATCTTAAATAAAATTAAAAAATATAAAGTTTCCACTGCTTTGTTCTTATAGTGAGGAGGGATATCAAGAAGTGCCTTGTTTTATTAAAATCCCATGGAAGAATTTCAGTGTAAAACTGAATAGTATTTTCCATCCTTTCCAACACAAATATGCCAAAATCTTCTGCTCAGCTTGAGAACTTTGAAATTGCACTGAAATCAAATATACTGATCTGCTCATAGACAAGTTCTGGATTTTTGTTGGAAGAAAAAGAAAATATGCACTGTCATTAATTGGAAAATAATGAACATCTTGTGGTTTTCAATACCATAAATGTGTGAATAAGCTTTTATTTCAGGTAAAGATGAAATTTTGAGGATAATTTCTCTTACATTTACCTAAATTTTAAGCATTCCCATGTCTTCATTTCTTTGTATTATTTCAAATTATGTTCAATATCCTATTCCTTCTACCTAATATCTTTCCTTTAACAGATCTGCTGTGAATCTCCCCAGTTTTTGTCTCAAAAAAGCATTTGTTATTCTTACCTGATATTTTTGCTGTGAAAGAAATTACAAAGTTATTTTTTTCTTGGAAAGATGCCAATCCACTGTTTTTTGGCTTGCATAGTTTCTGAAGGAGAGTCTGGTGGTATTATGGTCTTTGTTCTTTATATAATGGCTACTTTTCTCCTCTGATTTCCTGCCAAACTTTCTTATTTGCAGTTTTCAGAAGTTTGAGTATAGTGTACATAGTTTTTTTTTTTTTCTAATACTTACTGACATTATTTAAACTTTTCACAGCTGTGGTTTGATGTTCCATTCTTTTTGAAAAAATTTTGACAAGTATCTCTTCAAATATTTGTCTGTTATCTGCTCTCTTCTCTTCCTAGGATTCAAATTATGTGCTTGACCTCCAATTATGTGGTATTATCCTCCAAGATATTGAATGCTATTTTTGAAATTTACCTCATTTTTTTCAGTTTGTTGACCATTTCTATTGACCTGTATATCAGCTTCACTGTTTTTTCCCGAGTCATGCCAACTCTCCAGATGTATATATAGAAACTATTCTTTATACCTATTGCCATATATATATATATATATATATATATATATATATATATTGTTCAATCTGCTTCAAAGGCCAAGCAACACAGAGATCCTCCATCTGTTGGTTCACTGCCAAAATGCACACAACAGCCAGGGCTGAGCCATGCAGAAGCCAAGAGCCTGCAACTCAATCTCGGTCTTCCACACAGCTGGCAGAAGCTCAAGCACTTGAACTATCATCTTCTTCCTAGAGAAACCACTAGCAAGGGCTGTCAATAGAATGTTAAATGGAGTGGGTGAGGGTATGAAGAGGGGACATTAGGGTGGACATTTAGTCTGGCAGTTAAGATTCTGGTTAAGATGCCCACATCCCACATTGGAGTACTCTAGATTCAGTTCCTTGCTCTGACTCCTGATTGAAGCTTCCTGCTAATGCAGACCCTGGGAGACAGTAGAGATGACTCAAGTGATTGGATTCTTGCCACTCACATGGGGGACCTGTATTGAGTTCCTGGTTCCTGGCTTTGGCTGTGGCTGTGGCCCAGCCCTGCCTATTGCGGACATTTGGGGTTTAAACCAATAAATGGGAACTCTCTCAAATAAATCAAACTTAAAAGCAGGAAACATCAATTACTTGTTCTGGAACTTTGGAAGAAAGCATCTGCTATTTCAGCATTATGTTAGGTATAGGCTTTTAGGAATTTGATGTATATCAGACAGAGGACATTTTCTCACATTCCTAGTTGGCTGAGAGTTTTATTATGATTCGATAATTTGCTGAAATTTTGTTAAATGCTTTAATATCTATTGAAAAACTCAGTTTTTTTCTTTACTATGTTAGCATGATGAATTACACTGATTTTCCAATGTTAAGCCAATATTTTCTTTCTTTCTTTTTTTTTTTTTTTTTGACAGGCAGAGTGGACAGTGAGAGAGAGACAGAGAGAAAGGTCTTCCTTTTTGCCGTTGGTTCACCCTCCAATGGCCGCTGCGGCCGGCTCATCTCGCTGATCCGAAGGCAGGAGCCAGGTGCTTCTCCTGGTCTCCCATGCGGGTGCAGGGCCCAAGGACTTGGGCCATCCTCCACTGCCTCCCCGGGCTATAGCAGAGAGCTGGCCTGGAAGAGGGGCAACCGGGATAGAATGCGGAGCCCCAACCGGGACTAGAACCCGGTGTGCCGGCGCAGCAAGGCAGAGGATTAGCCTGTTAAGCCACGGCGCCGGCCAAAGCCAATATTTTCAATCCTGATATAAACCACAGATATTTTAAAAATTATTTATTTATTTGAGAGGCAAAGGGAGAGGGAGAGAAGGAAAGAGAGAGGAGAGAGAAAGAAACAGACTAATTCCTGAAATGACCATAACAGCCATGCCCAAAGCTGGGAGCCAGGAATGCCCCGATCTCCCAAGTGGCAGCAGGATCCCAATCACTTGAGCTATCTCTGCTGGGTGCATTTAGCTGGAAGCTGGAATAAGGAGCTACAGTCAGGAATTAAACTCAGGTACTCCAATGCCAGATGCAGACATGTTAATCAGCATTTTAACTGCTAGGCTAAATACCTACCCCTAAACCATGTTTGATTAGGATGACTTACCTATTTTATCTCATATATTTGTTGACTTGTTAATAGTGTTAAAGATTTTGCATTCATGCTCATGAGGGGTATTAGTTTGTAATTTTCTTGTGATGTCTTCATTAGGTTTTGGGTAATGCTGACCTCACAAAATGAAACCTGACAATGTTCCCTCCTGTTTTGTTTTCAGGAGATTTTATGTAAAATTTGTTTGATTTCTTCCTTGATTTTTGGTAGAACTAACCACATAAATCAACTGATCCTTCAGTCATCTGTAACTCACAACTATTTAAAAAATTTGATGGGGCAAGTGTTGTGGCACAGTGGATTAAGCCACTGCTTGCAATGTCAACATTCCATACCTGGGTTCAAATCCCAGCTACTCCAATTTCAATCCAGCTTCCTGCTAACGTGCCTGGGATAGCAGTGAATGATGGCCCAACTACTTGGATCCCTGACACTTAGGTGGGATATCTGGATGGAGTTTCTGGCTCCTGGCAAGGGCCTGGCCGAGCTCCAGCTGTTGTGGGCATTTAGGGAGCCAATTAGTGGGTGGAAGATCTTGCTCCCTCTACCTTTAAAATAAATAGTTTGATAAAAATAATTGTATGTCAACTCTGGAAAATTAGAATATGTTTCAGAAAATGCCCTTCCCTATTTAGTTCTGGATTAGAATAGGCCAAAAAGAGGAACATACCCAAGATTTGGAAGGTAGAAGTAAAGTAGCAGCTAATATACTGTGACAGTCTTCATGGTCAGACGAAGTGAGACAAATGCAGAACTGCTGGTGGATTCCAATCTGTTCTTGTTCTTCTATGCTCCATGTCCACCTTTTCTTCCTAGCTGAAGAACCTAGTGACCAATGACTCCAGGTTCACCATCAGATGGAGAGGCAATACCTTCCACACAACTCATCCAGCTTTTCTTTGCAGGTCCACTTCGGCAGCTGGATATGCCTGGCTTCTCAGTTTCCCTAGACAAAGCAGCAATTTGGCCAACCATATTAGTACTTTCGAAGAGTTGGTTCGTAAGTTTTCTCTGACCCAGCAACTTGCCCTTTCAGATCCTACTTTTTCTCTCACAAATGTGTACTCTGATTGCTATAATAAAATCCTTATTTTTTTTTCCTTAAAGGATCTATTTATTTGAAACCAGAGTTGCAGAGAGAGAGAGAGAGAGAGAGAGAGAGAGAGAGGTCTTCCATCTGCTGGTTAATTCCCCAGATGGCCGCAAATTGCTGGAGTTGGGCAAATCTGAAGCTAGGAGCCTGGAGCTTCTTTGAGGTCTCCCATGTGGGAAGAAGTGTCCAAGGACTTGGGCTATCTTCTGCTGTGTTCTTAGGCCATTAGCAGGAAGCTGGATCAGAAGTGGAGCAGCTGGGACTCGAACCAGTGCCTATATGGGATGCCAGTGCTGCAGGCAGCAGCTTTACCTGCTATACCACAGTGCTGGCCCCAATAAAACCCTTATTTCACTATATACTGGTTCTGCTTCCTTGATTAAACTCTGAATTTTCCAGCATGGCCATTTAGCCTAGAGGTTGACACCTGCCACTCATAATGTAGTGCCTGGGTTCAATTTTCTGCCATGGTTCCAGACTTCAGCTTCTTGCTAATGCAGATCCTGGGTAGCAGTGTTGACTCAAGAAATTGAGTTCCTGCCACCCACATGGGAGATCTGGAGTGTCTTCCTGGCTTCCAGCTTCAGCCTCAGCCACAGTCATTACAGGCATTTGGGGAGCAAACCAGTCGGTGAGGAAGTTTTCTCTCTTTGCTCTCAGCTTTTCAAATAAAAATTACATAAAAAAGAGAGAATTTCCTATAGGTCTATTTCAATTCTTTCTGTTTTATGGCTATTTGGTTTATGCTTTATAATATTTTGTGCTGGACATCATTTGTAAAAATTTTAACAATTTGAAGTTCTGAATGATGTTACCTTCTCAAAAAGGTAGATCTTAACTTCTGGAAGGGAATTAGGGTAAAACAGATCATCTTTAGGACTGAACTAGTGTTTGACTCTATGATGGCTTACCTATTTGGGGTGTATCTTTTTCTTCTAGGGTATAGCCTTTTAGCAATCTAAATTGAGTCTGCATCTCTTCTGCTTTGGCAGACCATGAACTGTTTCCTAAATTTTGATTCCCCTACTCTGTCAGAGTGCTACCTAATCATTCAGTCTCTTGGCCACTAGTTATAAAAATGTTGGGTTCACTTTTTCTGCTTCTTTTTAGATCTTAGTCCCTAAAGCCAGTCAAATCTTGAACAAAATTATCTACATTAAATCCAATTATCTCTCATTCACTGCCACCACTATACTGAAATTGCTCTTGCCAAGGCCAGTAGCTATACACAATTTTTAATTGTTGGTCCTAATCTTCTTGTAGCAACAATTGTGTCTTGGGCAAATTGTCTTCACTCTTCAGGATATCACTCTTATTTTTCTCCTATCACATTGCCTAGCCTTTCATGTTCTTACTGGCGCCTCATTCTCCTTACAGCTTAACAACAGATGACCCAGGCCCTATTCCCATGGCATTTATACTTACTTGAATCCACTCCCTTGGTGCTCTCATTCAGTCTCATTAATTTACCTGTCATGCATATTCTTGGGCTCCTGGATTTTGATCTTAGTTTGGACTTCTCTGAACTCAACATCTTGATTTGGATATTTAATGAATACTCAAATTAATAAGCAACTCAAACTTAACAAATCTATAATCCACTTTATACTTTCCACCTCAAACTTGTTCTGCTGTTTTTCCTAGGTTAAATGCAATTGTACTTTTCTTGTTGCCAGGACCAAACTCCTTAATTCCTCTCATACCCTAAAATCCTATCCATGGGGCTATATTTTCACAAGAGATTTAGAATCCTACTTCATCTCATTGCCTTCACTGTTAACTTTCTGGCCTGTGACACCACCATCCTTTATGTGGATGACAGTTAATATTTTCCAAAGCAGTCTAAGGGGCATCTTTTTAAAATTGAAATTATGTTTTTCTCTTAAATCCTTCAAATAGGTTCCAGTCTTAGATGAAAAGCTTCAAGTCGTTATGACGGTTTATAAAGCCATAATGCTCTAGCCTTCCAGTATCCCTCGAATTTTCATCTCCCATTATTTTGTGCCTGCTCACTTGGCTCCAGCCACACTTGACTTCTTGATATTCTTTAAAAATGCTTTCATCTTCTGGCCTTTGGATTTGCTGCTCCAGATGCACACTATCATTTCTTTCAGTCACTACGGTGACTCCTTCCTTGACCATCCTCTTTAAAACTGGAGCTTTTCTCCCTGACATGCTTTTCTACATTCTTTATCCTGCTTTTTCTCCATAGATCTGTGATGTTGTCTATATTTAATTTGTCTGCTTCCTTCCAAAAGCACGTAACCTACTGCATAATCCCCAGCCCTTGTAATAGTCCTCCACAGAGGAGCACTCAATATCAGGATAACTACAGTCAACTTTTGTGATTAGGTTTCTCCTAGATTATACTCTGGTGTTACTTTTTGCTTGCCTTTTGTTCTTCCTGTGTTTACGGTCCTCTTCTTTTTGGAGAGGAACAGTTCCTCTTTTATACTCTATCTTCTGGTAATGTTGTTAACCATAAAAGTTTACTTTACCCTTGCCCAGAGTGGTCAATAGGTATCCTGGACTGATCAATCAGTACTCCATCTACATGGGAAAAAAGATGAAAGGGATGAAGATGGCTCAGTTCTTGGGACTGCATATATTGGATGTTCAGGTCACAGAAAGTATTTCTTTTCATCAATGGCTACCAGTTTTCTCCATTAGCTGCATGAAGAAAGCCCATCTGCAGTAGGAAAGAATGAAGGTAATATATAGAGAGAAGACTGATGGGGGAAGAGACAGATACTACACCCAGTGGGTTGTTTGCCCAAGGACAGCTTTGTTCCTGGACTTTCTGGTACCTTGAGCTGATAAATTTCATCTACCTCTTCCTCCCCAACCTCCCCAGAAAGAGCACAATCAGCAGTATACTCTCAGTGGAGATGGAGATTTCTGAATCTCCACTAATAATTGCCTGCACTCCTCACTAACAGCTTTGAGAATTTTCTTTTCTTTTTAACTGAGTTCCACTTCCTCCTAAGTGATCCAAACTTTACCTTTTATCATAATCCCTTGGTGGGCTTGCTCAGTCTGTTAGCCTCCCTCATCAAGTAGATTTGGGGTCAGGCTTGATAATTTGTATTTCTAACAAATTCACAAGTGATATGAATAATGTTGGTCCCTGCATGCAGTGAGAATTACTAAGCAGACTAATATATGAGGATACTTCCTAAAGTTCATAGGAAAATCAAATTAAACGATGCTTTAAAAACTATTTTAAATTTTTAAAAGCTAAAAATATTTGAAGCCCATGTGTAGTTTTTCCATTGTACATATTTTCCATGAACTTTTTGAAGGAAGCTTGTGCCTCAAATATAAGAGGGCAGTCGTGCTGGCTGTAGCTTAAGCTTGAAAGAGACCCAGATTTTAGGATAATTCCCTACCAACATCTGAAGTTTTAAGGCTTCTTCTCTGGCAAGTAGATGAGAGGTATGGGGACTGACTCCCCTTTTCTAATCAAATGTACGGGCCTACTGTCTAGCTGCTTGTCCCACGTGAAAAAATATGCTTTGATTTCCTAGATCTGATTTGTCTGGAGGTATACTTTTCTCCTGCCAGATAATATGTGGTATGATGGAACACATTATCTTTTAAGTTATGGGTGTTAAACCAAGGTTTGATATCTTTTAATTATTAACATAGATACTTACAATTTAGGTTCTCACAAATGATCTTACTTTTGAACATTCTATTTCCATTTGGAAGAGAAAAAAACTGATATTGTAATGAAGTAGGTCCCAAACTATCATCCCTGGACTAGCAGTATCGGTGTCAACTGAGAACTTGATGGAAATGCAATTCATGGGTCGCATCCCACATCTTACATACTGAATTAGAAAAAGCTGCAGGGTCCAAACAGGGTCTAAACAAGCTCTACACATGATTCAGTTTTGAGAATCACTGTTGCAGAAGAATGATTAAGCTAACCACACCTAGAACAAGAATGACAGTGAATACTGCACACTTGGATGACAGTACTGATTGCCGGAAATACATCAGAATATTTTTGGAAGCAAATCTCAATATTCTAGCTTCTGCTTTTCAGGGCAGGAATAAGACAAGATCTAAACACAAATGTTTCAAGAAATTCAGAGACAAGTGAGGACAGTGTACTTTAGGTCTACAGACCAATAAAAAAAATTTTCTAAGACCTGATTTAAACTGTTTATTTTGCCCAATGAACTCATGCTTCTTTGCATAATAATGATGTTTACAACAAACCATTTTTTCCATCTCAGAGTTAATTGTTAGGAGTGTTCAGTTTTACATTCAACTGAGTAAGTTTCCCCAAGGAAACTTAGCCTAAGTTTTCTACTATAATTATTCTCCCCAATTCACAGCATGAAATTCAATTCTTACTTCTTTTATAAAAAGCAATTTTATACAGTTTTGTGGTTTTTATTATAAAGTGCAACAGATCTATGGGAAAATAATATAGATAACAGGTTTTTGAAAGAGAAGGCTATCACTTGGGAGCAAATCTAGCACATAATTATTAATCAACATCTAAATGTAGTTCCTTCTGACCTTCTATCCTACTACCACATGTGCTCACTTTACTATAACCACATTGTTTACTGTTTATCAAATATTTGAGAACATTTGCACCTTAAAAACCTGTTTTTGTTGCTTCTTCTGTCTGGAAATGTTTTTTCTCCTAAGCATTTACATAGCATTTGCCCAACTTTTCTTGTAGTTTTGGCTCAAATGTTACCTTCTCAGATGAACTTTCCCCTTACTCTGAAATCTCTTATTCTGCTTGTTTTTCCAAAGTAACCTGTTACCTTTTAAAATAACAAGTAATTATAATTGTTTATTTTCCACCTTTCTGTTAAATTTGAGTATAGCTTCCACAAGGCAGATTTTATTTTTGCCTGTTTTGTTCACCACGTAGGTAAGTGTTTGGCATGTAAGCACTGACAGGAACTTGCTGAAGACCAAGGCACAATCTACAAAAATCAGAGTGTTTAATACCTTTAAAAACTTTTTTAAAAAAATCTAGGCACCAGCCAAGATCTTTTTCTTCCACAAAACTTGCATTAAATAATTTAGCTATTCGGATTTGCCCTTTCCTCTTTAAAACATATAGTAAAGACCCACTAAGTGCTAGGAACTAAATGTTGAGAATAAATAAAAATGAACGACTCTGTCCTTTCCAGGAGTTCACAGTAAAAATAATAAAAACCCTTAACTTTTGGCTGGCGCCACGGCTCAATAGGCTAATCCTCTGCCTGTGGTGCCAGCACCCCAGGTTCTAGTCCCGGTTGCTCCTCTTCCAGTCCAGCTCTCTGCTGTGGCCCGGGAGTGCAGTGGAGGATGGCCCAAGTCCTTGGGCCCTGCACCGGTATGGGAGACCAGAGGAAGCACCTGGCTCCTGGCTTTGGATCAGCGTGGTGTGCTGCAGCGCCAGCCGTGGCGGCCATTGGAGGGTGAACCAACGGTAAAGGAAGACCTTTCTCTCTGTCTCTCTCTCACTGTCCACTCTGCCTGTCAAAAAAAAAAAAAAATAAAAAGAAAGAAAGAAAGAAAGAAAGACCCCTTAACTTTGTTAAATACTATAAATACAAGACACATGTATGGTTTGGAGTATGTCAAAAATAATAAAACTTAGGTCCCTTGCCCTCTGACTTTCCTGCTACTGGTTCAGTAAAGCAAATACTATACACTAGAGTTGCAATATAATGTGGGTAAAAATGAGATAGGCCAAAGACTTGCACTTCAGACAAAACAACAGGTCACAGATTATAGAACTCTTATGCAGAGTAACAATGTTAGTCTGACCTGAAGACTGACACATAGTATAGATGACTGTAGCATATTCTGAGAAGCACGATGCAAACTTTCACAGCATACAAAAATACTGACAACCCTGACATTCCAACAACTATGAATTTTAATAAAAATCAAAATGTTGACTAGCAATTCTTAACAATTATTGAGTATTAATTAAAACATTTATTAGCCTATACCTTCTCCCTTTTCTATAGCAAATACACTGTGTGACAGCTATAACTTCCCTGTATTTCCCTCTCCAAGAACAGCTACTGGTGTTCATGAATAGATTAGATTCACAGGTCAATGTCCCCGTAATTCTTTAGGATACTGGCAGCATGGTTATAGAAGTGTACTTTATCCATCTTTGCAATGGTTCAAAGTAGTCTTTCGAAATTTACCTTTAAATACCTTTCACCCTTATTGGTCTCAGAGTAAAAATATATTTATGGTAAACAAGTAAATTATTCCAAAATTTTGCTTTAATACTTTCTAAGAATACTACTGAATCTTTAAGTACAAGATGCTTGACACTACTGACACTTATCAAATGAAACTGAGATTTATATCCAGATCTGACACATCCTAAAAGTCCACTGTGTCAAAGATTTATAAATAAGCATGCTGTAGGTTTTGCAAAGGTGTCTTCATGGATCTCAGAACAATCTGATTCACTGTGTCTGCTAAAATTATTTTGTTTTTAGAAACTGTAAAAACAAGACTTAGA
The DNA here is from genome assembly GCF_033115175.1 of Lepus europaeus. Taxonomy (NCBI): domain Eukaryota; kingdom Metazoa; phylum Chordata; class Mammalia; order Lagomorpha; family Leporidae; genus Lepus; species Lepus europaeus. Next base: position 40,940,670 of record NC_084836.1, on the reverse strand, counting down.
TATAAACACTATTACAAAATACTGAACGCTAAGGTGCTGAGTTGTATTGTGAGATTCTCTCATTTTTGTGTGGAGTTTCTACTGCTTGAGCTTGTAATTTCTTTTTTTAATTGCTGAAGAAGCTAGCAGCATACTTACAGTTCAGGCAAACAAATATTCAATCAGACAAACCAGTATACTGCCAAAGCACACGTATGTATTAGACATTTAAAAAGCGGAAGTCAGGTATACCTATTCAATAATGCTCTGGTCACAAGCTAATACTTATAGTAACAAGTGAGGAAGTCACACTACTGTCACCATTCTGTCTTATAAAGGCCTATTAGAAGTTTTTACTACTTTTTCTGGGGGAATGGCTGATACCTGAGCTCACATTAATAACATTTTTAGCTATTTTATGTATTTGGTATTCCAAACATATTGTGAGAGAAAAGCCTGCCGCTAAAATCATAGCACTATCGATACTGTCTGTTTTACTAGGGAATAAAAAAGTTTCCTGGGAATTGAGCTCTGATCACCAATTAAAACTTTTTTTTTTTTTTTTTTTTTTTTAATTTGAGATGCAGACAGTGAGTGAGCAAGCTCCCATTTGCTGGCTTGCTCCCAGTGGAAGCTGGAAGAAAGGAACAGAGTGCAAGTCTTCCACATGAGTGGCAGGAACCCAATTACTCAAGCCATCATGGTTGCTTCCCAGGGTCTGCCATAGAATGCTAGAGTCAGGGGCTGGAGGAGGGTATGAACCCACGCATTCTTATTTGTGGTGCACCCCTGAAGGAACCATGTTTTGAAGAATGTAATGGGAATTTCTTTTTCATGCAAGTACATGAAATCTTTTACAAACTTATGATGGCCACAGTTAAAATTTGCACCAATCAACTAGCTGATTGAGTATTAGGACATTTATCAATATCAAAAAAGAAAAATACTTCAAACAATTAGAGGGAAAAGTGGTAGTTTAGCAATACTAATCCTAAGGAGAGAAATAAGAATTGAGGAGGTGTGGGGGTTAGCACTGTGATACAGTGGATTAAATCAGGAATTGCATCAACACCACCCCATGTTGGAGCGTTGATTTGAGCCCTGTCGGCTCAACTTCAGACCCTGATCCCTGTTAATGTGCCTGGGAAAGGAGCCCTTGTCACCCATATTGGGGACCTACAGGGAGTTCTGGGCTTCTGGTCATTCCCAGTAGTTATGGCCATTTGGGGACTGAACCAGTGGATGAAGATCTCTTTCTTTATGTCACTCTTCCTTACAAATAATAAATAAATCTTTAAAAAAAATTTAGGAGGTATGAAGGTGAGGATTTGGGGTTAGAGAATGTTAGATGTTTATAAAAATGAAATTTTGTGCTACAAAGCAACTAACCTGAAACTCAAATAAGCATAAGAAAGAAGAAACACTATCGTCAAAGATTATCAAATATTTTAAGCATAAACATACAAAATAGACTGATAGGTAACTTACACAATTTCACAGAGTGGTATAGAGAAACAGCCCTGGCCTCTGAGAACTGAAAAAAACAAAACAAAACAAAAAAAAACCAACAACGAAAACAGCCACTCAGTTTTACTGACTTCTGCATTATACTAGGTTTTTGATGATTAAGTAATTAATAACTTGTAAAAGTTAACTTTCTCGGTGGTAAACTGGAGATATAGTCTAATTATCTAGATTGTATTAAGAATAAATGATATGCTACTGAAACAGATTCTTATTCAAATTCATAAGAAAAACTGAGCAAGAGGAAGGGGACAAAAAGTAAATTCCATTTCTTCTAGACTTGGTATACAAATACCAAGTAATTGCCCTATTAGCTATATATTATCAATAACAAAATCTGCTAATATTGTTCATTTCTTCAAACATATCTTTAGCTTTTCAAAAATAAAAGCTTAGTTACTGTGATGCCAACACTTCCTGGAATTTAAGCAATAACATGTTGATAGCCTGCTCAAAAAAGCTTACTTCTAATAAATGTCAGAAAGCTTTTAATAATACTTTGAAATTACAGTACTAAGATACAATTCATTATGTTATCTTATTACATAAATAGATTCTTAAACCTCTGGCTCCTATGTTTTCATAAAAGATTGAGTACTTTGTTATTATTATTATTATTTGACAGGCAGAGTGGACAGTGAGAGAGAGACAGAGAGAAAGGTCTTCCTTTTTGCCGTTGGTTCACCTTCCAATGGCCGCCACGGTTGGCACGCTGCGGCCGGCGCAACGTGCTGATCCGATGGCAGGATCCAGGTGTTATCCTGGTCTCCCATGGGGTGCAGGGCCCAAGGACTTGGGCCATCCTCCACTGCACTCCCTGGCCACAGCAGAGAGCTGGCCTGGAAGAGGAGCAACCGGGACAGGATCGGTGCCCAGACCGGGACTAGAACCTGGTGTGCTGGCGCCGCAAGGCGGAGGATTAGCCTAGTGAGCTGCGGCGCAGGCTAAGTACTTTGTAACATAGTCATTTTGTAGGCATGGGTCAGCAAAGATACTCTGTCACTCAAGAGAAAGAACACTGTATATTTACATATCAATAATCCCAAATAATCTTCCCAAATTCAAAGTTATTGAGACAAAAAATAAGAAACTAATATTTCATCCTAAATCCAATGCTTTTTGGATGGCAGTATGTAAATGACTCCTCTTGAATAAACATACTGACACATAGAGATCACACACATACAGTATAAAACATAAAACATCACAGAAAAAAACAGCCTATCAGCCAGCTTTCAACTCTGCAACAAAGGTTTTAATTAACAAGAGAAGGCTAATAGATAGTTAATAATTGTCAATGGAGTTTGCTCTGTAGACTGCTTATAACAACAATGTGAAGGACAATATACAAATCTACAAAGTTATTATGTCCTATGGGAAATACAAATTCCTGGTTTGGAGAAAAGAACTGACCCTTTAGATATTTTCTTCCTTCAACAGACTCAGTGAGTGCTGACACTGGGTGTCATGACAGTCTCACAGAAAGCAGGAAACATTAATTGGTAACAAACTCTTTAAGAATAAAGTAACCTAATGGGATAGTGGGTATCCAATTTACTTTTTCATATGTATACTCTCCTAGATAGTTCCATAGCTGCTTTTCATTTGCCTTTCAATAATTTGCATATGAAATGCTTTTTTAAAAATGGAGGACAATCCCTTCTCAGCCTTTTGACTAACATCAAGTGTAAAAATGGAGGACATATATTCTGTGAGCAGGAACAGAAGTATTGCAAATAGAAAGAAATGACAGAATTCAATCCTTGTTGGATTAATTTAGCTAAAAATATGCTAACTAGAAGTCATCTACCAAAATTTTAAAATCAAAAGTGCCTCTTAACTAATTACAGTTGTATTAGTTGATTGACACTTGGAAAAATCTAAGTTGGAGAAAGATCTATAAGTAAATTTTACATTCCAGGGTATCACTAAGCATATGTATGCAGCTACTAAAAATCAAAACTTTATTTTTAAAAAACCACTAGGTGTTTATGAAAATGAAATTTTGTGCTACAAAGCAACTAACCTGAAATTTAATGTTGTCACTATTTTTAACCCACTTGTTATCATAAAAAACTAGTTCTCAGATTCTGCATACAGACAGCTTTATGTAAAATATATAAACATTTGTCCAAATTGGTACACATATTGCATAAATATGGCAATTAAGATTGCATTTACAGATGTGCATATACAATGCTGTGCAAATTATCACAGTTTTACAATTGCAAAAATTATTCAAACTGGTATCCAAGTAAAGCAATTAGTGAAAAAATACCCATGCAGAACAAAATTTAGAACATCTTCATTAAAAGTTCACACATTTAAAATAGTTTTATTCATTTTATTTGTATATGTCAAAATACATTTTTATTTCCAAAATAGTGGGTTTTGCAACTAGTTTCATGCAGAAACAAGGTCTGCTCAATACTACCAATAAATTCAATATAGCACAGTAGCTGTTCAGTTTTAGATACAAAGAATAAATAACCTAAATACAAAACACTAAAATATTAGAAACATGTATTTAATCATTCTTCACAGGCATCCAAACTTCACAAATATAAACCATAGCATGCCTAACTGTTGTGCAACCAGAACATGTTGCAGTCACTCAAACTGGTCAATTATCTGTATATTTTGCCTCCACATAAGAGCATAGAAATTCTCCATATTCAGACCCACCATTCATACAGTTCAAATATAACCAAAAATAAAATTCCCACAACTATCCTTGTACCTTTAAAATCAAGAATCCTGAGCTTGGTAGTAAGAGCATAACCTTATATCTTCATAAAACCAATCAACAAAGAGAGGACTTAAAATCCTGCTTACCAAAACACCCTTCCCCCAATCCCAAAGTAATCTAAAATAGGCAGTAGAACACAATGACCTTTTAAAATGAAGGGGTACAAATTCACATTTAATATAGTATACAATACAATCAATAATACAATCAGCTACTATAAGCTTTACAATGTACAATTTATTCAAATGGCTGAACTGTTCAGTGGTTAAGGAGACAGTTATGTGCCAGAAAGATGTGATACTTTTTGCATGGTTTAATGAAAATATAAAAGCTATTTGTCCAAATAAAAGCCATCTTCACTATGTACTTTTTTTTCCCTTAAAAAAAGGCCACTGAAATGTATAAAATGGTCTGAACATGATGGTGGTATCAAAGTCGATGCCTCTTCACATGGCAATAACAGTGCATTTAACATTAACTCACGGGTTAAATCTGCAAATAATTTCATAGCATTACTTTGGCTAGCACAACAGTTTTAGACAGCACTCAGATAAATATAGTCATGTGAAATGTGAAGCATTTATCTTATGCAACTTTAATTATGGTTGAATATTATCAAATAAAAACAATAAAACTAAAAGCACTTTACAGTAGAAAAGTTTTGTAAAGATAGGACTCCACATAATGTGTAACTTTTAAAGTCTTTATATCACATTGTAATCAAAGTTTGTTTTTTTACACTATGATGGAGTAGCCTACTTTGCATCAACAGACATTTGAAATAATAGTCAAGCATGCCATGTGGTGTTCTAAAAATCAAAATACACTTATTTATATATACAGCATCACTCAGTACCTGCTAAAATGAATGTGACGATTACAGAATCTAACATCTTACACTACAATAATAAAAAAACAAACAAAAAGTGACCAATGAAGGCAGAAAATAGGACTTAAAAGATCTAATCTCAGTTGACTTTAAAGCATTCATATAAGAAATAAATGCATATTGCACAAACAGTGAAAGCAAATGTTCCACCAAGCAGTTCAGTTCCAGGTGGTAGACAACACAGCAAAAGTCTAATACATGACAACAATCTCAGAAGAGTAAGTGTTCTTTGTAAATGAAAAAGCTATGAAAACATAGAAGACTGCCACATGAAGAGTTAAAAGGAAAAAATACAAACCCAAACTTAGATGTAAAGCAAAAAAAAAAAAAAAATTAAATATCAGAAAACTGGAAACTGTGGCACATCAAAAAATGCTGAATAACTGTCTTCTGTGAGAGCTGGAAGTTTTTGTTGACACAAAGTATTTATGTACAACTAAGGCTTACTGGTTAAATATCTGAGGCATATCTGGCCTTGAACACTTTCCTTATATGCTGGAGCTGTAAACAAGTTTTCTCAGTCATTAAAAAAAAAAAATCTCAGCAGCTGCATTAAGATGAAACAATGGTCTTGATAAAAAAAGAAAAAAAAATAACTACCAACCCCCCAAAAAATTAAAAAAGAAAAAAAAAAGAAAAATCCTAGATAAGAGGGTATTTGGCAGGATATCCGAAAATGACAGTCTCCAAGGAGTCTTCCAAGGCTTCCAGTGACTGCCAGTTATGGTCCACTGGGTTACCAATATGTGCAATTCCTGCTGCCTTTTTCTTTTTATTTGGAAAGTTTGCTTATTACTCTGATCAAGGCCCCATTTTCATCCTTTAACCTCTGGTTGTCTGCTTTTAGGTCTGGTAACATCTATGAAGGAGGAAAATAGAAAAAAAGTTTTACTTCAACAAAAATATAAAACATTATTGTTAATAAATGTTATATTTTCATCACAAAACACATGGTCAAGCTTTGTGTCAGTCATATATATATCCATAAATATTTCTAAAGTGTAAAATCATGTATCAGGAGGAAAAAAAAACCTCAAACTTATTTGTGAAGGCTGATTGGTTTAATAAGTGATAGAATGGAAGATTTATTCTTTCAAAGCCATCCATTAAAATTTACAAAAATTAGTTGATTTTGACTTAGAAGCACGCCATATTAGAGGCCAAGAAACAAAGCTGTTTTGTTAAGATAGACTCTTAAAAAGGAGTTCCTTTATTGTTCCTACAAAGCATTTTGCTTTCTATAAACCATCATACTTTTGTTATACACACACACACACACACACCCTAAACACACAGAAAGGTTCTACTAGCCGACATAGGATGGAGCTAGACTTGTCCAAGTTGTTAAAGTTATTCACCTATAAGACCTAAATTTAAGTGCCTAGTGTATACCATGTGTGTTCCAAGACAGGTGCCAATAAATGGTAACAAAGCAACTATTGCTGGTGCCGGCGCTGTGGCGCAGCAGGTTAATGCCCTGGCCTGGGAAAGTAGTAGAGGACGGCCCAAGTCGTTGGGCCCCTGCACCTGCCTGGGAGACCTGGAAGAAGCTCTTGGTTCCTGGCTTTGGATTGGCGCAGCTCCAGCCGTTGCGGCCATCTGGGGAGTGAACCATCAGATAGAATCTCTCTCTTTCTCTCTGTCCCTCCTATCTCTGTGTAACTCTGACTTTCAAATAAATAAATAAATCTTTCAAATCCTTCTGCTTGTCCACTTGGAAACATCCATGTGAGACAAAGAAGTGAAGTAATAATATATATATATATTTTTTTTGACAGGCAGAGTGGACAGTGAGAGAGAGACAGAGAGAAAGGTCTTCCTTTTGCCGTTGGTTCACCCTCCAATGGCCGCCGCGGTAGCGTGCTGCGGCCGGCACACCGCGCTGTTCCGATGGCAGGAGCCAGGTGCTTCTCCTGGTCTCCCATGGGGTGCAGAGCCCAAACACTTGGGCCATCCTCCACTGCACTCCCTGGCCACAGCAGAGAGCTGGCCTGGAAGAGGGGCAACCGGGACAGGATCGGTGCCCCGACCGGGACTAGAACCCGGTGTGCCGGCGCCGCAAGGCGGAGGATTAGCCTGTTGAGCCACGGCGCCGGCCTGAAGTAATAATATTTTTTAAAAAAAAGATCATTTTTAACCTTAAGTATTAAGTCTTTATCTACAAAAATATCCTAACACAGAAAATAACTAATATTTAAAGCAAACAGAAAAGCATACCCTCATATTTTATAAACAAATCAACTCAATTCCTGTGGTTTTACAGATAATTTAAAGGATGGGGTAGAAATTTACAAGTTAACTGAATTTTCTACCAAGAATGATTAAAATTTCAAGTGTTCTACCAAGTTCATTAAGAAATGGAATAGATTATTTTGGACTTTAAACTATTGCTTCCAAAGTATTTGGTCCTTGCTCCTCAGTTTTCAGAAATGTACTAGATGACCTAATTAGATAAAACTAAAAATTCCTACTTGCAGAATTATCCTAAGCAAGATCTTTTAGTGTTTAATTTTATCTGGATACAATCAACCTTTTTCAGAATGTTTGGATAAAATAACCGAAATTTGCCTGTTAGGGTATCTCTAATATAGAACTAAATGAATAAACTATAATTGTTCTGACTGAAAAGGACTTTATCTTGAAAAACAGATAAAGTGTGCTTAATTTTCAGTTTCAAAAATAATATAAAATGCTACCCTGTTTATGCCCCATTTTCTTCGTAGTAAAGAACTGTACAAATTAGCTAAGTGGAGCCAAAAATGTGCACAAGCTTTACACGAATGCAGATAAGTCTTCAATTTCCTAAGACATTTCCTGATTTTATTGTATTTTATTAGCTGCAATATATAATTAGTGAAACTTTCTAACATTCTGAGAAGCCATGCACAATGGGAGTTATATGATGAGCTTCAGACACAATGGCATTAATTTGTAAAAATAAGCTCTTACTCATAAAAAACACACTTACTAATACAAAAACACCTGCCTGGCTCTACCAAGAAGGAATGATGAACTATAAATTACAGGTTCACAGACTGCAGCTGCCTACAGAACCCTGAGCGCTTGGCTACCACTCTTGTCAAGGCCCTATTCTCAGTCAGCAGTTGCTCATTTAACTTTCTCAGAGTTTGAATTTGCTTTATTTGGTGCAGGTTCTGCAGGAATCAGAACATAAAGAAACAGGAACAAAAAATAAGAAGATGGATAAGAGTACAGTAAGAATATAATAATGAATATAAGAAGGAAAAATTAAATCTTTAAAAAATAACCCAAAAGATTTAGAAATGTAAGTAATATATTCTTAACATTTCATTTCAAATTAAACAATACAAGCAAAATCCAACAGTTTTGTCTCCAATCTTCAAAGCTATTGAATCAGAATGCTTTACTAATAAACAGCTCAGCAATACTACATAAAAATCTTGAACTTCTAAGCCCATAGGCATAATTTTCTATGCATTAGTTAATTCTTAAAATGCAATAAAAGTAATACAGGCAAAAAATGTGATGAGAGGTAATTACTTTTTTTTTTTTTTTACCGCAAAGAGTGTTCAGCATTCAGAACAAGTAATTATTTCCACAGAAATGCAGAATTAGATAAAATATAGTTCTGCCTATCTACTCTTCTAATATCTTTTACTTTCAAAGTAGAACATATTATGCCCCCTCTACCATTTAAATGTAAGAGTAGATAGAAATGGGAATAAAAATAAATTCCATATCTTATATAGTCATTACCATCTAATTTTTCTATACTTGAACATCAAAAGTACTACTCATATTGATTATCAAAATGATTTAGGTTTTAAATCCTCTTCTAGCTCACTAACACCTGGATTTAGGAAGAAAGAGAAGCACAAGATATAGACAGCTAGTAATTTGGGTAACCAGCTTTGACAACAATTAATGTAAACAATATTTATGGTAGTTATTATGAAATTTAAGTTCCTAAAATGCACTGCTTACTTACTTTAAGCTCTTCTTCCATTTCAGATATTCTTCTTTCTAGAGCTCTTCGTTCCTAGATCAATTTAAGATTCCAATATTAGTTATATAATTATTAAATTCTTAAGTATTCTCTATATTGTGAAATAAAATTAAAGATCAAATCAGGAGCAGTGTAGAGAAAGATGTGATGTCAGTGATGTGTAAAGAGCTTTCCAAAATTTGAGCATAATAAATGTGAATACCTTTATTTTTATTTTTGTAAGCTTTTAAATTAAAGCTTGACTTTCTGGTAAGAGGCTACATAATGAGTTCAAAGTATTTCTTTTTGATCACATAATACTAAGGATAGAGTAAACCAAATCTCAAGACTAAAGATTGTATAGAAAAAAAAACAAAACAAAACAAAACAAAAAAAAACTCACACAAAGATGCAATTATACTACAGTGATAGAAGCAGAAAAGCATGAAGCGAACATGCCTAAAATGTGTACTTTACAATTTGAAGATTCTAAAGAGAAGCTCAGTTCCTCCACCCACACTGTTTACTAGCCATTATTTTTCCAATTGACTTTACAGCTTTGTACTTAGTTTGACACTGTGTGTAGCATTAATGCGGTGAATCTAATGGAGAAGCAACTGTGGCATTTATTTTAAACTCATTTCGAAGAGTGACAGGCAAAGCCAACATACAATACATTATTGCAGTGTACTGTTTTATTCTCTCTTAAATGATAAGCATCCTAGGGTGTTATGCAAAAAAGCAAGCAGCAGTAAATGATCAGCTGTAAAACTGGTTAGGTCATACCGCCCAGAAGATACTGACTCTTGCCGGTCACCTTTCAGATACAAACCATTTACATTTAGTTTAATCACACTGAAACTATTTCCAAGACATTCTTTCCCAGATTAATAATTAATGTCGATATTTAGTGAAGCAGTACATTTACTGTAAAAGTCAATGTTTTCAGGGTATATGATTTTATAAAATAGATGGAATCCAACTGATAGTCTTATAAGTACCTTGTTACTCTAATATTAGCATGCTTAAACATTATTATATAGACAAAATGTTATTTTCTATAAAGAAAACTTTCTTAGTTAAAAACATAGTCGTGACAAATTCATAAAAAGCCACTGTACTTCTCAAAATGATACCACACAGAGTGTCATATTTGATCATCACAACTTTGTGAAACAGCAGAAACAAAACATTTCTTCTTTCTCCTGAGCCTCAACTGTTTTGGGAGCATTCAAGATTTTAATTTAGTGGTAAGGCAATACAAGAACACTGTACTTAATTGCCTCATTCTATTGGCTCAATGAAACTGAGAACTGTGAAACTGCAGCTAATTCCTTGTGTTGGACAAATATACTTAACGTTAAAAAAAAAGGTTAGAGAAAATGCACAGGCCAAGTGTATGCCTATATACAGAGAATGCTGTTAGCAGTTATTATTAATACTAGTTATCAATGACTAGGAAAATGAGAGTAGTCCAGCTACTTTGTGATTTTTCTGCATTTGACAAGCAGAAAAAGGTCAGTTGAGAACGTCAGAATACAAATCTATGTGTATTGTGTATGGTGTATTAAGCCTCGGAATAAAGGAAATGTACCAAAATATCAGTTATCTCTATGTGAGAGATATAGATGATTTTATATTCGCTTCTCTTGCTAAAATTTTTGTAATAAACATACTTTCATAAGAAAAATATAAAAATTTAAAAATGTGATTGTCTCAAAAATAAATGTGATTGAGTATATTTTATTTTCTTTCATTTCAACAATTAACTATGATACCAGAGATTTTTACTATTTTTGTATATCTTGGAGATAAGTCAGTAACAATTACATAATAGCATATAATAATTAGCATTAAATTTAATAAATGGTTCTATATTTTTAGTAATTATTAGTTATATACATTTTTAAAAAATGGCTTGGAATACTAATTTTTAACACTTGCTGAAATCAAAATGGTATCTATTGCATGGGATAGAATACATAGGACATTAAAAGACAGTATTTTTCCATTCTGTATTTTTTACCACTTCTCTTTTTTTTTGGTGAAAAAGGCAAATTGATTATTTTAAGAACAGAATGGAAGAAAAATGTTTTTAGATTAACTACTCCTGATTAATTATTCTTTAACCTAGATCATAGCTACCCAATGTAATTTCTTCTCTGGTCGAAACCCCACAAGTCTAGCCACTTAGCTGCATTACAGATATCTTAAAGTACTTCTCCTGTGCTGTTAGAGCATTTACACATTGTCAACTGCTCAGCCTAAACTTGTAGAGTTACTCCTATGGCAACTTCCAGGTCCCTGAGCAATAATAGTAAGTGGAGAGAAATACAAGTGAACATTATCACGGACAATACAAATTGCAAAAAAACTTAAACTGACATAAAAATTTTCTTATAATCAATTAAAAAACCCTATTCAATACTCAATATTAAAATATTAATGCAAATTTTAAAGAAGTTTGAAAATTTGATGACTTCGGATTTAAAAATTTTAATTCAAGAAATAAATGTATATATGATTAAAATGTTTTTGGTATATAACTACTGAAAATCAAAGTGAGATAAATGGCATTCCAAAAGTATCAGATTTACTAACACAATGTGTACATTTAAGAATCAAAGCAAGATATTTTTAAAAATTCCTTACAAGAATAATACATTTTATTTAAGGCCATTTGATACCTAGAGATATTCCATAGAACTTTATAAAGAAGCTAAATTATGTAACAAATTCATTAAATAAGTAATGATTTAAAACAATTGAAACTATAATCATAAGAACAAGAAAACAAAAAACAAAAAACCTACCACTGCTTCTAAAAAAACACCAAAGGGGAAAACAATAACTTATTCAGTAAGATGGATACTTACCCTTTTTTCCATTTCCAATAGTGACCTATCTGCAAACCTTTCTTGTCTCTGCAACAAAGCATCAAAGTATAAAAGGGATTTAAGTGCAATAAAGATTGGGGGTGGGAGGGACCATAGTAACTTCTAAAAAATGTTTGTTTATTTATTTTTATTTATTTGAAAGGTAGAGTGACACTGCTGGTTCATTTCTCCAAATGACCACAACAGCCAGGACTGGGGTTAAGCTGAAGCTAGGGACCTGAACTGCACCCAGATCACCCACATGGGTGGCAGGGGCTCAAGTATCTGAGCCATCATCTGCTGCATTAGTAAGAAGTTGAGGTGGAAATAGATCCCAGGTAGATTCCAAGCACTCCTATATGGGATGTGAGTGTCTCAAGCAGCACCTTAACCCAATGTACCACAATGCCAGTCTCTGTGGAAACTCTTAAGGGTATTAAAACAAATCATAACATTCATGTAGAGTAATACACAAATATGAGGATAGAAAAGAGAAAACAGGATTTATATTGAAATAAAAAGTATAAGGAATGTTTAAAAATAGAGTGGTCTCGGCCAGCGCTGCGGCTCACTAGGCTAATCCTCCACCTGCAGTGCTGGCACCCTGGGTTCTAGTCCCAGTTGGGGCGCTGGATTCTGTCCCAGTTGCTCCTCTTCCAGTCCAGCTCTCTGCTGTAGCCTGGGAAGGCAGTGGAGGATGGCCCAAGTGCTTGGGCCCTGCACCCACATGGGAGACAAGGAGGAAGCACCTGGCTCCTGGCTTCGGATCGGGGCAGCTCCGGCCATAGCGGCCATTTGTGGGGTGAACCAATGGAAGGAAGACCTTTCTGTCTCTGTCTCTGTCTCACTGTCTAACTCTGCCTGTCAAAAAAAAAAAAAAAAAAAAGTCTCACAGCTCTCATTTTATGGTCTGTCTCACTTTTCCCCAGGTATTTTTCAGTTTAGTTGGTGGTGAAGATAGGTGAGTACTGTGGAACAAAAACATCTGAGTTTTCCATCAGATGCTCAAGTTCTCCTCTTTCTTACAGCACTGGGAATGGCTAATAAGAAATGTATTTGTTACCAAGTTGAGTGATTTTGAATCTGTGTAGCCAAGAGCAGTAAATTGGCTTTTTTGTTGTCTCCTAAAGCTAACTTAATCTTGGCTCACTCTCGGAGTTTTCTTTTCCAATGATCTGTGATCCAGAATCGGCAAGAAGGTTCACTTCTATGAAATTCTAGCTTTACAGCTTTCTTCCCTGTGTACACTCGGTTCTCATTTTATCTGCTTTCTGTATTAACTCAAAGTTGATAAAATCTTGAGACCTAAGTCTGGCTTAGGAGGGTGGGAAAGCCCCTGGGGTTTTAAGTTACACGTTAGATCCTATATTTAGAGTTCAGTATCTAGATGTTCAGCTGAGGTCCAGTTAAAACCATGTGGTATCTTGAATCTTATTTATACTGACCTTTGTACAAACACTTTCCTTGGGATTTCTGGTTAATTTGTTGAAAATGAATCCATTAAATGACTCTTCCTCAAAAGCCAATTTGTTGAATATTCAGTTTTACTAATTTATTAAAAACAGCTTTTGACATCTTTAGCAAGAGAACTATTTTGTGGCTACTCACTATGAAATATGTTTCTTCATCTACTAAGCAAAATTTCACTGTTTAATCTAGAAATATTTCTTTACATAATTTTTTTTTGCCAACCCTTTCAGCATTCACATTTTAGTATCATTAGCACTTATAAACAAGTTACCTAAAATTTTTTTTTTAGAGATTCATTTTTTTACCTATTTGAAAGGCAAAGTGAGAAGGACAGGGAAAGGAGGAGGGGGAGGGGGAAAATAATGGGAGGCCAGGTTGAAGCCAAGAACCAGGAATTCTATTTGGGTTTCCCAAGTGGGTGGCAGGAACCCAAGTATTTGGGCCATCATCTGCTGCTCTCCCCCCCTGCTTCCCAACAGGTGCATCAGTAGGAAACTGGATTAGAAATATTAGCAGCTAGAGCAATGCCATCACATATAAGTCAACAAATGTTAGATGGGAAAAGAGTATTCTCCTGGAGAGTTTTTTAAAATAAAATAAGACTATTTTAGCAGTTTTATGATTTGTTTGCCAATTTCACAGATAAAAAATCAATTTCAGACTAGTTAATGTTTTTGTTATACATTCTACTCAAGGTTATGAAAATCATGATTAGTAAGTCTGGTGAACTTGGTGTATTTTCTTCTCTTGGATACTATACAGTAAGGATGGTAGCTGGGCTAAAGCAGGTTTCAAGAATTACAGGCTCTAGCAGTTAAATACTGTCAAACAGATTCAAACTTCAAGACTAATTCTTAACAGGATGATTTTTTTCCTTGAAAAAAATCCTATGCAACTATCAAAACTGCTACTGTTATATATTTATGAATAATTATGGAAGCAACGAATGCTAAAAAAGAAAAAAATCAGGTAGGAGAATTCACAGATTTAACTGCTCAGGATAAATGCTCTTCAAATTAGACTCCAAAAGTTTAATATTCACCAGTTTTATTTTTATGAAATATCCTTCTCATTATAAATTCAGCATTATGGATATGATATGCAGAGTGACTGACAAAGCAGAGGCTGTCTTACTTGTTTCTCAAAAATTGGTACTTGACCCACAGAAAGCTTTCTGTAGGTTATCAAGGACATACAAGCTGGACCACATTCAGGTAACAGGATCATGAGCACAAACAAGGGGCTCCATCCTGGCTAGTAAATGGCTGAATCTTCAACTCCTCTCTCTTTGCAGGGTTTGAATGAGAGACATAAAGGACGAATTAGACAACAATAAGGTTGGCAAAGGAAAGAAACACAAAGGCAGTAAGTAGTGGAGACAGAGACTAGCTGAGTCAAAACAACAGAACACTATCACAGAACTGGACATCATACTTAGAAAACATGACCAAATTTTGAGAGCTGCAATTATGTTCAGTGATCATGTTATGAAACTTCCATGTATGGAAGCTCATTTTAAGTTACCTGTGAAACCTCAAGGATGATAATGTTCCAGTTTATCATGAAGCCTGAGTGGAAGTCAGTAGTTTTTATGTCATATCAAGTTTTTATGACAAGGTGCAACATGTTCTTGTTCTGCTAAACTTTACTCCTGTGTATATTTAGAGCAAACTCTCATCAACTAAAGGAATCTAAAGTCTTTTCAACCTCATAAGGTTAGCCTGATTCCTTGAACTTTTAACACAGCATCTACTGTGCAAGACAAATACTTTACAACACAACAGTGGTTAACAAAAGAAAAAATGATCTGGAAAGAAGCTCAAAATAGAGAATGAATTTTTAAAAAGAAAAAGGTGAGTGTAAAAGACTGACCAAAAAAAGTGTATAGTCCCATATATAGAACTGGATACATCATTTTGGATCAACGCTTTCAAGCTGAATATAAATTGTGCTGTAAAATGCTAGCAAGTCCCATGTTAAGCTTGTTCTCTTAAAAATTACAGTATCCTTTAGAGCTTTTACATATTTAGACATGTATAATCTTTAAGATGTATACATTTCACTGGTCACAAATCTTTTTCTTTTTGAAGAAGGAAGAGGACAAGATATGCCTATTAATATCGCCCAGAATTGGTGTTAAACAGAAAATGAGGTTGGAAAACAATTCTGAGATCACATATACTATAGATCATATGTATAAAGTTTTGAGTTTTGTTTGGCTATTCCAATTTTGTTGTTTAAAACTGTGCTCTCTGGCCGGTGCTGTGGCATAAGTAGGCTAAGCCTTTGCCTGTGTTGTTGGTATCCCACGTGGGCGCCGGTTCATGTCCTGGCTGCTTCTCTTTCAATCCAGCTCTCTGCTTATGGCCTAGGAAAGCAGTGGAAGACAGCCCAAGTACTTGGGTCCCTGTACCTGCGTGAGAGACCCTGAAGAAGCTCCTGGATCCCACCTTCGGATTGGCTCAGCTCCAGCCATTGCCTCCATTTGGAGAGTGAACCAGTGGATGAAAGACCTTTCTCTCTGTCTTTTCCCTCTCTGTCTATAACTCTACCTCTCAAATAAATAAAATCTTTAAAAAAAATTGTGCTCTCTAGTTTGCTACATAGAAGGAAGTTATAAATAGAGTTAAGATTAAAATTATCTTCTTTTCACACTATTATAATCAAATCACCTTTACTTGAACAAACAGGAGACAATAAGTAAATATTATTGCAAAGGAATTTTTACGGTTTTAAAAGATCATAATGCTTTCAATGCTTTAGCACATTTGATATGCTGGAAATATGCATTTAAATCCTTCACATGGGGCTGGTGCTGTGGTGTAGTGGGTAAAGCCACTGCCTGTGGCACCAGTTCACATCCTGGCTGCTCTGCTTCCAATCAAGCTCCCTACTAATGTGCCTGGGAAAGTGGCGTAGGATGGCCCAAATGCTTGGGTTCCTGCATCCACATGGCAGACGGGAATGAAGCTCCTCGTTGTTGGCTTCGGAATGGTCCAGCTCCAGCTGTTGTGGACATTTGGGGAGTGAACCAGCAAAAAGAAGACCTCTCTCTTTCTCTCCCTCTCTCTATGTAACTCTGCCTTTCAAATAAATAAATAAAATCTTTAAAAAAAAATCCTTCATGTACTGTAGCATAGGTATAAAAAGTTTAAAAAGAGTTTTGACTTCTATATTCTTAACTTTTACATATTTTGTATTCTTTTCTTTTTTAAAAGACTTATTTATTTATTTGAAAGGCAGAGTTATAGAGAGGCAGTGGCAGAGAGACAGAGAGGACTTTCATCCACTGGTTCACTCCCCAGATGGCTGCAATGGCTGGAGCTGTGCCGATCTGAAGCCAGGTCTCCCAAATGGGTGCGGGGGCCCAAGGACTTAGGCCATCTTCTACTGCTTTCCCAGGCCATTGCAGAGAGCTGGATCAGAAGTGGTACAGCTGGGACTTGAACTGGTGCCCATATGGGATTCTGGCACTTAAGGTGGCAGCTTTACCCACTATACCACAGCGCTAACCCCCATATTTTTTTGTATTCTTAATTTACTCTAGAAAAAAGTAAAGTTATCAGTAACTGCATTATCATGATTCTTTTTTACTAATAAACTTTTATCAGCAACCAAACTTTTATTTAGAACTGACATTAGACAAAATTTTACTGAATGCTTTATATAATAAAACAGTTTTTACCTAGAGAGTAACAGAAAGAACAAAGGTACAAACCTGGGTGGCTTTTTCCAATTGTAATTTAAGATCTGTTAATTCCATATTTGTATCATGTAGCTGTGCCTTCAGTTTTTCATTTTCAGCTAGAATTTGTTCATAAAGCTATGAAAATTAGAGGGAAGGAACAAATTATTTTTCTGCTCTTCTAATACTTTATGAAAATTTATTAAAACAGAAAGATCATATAATATATGAGCTTATTATAAGGGATACAATAATATATTTTAATGTTTTGTGGTTCCAATGTAGAGGTTGTTGTATATGTGGTTTTGTCCCCCATAAATTCTTAATTAGTCCCAGCATTTAAAATTTCAGACTTTATAGAAAAACCTGGCTTTTCAGGTACCCTGTAAAAAGATTCATTTCTCTGATAAAGAGGGACTACAATTGGAACTGGAACTGAGCAGTCACTGTGAACTTTATTTGGAGTCTCTGAACTTTTTTGACCATCTCTCCCTCTTGAATTTCCAAAAATGAGATTAAGTATTACACTTCTGTTGCTTCCGAGCTAAAAGGCAAGTGAAAGCTTTCTCAAAATATTTCGAATCCCAAGATAAAAATCTAAGACACTCCACTGATGTGTCCTCAGGATTTTTTCCTCTTTCTTAACACTTGCTTGAATCTACTGCTTCTTTTTCATCCACCTCTACTACTTCCATTATAATTCTGGTAACCATAACCTCTTCTCTAGAATTTTCAAATATCAGAATTATTTTGCCCATCATCTAATCTGTTTTATACATAGGAATGAACATTAATTTTTCAAAATGAAAATCTTAATTTTCGTATGCCAACCATTCCATCACCCCCGACAAACTAAAGCACTTAATGACTTCCCAACGGTCTTATAATACAGATCCTTTAAATGGCCTGTAAGGAACTGCATGCTCTCTGGTACCAGTGTACGATCAGCTTCAGTCTCAAAATAATTATCCCCTCCATGCTACTGATCATGCTGAAAATTTAATTTTATTCCAAAGCATCATGTACCATTTTTACCATCAGATCTATGTGCTTGCAGTTCACTCTATCTGGAACATTTTTCCCTCTCTCATTTTTGCCAGTTAACTACTGATCACCCTCTCTGTTATTGGCTAAAGCCTTGTTTTCTTAGGAAATCCATCCACAGGTCCCAACACTTTCTTTTGTTATAACCAAATAAATAACAGAATCCTATTCATAATACAAAATAGCTCCGTCGTTTTCTTCTCCTGTTTACTTGACTTGTGAGAAAATATATAATTTCAATCATCATCAGGAACCCAGAGACATGCATAAATACCTCAAGCTGTCTCCTTCTTTAACAAACATCATCACATTTGTTTCAAACTCATATTAGAAAGAATGATAGATTCCTAGGTTGTTTGAGCTTGTGGGATTTACCTTCTAATTACTTCCATCTTAACAGTACTTGAACTATAAGTTATTTATATTCTACTTACCATTACTTGCCAAAAACTGAAAATGAAAGTAATATAATCTAAAGATACTGATTCCGCTATGAGTTTTTCAAAATAATATATAAATATAAATATCATGACACAAAAGATAACTTTTAATGTAATCTAACTAAATAACACAAGTACCTTTTTAAAGTCAGTCGAGTCGTCCTTTTCTAGCCTGCTACTGTAAGGTTTTCTTTCTTCTAAGTAACTGTATGATCCAGAACGACCCAGCAAGGAATCATACCGATCACTAGCTGATGTGGAACTGGTTTCATATCTTCAAAAGATGAGTTTAAATCAAAATTTTTATTATAAGCTTTCACAACTTACATTCACATACATCCTAAAATGTATTAGCTTGATATAAGTCTTCCTCACCTATAAGCTAATGAATTTTTGTGATACATAAGTGAGAAGTTATTTTATTACTACTTAACTTCAAATATTTAATAAAGTGATTAATTTCCATAGGTAAGTCAAAACTGTCATCACAATATAGTGAATAATTTTGAAAATTTTAAATTACACATTTTTTTTATTTCTAACATCTCTGAAATCAGAACATGACTTAAAGTTGACAGTGTATTACACTTTAATTGGTAATTTTTAGAGGTTTCTAATATAATGGTGCTTAAAATTGGTGGCATTTTATATTTAATAAAATATAGTATATTCAAAGTGATAATCAATTTGTCTTAAACAGGAAGAACATTTCTTATTTGTAAATGAGAATTCTCTTAATGTGATTCTGAATTCAAGTTACCTTTTCTGAGAAATTCTACTGCCTCCGCATTTCAATTCAGCAGAGTTATCAGTATGTAAACACTTATTTTGGATCTTAAAAGGCTATGGTTAACAGTCATGGGCAAAAGAAACAGTAAGCAGATTAGATTCAAGTACATATCTGAAAAGATGAACAATGAGCTAGATGCCACTTTTTAAAGTATCTTCATCCCTTTCTTTTTTCTAAAGATTTTGAACACCTAATTAAGATTCTGGTCAAGGGTGGGTTTCATCAGTCCTTGATGTTAATAATGAGACAGTACTGAAGTAACTGGAAAGTTTAAGAAAAGTTACCATTGTAGAAATTTGGGAAAGATTTTTCTTCTTTTATAGACTTACTATGTCTAGTGAACTAAAAGTAAAGTCTTTAACAAAGAAAGCTAATAATATTAAATAGGCTATCTAACTTTCTATAGATTCTTATTACTCAAATAATTCAATAAACATCCATTAATACCTAGTAATATAATGTTAGTGAAGATAAAAATGAGAAAAGGGTCAGTAATACAAAAAAGGCTAAACATACCTAGAAATGGAATCCGTCTATAAAGCAAGGAAGAGAAAAACAAACACAGGCATATTAAATTTTTAAGCATTCCTCATTAACTTAATCAATCAAAAAAATTTAATAACAGCAATAGTGTTTTCATCCTATTTAACTTAATTATTATGCATGCTTAAACTTTAATGTGGTTGCATTTACAAAGAAGTTCTAGAACAGAGTCACTATATATTTCGACATACATACTATCACAAAGGCGTCTTTGGCAATTTATGGTATCTTTTGTGTCGTCCCATTAAAATTTACCACATATTTTTTAATAATGGGGAAAAAAAGACAGACTGAGTCACATTCATTACTTACAAGTACTTAGCAAAAGAAAGTAATACATACTTATATTAAGAAATATCAATTTTACTATGTGACATTTCAAAGCAATTTTTTATTTTTGAATTTTTTTCAAAGTGATTATTTTACTTACAATAGGAAAGATATTTTATGCATAACTATGTATACCTTTTATTTAAAATTTATTCTCTGGAAATCCAGTTACATATTCCTTCAAGGGTTAGCAATTAGCATATAGGAAATTATGACTAACTTCCTCAATCAAGTGGTCTGATACACTGACGTTAGAGTAACTCTTTTTTTATCCAAGTGGTAAAATAATAAATAGTATAAAACAGTCTCATTGGGAGCCAAAGTAGTTTTTTTGGAGTGGTCATTAGCTTTTTCTCTTCTTACTGAAATATTAATTTTATCTGTAATTTTCTGTAAGGTAAATATTCAAAAACAGTTTGTTAAATTCCTAAATTTAGGCCGGCGCTGTGGCTCAACAGGCTAATCCTCCGCCTTGCGGCGCTGGCACACCGGGTTCTAGTCCCGGTTGGGGCGCCGGATTCTAACCTGGTTGCCCCTCTTCCAGGCCAGCTCTCTGCTATGGCCCGGGAAGGCAGTGGAGGATGGCCCAAGTGTTTAGGCCCTGCACCCGCATGGGAGACCAGGAGAAGCACCTGGCTCCTGGCTTTGGATCAGCGACATGCACCGGCCGCAGCGGCCATTGGAGGGTGAACTAACAGCAAAAAGTAAGACCTTTCTCTCTGTCTCTCTCTCTCACTATCCACTTTGCCTGTCAAAAAAAAAAAAAAAAATCCTAAATTTAGATATTCTGTTTTAATATTATATTAATCTTGGAACACAGTATAAAATTACTGAGTTTCTTTGGGACTGTTTAAAGTCTATTTCAAACTAAAATATCTGTGTAAATTTCCTTTGCAAAACAAAATTTTGGCCTTGCATGCAGCATTGTTTTTTTAATAATGTAATGTTTCATTTTATTGATTTGTCCTTTAGGGTTACAGAAATTAACAAAATTAAATCAATTTAAAATTTCAATATATTATTTAAATTCAGTAAAATATCAAGCACGCACTAAAATGTGTATATATTAAATAAAAATACCATATTTCACCTCATAGTTTGTGTAAGTTTCAGTCACTGACAAATTTAAAAAATAAAAACTCCAAGTCACAAAAATCAATGAAATTCTATATCTTTGTCTTTAAAAATCATGCTATCATTGATTTAAAGAATTTTAAAAACTGTGATTAAAGAATATTAGACATAAAATTTAGTTTCTAAATAACTTTTAATTGTACATAAAGTTCAGTAGTGTTAAATGTATTTATATTTTTGTGCAACAGATCTCTAGAATTCATTTATCTTGCAAAATTGAAAAACTCTCTACTCATTAAACAATTCTCCCCACCTCCTTCTAACACAGGCAACCACAATTCTACTTTCTGTTTCTGTGAGTTTGCCTATACTTTAGATACCTGAATAAGCAGAATACAGGATTTGCTTTTTTGTGACTCGCTTATTAGATTTATCATAATGTCCTCATTCAATATGTTTTAAAATTCTTTAACCAAAGTAAAAATATCTGTAAAATTTCTCTGAAAACTGTAGTTTAGTTCAGATAAATGTTATAGTATGTAAAGATCCTCTATAAATCCGCATCCCTCCATCACCTAAACCATCACTGCTAACATTTTTTGCATATACAATATCTATTTGAATATACAGAATACTAATTTTTGCACATACATTTTATTTAACTAGTACTCTAACAGTGACTATTTAGGGTGCTTTCAATGTTTTGTTTTATAAACAATGCTGCTATGAAAATTTCAACAGTTTTATCTTTACATGCTTCATTTATATGCTTGGGTACAAACTTCTAGAAGTAGAAGCTAAAAATCATGAACATAAGGCTTCTGAACTGCATTGTTAAGTTATCTCCAAAAATGGCTGAACTATTATAGACCAAAACTTTACATAGGAAATTTTTTCTATGGACATAACTTATCAATTTCATTTTTTGTACTAGCAGTAATTTCTCTGGTTAATAATAAGATTGAATGCATTCTGAAACTTAAGGGCTACCTGTATTTTTTTTTTTTAATAAAATCTGTAAAGTTTATTTATTCTGGCTTCAAGTCATGTATTTCCTGAATTTCAAGTATTAATCTTTTAAATATTAAAAAGATGGTTAAGGGGCCGGTGCTGTGACACAGCGGGTTAACACCCTGGCCTGAAGTGCCAGCATCCCTTATGGGCGCCGCTTAGAGACCCGGTTGCTCCATTTCCGATCCAGCTCTCTGCTATGGCCTGGGAAAGCAGCAGAGGATGGCCTAAGTCCTTGGGCCCCTGTACCCACGTGGGAGAACTTCAAGAAGCTCCTGGCTCCTGACTTCGGATGGGCAGAGCTCCGGCCATTGCTGCCTTTCCTCTCTCAGTGTAAAACTTTCAAATAAATAAATTTTTGCAAAAAAAAAATAAATAAAAAAATGGCTAAGATTATTTACTTTTAAACTGAGCAGATATGTGTCTCCTAACTTTAGTAAGGGTGTCTTTCCCACCATATTTCAAGTTTACATACTTAAATAATCAAATCTGTTAATTGTTTTTTTATGGTTTCTTGTCTAGGCATTATACTTAGTTTAAATTCCAATTACTAATATTGTTTACCTGCTAAAAGTTTTACCATCTAGAAGCTTGAGGAAAGCAAATCATAAAAGCAACAGTAGTTTCATTTTTGGAAATAATAAATAAAGCTATTATTAAGATAAAGTTAGTTATTTGTGATAAAATTTTATCTTAATTATCTTTTTAAAATAATTTTTCAGTATCTTACAATTTATTTTTCTTTCAAGAAGAAAGTATAACCAACTGGAGAATACAAGAGGTTAAAAAAAAAAAAAAAAAGGCAAGGGGAAGGAATTTTTACTGCTTGCTAGCTATACAACATTAAGTCATTCAAGCTTGCCCTAATTCCTTCAACAGTACAGAGGGGAAAAATGTCTTTTCAGCAGATTATGAATAAAAGTCTTTTGGAGACTCTAAGTTTCTCAAAATTTTAAAGAAAGTTAGAGGCTTATCTTTCACCTAGTATAACTGCCTCCAATACAATCTGAGCATACTCCTTCCGGTTCTAGCTACTTGTGAGTATCCTTTGGATATTTTCCTTTGGTCAAGGGTTCCATTTTCTTTTTTGCTTTTTCCTTTCAACCCTGAAGTTTTAAGTGTATAAAATAAATTCTATCACTTAGAGTGTGCAATTTGACGAAATTTAATTGTTATATATATCCATAATCCATCATTACAATAAAGATCAAGAACATTTCCATTGCCTCTAAAAAATTCTTCCCCTGCCCCATCCCCTTTATATACAATTATTGCCTTGCATGAATAAACATAATTAAACACAATTAAGAAGTAATCCTTAAAAAGAACCAATGTTTCCCATTATAAAAAGTAATGCTATTTACCTGAGTTTCTTTCTTATTAGATCCTTCTTCTGTATCTGATTGCTGCTCTTGTTCATTTTCGTCACTCTAAAACAGATTTTCAATTTATTTTAGGAAAGTAAAGATTTCAAACAGTTAATATTGAAAAACTTCAGGGTTTTTCAAATTTAAAATGATTCTTGAGAAAAATAACCATGAACTAGATAAAAAATTTATAAGGGGGAGTTTTTCTACCCTATTTATATTAGGTTACTATATATGTGTGTGTGTGTGTGTGTATATATATATATATATATACACACACATATGTATATATGTATACATGGTAAAGAAAGACCAACATTTAATATGTGGTTTAGGAAATACATTCATATTGAGGATGAGGAATCTAGAAGTTTAATGTGACAAATAGAGAAAATATGTCACTTTATAATGATATGGCACATATTATAATAGTCAATGTAAGTACTATTTAGCTATTCTGCAATAACAAAGCAGCAAAAGTTCTTTATTTTAATTAAGAGAAGCTAGATTCCATGAACTTGACAAAATTTCTGCAACAGTGCTACTATGCTTAGGTTGTACCTAAGGATATTTCTTGGGAGTTTAGAGATATCAAGTAGAAAAAATCAAGGACTCAAGTATGCTGAAAGTCTAGAATCCAAGATTATGGAAACAGTTTATAAGACAGCCTTGAAAAATCTCAACAAGCCTTAAAGGGTTAAAGCAAAAGATAAGGGAAATTTGCATTCAAAGTATTTGGCTTAGGTTCACTATAAAATACCACAGGCTTTCAACTAGACAAACCTAGTTTTCTATTAGTATAGTTATTTTCTAGCAAGGATACAAACTTCACAGAATTGTTCCAACAATTAGAATCTTTGTATATAACCTACCACTTATATTTTGGAACCTAGCTAAAATGATATGTGAATTAACAGGAGAAATTGATGCTATTGCTACTGTCATTATTTTTATTAATTCTGTGTTTTTATGCAATAAACTTCATTAGAGAACCTAAGAACTAGGATACAAAAAATGCAGAGGCTCAGAGTTCCTAGAAAGCAGTGACTAAAGAGCTACCTAACTACACACCACCTTTATTTGACAGAGTCCTTGGTTCTTATTGTCTGTTGTCTGCTATAGGTTTAAACATTAACAGCTAAAAAAGGGAAATGAGATCTGTGCTCTGATGGCTGATTTGAACTCAACTCAATGCTGGCTTGAAAAAAAAGACATAAGCATTGTCAATATGGATCTGAGGAAGGATCTTTATGATGCTGGCCAATGGCATCACTTTAGAAAGTGAGTTTTTGAGGGAAGAAGTGGTCTGAATAAAATTGGGAAAGAAAGAAATATTAAATAATAATACAGATTTACCTAACACATGAGTTATTAAAGAGATGAGATACTTTTCAGCAATAAGAATTACAGCATGTTAAGATGCCAAATCTGAGACATTTTATTTTACTATCACCCAAATGTTACTGGGCATCAGTTATAATCAAGCAGACACTATATACTCTCTAATAGGGCAACAAAATTCCTTGCTAAGAGTACTGATCCAGAATCCGATTAATCCCTATCTCCAACTAGCAATTACATAAATATAAAAACCAGACAAATGTGTTAAAATACAATACAGGTATGTGGTAGCCCAGTTTTTCAAAAGTAATTTTAAGAAAAAAAATGAAGTGGAAGGAGAAACTTGTTGATTTTAAAAAGACTTTAAAGGAAAGCTAATCATAATGTATACTCGTTATTTATTTCCTAACCAAATCAGCAAATTATAAAGCTACAACCATAAACTACTTCTGGCAAAGTATGTCAAATGGAAATTAGAACTGACTGGATATTTGAAAGTCAAGATTTATTAACTTACTTAATAAATGTGATGATATTGTGATAATTTTTCTATGTTTTGACATCTTATGGTTACTTTCATTTTTTAAAAATGTAACTGTTTTTAAGAGGTTGTCCTTATTTCTTAGAATATGTACTGAGAAATCAACAGCAAAAATACATAGTGAAACATTTTTAGATAAAACAATGTTTAGTATTATCTTTTAAATTATATGAGAGTTGGGTGGGCGCCGCAGCTCACTTGGCTAATCCTCCACCAGCGGCGCCGGCACTCCAGGTTCTAGTTCCAGTGCTCCTGTTCCAGTCCAGCTCCCTGCTGTGGCCCGGGAAGGCAGTGGAGGATGGCCCAGGTGCTTGGGCATGCACGGGCATGGGAGACCAGGAGGAAGCACCTGGCTCCTGGTTTGGATTGGCGCAGCATGCTGGCCGTAGTGGCCATTTGCGGGGGTGAACCAACAGAAAAAAGGTAGACCTTTTTCTCTGTTAGAAAACTAACTCAGCCTGTCAAAAAAAAAATTATATGAGAGTTGGCAAAGTAGTGGGGATTTAGATGAAATAATTGATACCTGGGGTGGGGTCATTGCATTATTCTGTTACTTCTGCATATGTCTAAATTTTTTTACAGTAAAAAAAGAAAAATGGAAACTGATTCTATTTTTCTCATCTGTTCTTCCTTTATTTCTTTATCATTTATGTATTATTTTATATTCCCTTTCTTTTTAAACTACCTTTTCTATAGCCACATGTACCCTTGATTCATCAAGTCTGATATGTAAGTATTTCATCCACATCACTGATAATGCAAAGACAGGTAAACTCAACTTCACTGAATATATTCCTGTATTTTGTGCTAATGCTTTATATATTTAAAACTGCAGATATGTTATTTGCAGTATACCTGATTATGTTAGTATCTAAATAAAATGAAAATGGACTAAAACACTACAATTAAAGACAAAACAACTAGAAAAAAGCTGAACATATATACATTGAAAAAACATTATGCAAAGATTATTCAAGAGTAAGCTTTCCAAAACAGTAGACCTTAAAGTAAAATTACTTCTATTAGAGATAAAGTAGAACATACAAAAATCAGTTCATGGGGCTGGCTCTGTGGCATAGCAGGTAAAGCTGCCACCTGCAGTGCCAGCAACCCATATAGGCGCTGCTGTTTGAGTTCCAGCTGCCCCACTTCTGATCGAGCTCTCTGCTACAGCCTGGGAAAGTAGTAGAAGATGGCTCAAGTCCTGGGGCCCCTGTATCCGCAAGGGAGACCCAGAAGAAGCTTCTGGCTCCTGGTTTTGGATTGGCCCAGCTCTGGCCATTGTGACTATTCGGGGAGTGAACCAGTGGATGGAAGACCTCTCTCTCTGCCTCTCTGTAACTCTGCCTTTCAAATAAATTTAAAAAATCTTAAAAAAAAAAAAAAAAAAAAAAAAAAAAAGATCAGGTCAGCAGGAAGTCAGGTGATCCCATGTTCTTTCCATGGAAGAAGAGAGTTAGAGATTAAAAACACAAAAACTTTTAAGAAATAAAAGTACATGCATAACTACATCCAATGGCCTCAATGCAACTCATAAACATAATTTTGAGTTAAAAATCACTCATATGGGGGCCGGGGCTGTAGCGCAGTGGGTTAAAGCCCTGGCCTGAAGCGCCAGCATCCCATATGGATGCCAGTTCTAGTCCCGGCTGCTCCTCTTCTGATCCAGCTCTGTTATGGCCTGGGATAGCAGTGGAAGATGGCTTGGGCCCCTGCACCCAGGTGGGAGACCCGGAACAAGCTCCTGGCTTCGGATTGGCGCAGCTCCAGTCATTGCGGTCATCTGGGGAGTGAACCAGTGGATGGAAGACCTCTCTCTCTGTCTCTACCTCTCTCTGTAACTGTCTTTCAAATAAATAAAATAAATCTTTAAAAAAATCACTTATATGCTCCTCAAAAACAACAGTTAATTATGGTATTGGAAGTCAGAATACTGGTTGACTTTGAAAATGAACATAGGAAATGAACGGGAGAAGATAGGGGCATCTGCATTGTTGTTTTTATTCCTCATTTTGAGTGGTGACTCGTAGGTACATTTTCATTGTATTAATTAATAAAGCTATACAGTTTGAACTATGTTTCCTTACATGTCATAATTCAATAAAAGTTTTTCTTTGAAAAAATGGGCTAAAAAGACAAATTATTGCTCTTCTGTAGTTATATTGAAAGAATACAAATTTCATATTAACAGTGCTACCCTACAGTTCTGTCTCTTGCATTTGAAAAGCAATGTCAAGCATACAATGAAGGATCAGGAAAAAATTAATTTTATAGGATTGTTAAAATTTTCTAAGTAAAGTACTACTTCTATTCAGCATCCCTTGAGATAGAAATAATTCAGTTATGTAGGTCTTATAAGGATATTTGTAAAAACTGGATTAAATACAATGCATGTTTCTTACAAGAACCTTTAAGATAAAGGACCAGTTTAGCCAGGATATAATAAAAAATATATGTAGTCTGAATTGCAGCCATTACTATTCCAAAACTGAGAAAGAACTCAACAGGGACAGAACTTACACTTTTTTTTTTTTTTTAGATTTATTTGAGTTTCAGAGAGAGGTAGAAAGAGAGGGGGAGAGAGAGAGAGAGAGAGAGAGAGAGAGAAAGGTCTCTCATTCGCTGGTTTACTCCCCTAATGGCTGCAACGGCTGGAACTGTGCTGATGTGAAGCCAGGAATCACGAGCTTCTTCCAATCTCCTATGTGGATGCAGGGGCCCAAGGACTTGAGCCATCCTCTGCTGCGTTCCCAGGCACATTAGCATGGAGTTGGATCAGAAGCAGAGCAGCCAGGACTCAAACCCGCTGTATCACAGCTGGCCCCAGAACTCACGTTTTTAAGTAGTAATAAAAATGCAAGTACCTTTAGAAGAACTTTTATTTAACAACCAAACTCAGAAAACAGTGATGATTTAAGAATATATAATCTGTCACATAAGAAATTACTAATGTTTAAAAAATTATTAATGTGTATTTTTGAAAACATAAAGCATACTATCAAGCAGTTGTATAGTTGTATTTTAACAGGTTCTTACATCTTGTGTCCAAAATGAAACTCCTGTAGATCTTCTTTTCTCTCTTGGCCGCCGTCGTTCTCTGATTGATTTTGGTTGTGACTTATCTTCTGCTTCTTTTTCCTCTTCTCTTTTTTCTCCTTCTGTTAAGAATGACAATGAACCATATATTATCTTGTTAGTGCTTTAAAAGGCAAATGTCAAAACAATTTTAAATCCATCTCCTTTGCAAAGCCTAATACATTTCTCTAATTAAAATTATTTTTTGTCCCTCTCAACGCTCCTATTCATTTTCCTAATTCCTACACTAAAAATCTGGCTCAAAAGACTCAAGAGTATTTGCTTAACAGAAAATAATGAATTCAATGAAAAGAACAAAGTTTCAGTTACTAATGTCTGATAGAGAGAAAGCTATTCTTAAAGCTAACATTCTAATAGAAAAACAGCAACAATTCTTAATGATGGAATAGCTATTTGAAACTGTACAAGCTTATCAGTTTCTGCTTATACTATTGCAGTCTTCACTTAGCAGTAATATAGTATTAATTTTACTTCTATTAGTATCTAAGAACATGGAAAATATACATCTTTTTATCAAAAATAAATCACATAAAATATTAGTCTGAAGACTTTTGTTTCTTCCTTGGGCCAACTAAACAAAACAATAATAGGGCCTCTGAATGTGCTTAAAAAATAGTAAACATATGTGGAACAAAAGTGATTTTTTTAAAAAGACTACTTTGTCATTAGCAAAGAGTCACAGAAAAACAGTATATTATGGAGTAGTTTTTACTAAGGATCAGTTTAGAGAAAAGAACTCAAACTTCCATGCTACAGTGGCCATCCAAGTAATACAAATGAGTTTAATGGGTCAAGAGGAAACTAATCAAGGGAGTACAGGACTGCTACTACTTAGTTCCAGCCAACTGCAGACATATGAGAATGCAGAAATCTAAACATTTTTGTGAATAATTCTAATTTTAAATGTTGGCTCAAAATTTCCCAAAACTCTATGTACACCTCTTAAATAGAACTGAAATATCTCAAAGAACAACAGGAGAAAATCTATCTGAAAACTGGAAAACACTTAATTTTCTAATGTTTACCAACATGATTAGTAACATTATCATAACTAATACTATAAGATTTATCTTTTAAAAGATGAAGAGCCTATAATTAGAAATATTTTATTTAGGATTCATCTCTGAAGTAGGAACTGACTAGAATTTAAATAGGATGTTTAAATGAAATAATAGAAAACATTAATATATAGATGAGAAAGAAATATTTTTTGAGAATGAATATATTTTGTTCTAAGAAGGATATTATATATATTAAGTGATTTGGTTTAAAACAATTTCATGGAGCCGGCGCTGTGACACAGCAGGTTAACACCCTGGCCTGAAGCGCCGGCATCCCATATGGGCGCTGGTTCTAGACCCGGCTGCTCTTCTTCCGATCCAGCTCTCTGCTATGGCCTGTGAAAGCATTAGAAGATGGCCCAAGTCCTTGGGCCCCTGCATCCACGTAGGAGACCTGGAAGAAGCTCTTGGCTCCTGGCTTTGGATGGGCACAGCTCTGGTCATTGCGGCCAACTGGGGAGTGAGCCATCGGATGGAAGATCTCTCTCTCTCTCTCTCTCTGCCTCGCCTCTCTGTGTAACTCTGACTTTCGAATAAGTAAATAAAAAAATCCCTTCCTCCTCTTAAAAAAATAAAACAATTTCAAAAATATATGATTAATACAGAGTACAAGAAACAGCTTAAAGCACCTGAAAAGGATTACCTTAGTAAAGTTCTCCTAGAAATAGTCACTCAGAAGTTCTTCTAAACTGACTTTTCTTTGGACGTGAACATGAGGATATTTTTGAAACATTAGGTTAAAAAATATTTGTATTAAAAAAGTTCAAATGATTATTTGAAGAAAACAAAATGTTTTCAAAATTTAGCCTTCTTACCTCTTTCATTTTCTTTCGTTAATCCTCTGGAGTAAGCAGAAGTAATACCTACAAGGCTATTTGGCCTATTGAGTTGACTTGAAGTATAGAGTGAACTGCTCACAGTAGAAAGTGAAGAGGATGGAGTGGTTGAACTTGAAGTTGATACTGGTCTGTAACGCTGATAAGTCTGTGAATCATTAAAATTTAAAGCCATTTGGAATATTAAATACAATTAAAAACATACAGAACACTTAAAATTTCATTTCAAAGGAAAATAATACTTTAACTATTAATGTTCTAATTCATATTTCTAGCTAAAATTCTTTTGAGTATTTTGTATATGATGTGGTAATATGCAAAATCTCCTATATACTGTGAATCCTAAGAACTATCACAACTTTTTTTTTTTAGAACTATCATAACATTTAACCCAGCACTACTGTTGACAGACTATTACCTCATCATATGTTCTGGAGTACTTCTGTTTATATTCATCCTCTCTAGATGTTTCTGACTCCTTCTTTTCTTCTTGCTTCTCTTTATCCTGTTTTTCTTTTTCTTCTTTCTCTTTTTCTTCATTTTCTTGTTCTCTGGTTCGGGTGGAACGACTTCTTCCTATTGTTTTTTCAGCTTCCTGGAGATCAGTTAATGTCACCCCCTATATATAAAAAATGGAAAGTTTAATAAACTATACAAAGGTTGTTTCAAGAGTATTTCAGAAATAGATATGCTAAAAATGAATGTGCTAAAAGTCCAATATGGATGTTTTGAACTGTTCTACAAACTCAAACAGCATTTTTATCTAGCAAGTTACATTCATTCTACAAAAATATTCACCATGAGGAAGCACAGTTACAAGTATTGGAAAATAAGTAACATATTTAAGAAATTATCTCTATATTCAGAAATTAACAAAATAGTAAGGGAGACAACAGAAATGCCATATGAATATAAATGTCCTCAAGTACAGAGGAGGGAGGATTAATCAATATATATTATTTACACAACACATACTATGTATTTATGTTTATATGTATGGATCACAATCACTAAGGTTTAATAGATTTCAGTGAATAAATCATTTTTCAAGTTTACACTTCAAGTGTAGATAAAAGGTACAAAGATGGAAAAAGTGGTTAATGATTCTAACAAATAGTTCAGTTAAAAAACTAAATAAATATAAAGATAAAATAGTTGTATCTGAACTTGGAGCCCCTTAATTGTAGGAAAGGAAAAGAGAGACATAAAAGGATGTATCATATATATCATAATTTAAATAGCAAGGAAGAGGTAACATTATAAGTGGCTCAAGTGACATTTTTCTCATACTTGAATATTAGATGTTTGATATAAGAGACCTACTTCTTATTCCCAGACGCTTTAAATATTTACAGAACTCTAATAAGTTACTAGTCATCATAAAAGATTAATTTGTCCTTACACTTAGTCTGGGCGAGAAACCACATTAGGAATGAGGGATAAAAAAAGAAAATTTGAATATACACAAAGGCAATAGCTAATTAGATGTAACATATAGTAATAATAATAATAATGAATCATATACAAAAGGCCATGGGAGGATTACAAGAGTAACCTTCACCTTTTAGGATTACCTCTTACTACACAGTGAAAAAAGTATTTTCATATATTAAATATATATATCTTAAATACAAATATAATTTTTGTGTATAGGTTTTATATATTATATACATTAAATATACCTGTGTTGATCTTCTAGACTGTCTTGCTTGTCTAGATCTTGCTTTTCTTTGGGATTCAGACTCTTCATCCCTAACAGGAGTGAGGTATGATCTACAATAAGAGATACAAATTGTTAGTTCCAGATAAAACACCTATAGATTGAAATACATATATGTCAATGCATGTGAATAAAATATACAATCTAAAGTATTTTAATGAGTTTGAAAAAAAAAAAGGAGGGTCTTCAGAAAATGATCATGGGGACTGGCGTGGGTTAAGCTGCCACTTGAGATACCTGCTTCCCATATCGTCTTGGGTACCTGCTTTTCTACTTCCTAGCCAGGTTTCTGCTAATGTGCCTTGGAAGGCAGTGGATGATGGGTCACTGTCCCCATGTGAGACACCTGGATAGATTTTTGAGCTTCTGGCTTCAGTGTAGTCCAGCTCCAGCTCCTGGCTTCAGCATGGGCATTTGGAAAGTAGAACCAGTAGCTCAGGGCTGGCACTCTGGTGTAGCTGGTAAAACTTCCACCTGCAGCACTGGTATCCCATATGGGCACTAGGTTGAGTTCCAGCTGCTCAATTCAGCTCTTTGTTATGGCCTGGAAAAGCAGCAGAAAAGGATCCAAGTGTTTGGGCCTCTGCACCCTCGTGGGAGATCCGGAAGAAATTCATGGCTCCTGGCTTTGGATGGGTCTAGCTCTGGCCATTGTAGCCATTTGGGGAGTGAACCACTGGATGGAAGACCTCTGTCTGCCTCCACCTCTCTGTAACTCTGCTTTTCAAATAAATAAATAAATCCTAAAAAAAAAAAAAGCAAACATGGCTGGCGCCGTGGCTTAACAGGCTAATCCTCCGCCTTGCGGCGCCGGCACACCGGGTTCTAGTCCCGGTTGGGGTGCCGGATTCTATCCCGGTTGCCCCTCTTCCAGGCCAGCTCTCTGCTAAGGCCCAGGAAGGCAGTGGAGGATGGCCCAAGTCCTTGGGCCCTGCACCCCATGGAAGACCAGGAGAAGCACCTGGCTCCTCCCTTCGGATCAGCGAGATGTGCCGGCCGCAGCGGCCATTGAAGGGTGAACCAACGGCAAAAAGGAAGACCTTTCTCTCTGTCTCTCTCTCTCACTATCCACTCTGCCTGTCAAAAAAAAAAAAAAAAAAAAGCAAACATAAACTTCTTTAAAAAAAAAAAAACAAACAGTGGCTGCATTACTCTGTCTCTTCCTTTGTCACTCTACCTTTCAAATAAATCAATAAGTCTAAAAGGGAAAAAAAGGAAAAGAAAATGATCTTATTTACTCTGAAATTTAATAATGCAACCTAATAATTTCTTTTCAGTTTGGAAGTACAGCCATGTGCCACATAATGATATTTTGGTCAATAGCAGATCATATATGGGACAGTAATCCCGTAAGATTATACGGTCTAGAGCCTTCCACAGCTGTCTTAGCTTGTAGAAAGATGTTCTATGATGATTACCCAATGATGAATTTCTCAGAATGTATGTTCTGGTTTGAAGAAATACTACCTGTTTCCTCTATCTGGCTGAATAACTTATGGTACTATCTCATAATGAAATAACTCCATTTTTTCTCTTTGACCATATGTTCTTTATCAAGTTTTTACCTCATTGTGGATAGAAGATTGAAAGATTTTATCTTTTTGCTATCAAAGTAACACAATATTTATCTCATCAACAAGAAATCTTTTTTAATAGAAGTATTTTATTCTAGAATACTATCTTATCAAATTGGGTTTCTACTAAAATATTGGTTCTAATACTGGTACTAATCTAAGCTTATTACTTAAACATCTTTTTTATAATTAAATACTGAGTTATTTGTTTTCAGATCCTTTAACTGTTCTCCTAAAAATGAAGAGTAGGGAAAAATATAAATAAATATTTTAGTTGTCAGCCTTCCTCTAGATTCTAGTACATATGCTTTCATCTGTATCAATGCACAGATCCAAGTGAGAACAGAGAAAGTGTTTCCCCATTCCTCCAAATGCTACATTAAGCTTGATAGCTCTTTCTCTTACTGTTTTACAATTTTAATTCTATCTATATATTAAGTCTCTTGAGTTGTAAGAATTATTATAATGATTGTTTTAAGTTTTCTGAGACAAATTTAAAAGGAAGAAAATACCTAGCAATGCTGTTAAAGTCTAAGAAACATTAATTCTGGAGTAAGAAGACCTTTTTGTTTTCTAAAGGAAAGCTACATAAATTTGGGGAATGCTATACATTCCAACTTTCTCTAGCATTATAATGACATATTAAATGGTCTAAGATTTACTGGAGGAAGTAACTTCTTTAACTTTTTTTAAACTAGTATTTCCCAACATTTAAATAGGCTTCCTTCCTTCCTTCCGTCCTTCTGTCTCTTCTTCCTTCTTTCCTTTTTTTTTTTTTTTTTTTTTTTTTGTGGTATGCCTATTAAATGTGGAAAAGTGCTTCTAGGAACATTAGCCTGTAAAATGTCTGTGCCTACTTTTTGTATTCATTCATTCAACTCCTACTTATGTACCTACTAGACCTATCTATTTTTTTACAAGATTTTATTTATTTATTTGAGAGGTAGAGCCACATTGAGAGGGATAGTTAAAGAGAAAGGTCTACTGGTTCACTCCCCTAATGGCCACAATGGCTGGAGCTGTGATGATCTGAAGCCAGGAACCAGGAGCCAGGAGCTTCCTCTGGGTCTCCCATGCGGGTACAAGGGCCCAAGCACTGGACCATCTTCTACTGCCTTCCCAGGTCATAGCAGAGAGCTGGATACAAAGAGGTGCAGAAGGGACATGTACTAGTACCCATATATATGGGATGCTGGTGCTGTAGGTAGAGGCTTAGCCTATGCCACAGTGCTGGTCCAAGTCCTGTCCAATTTATAGCCTTTTAGATTCCTACCAGATGAAATCTCCATGTAATAGATAATCTTGTTAAACAGTCCAGACGGATATATGTAATGCTTCAGCATTTCTGAGTTATGCTGCAAGTAAGTATGACCTGCTTTGGTCAAATTTTTATATTTATTTACCTTAAATACAGAAACTTGTGCTTCTACTTTATATTTTATACCCCTTTGGCAAGTAGTACCAATCAACCATATTTCCTATCATGAGTCTGAATTCCTTTTCAGTATAGGTTGAAATTGCCATGAATGTTAATAAATCTATTTATCATATCAGGTTGAACATATTCTAGTTTAGAAGATAAATTGACTAGTCGAAGACTTGTAAAATCTGTTCATTTTAACTTGTCTCTAACATAAAATCTAGCTCATCAATTTGTAATATACAACACATTTCCTTTACTTGACAGTTATCATCTGAAAATCAATTATTTTCTCTTCCCTTTGGGTACCTAGTGTAGGCCTCTAAAAACAAGATGCAGAGAAGAAAATACTTTATATATTTTATGTTTTTTAATTCCAAAAGTTGATTATCAAAAAAGATGGTAAAACGTATCAAACTCCATTATCGTCTTACATCTACAAAGCATATATAGTTTTATTCCTTATTCTTAGATTGGTTACTGTTTTCTTATTAACCCAAGGGTTGTTACTTTTAAATAAAAGATTTTTTCCTAATAAATGAAATGATTTTATAATTTTTACATCATTATTATTTATTTTCTGTAATAATTGTATTTATTTATAATAGTTAAGCATTAGTCAAAGAAATCACATCTTTAAAAAACTGAATACCAATTCTTCTTATTTCATATTCAGGTTTTTTCTTTCAAGAAAGACATGTTTCTTTTCAAGAAAGACATGTTCTTTCAAGAAAGAACAGAGTAGTTCCACTAAGGCAACAGTTCCAAGTAAATATGAAGTTATTTGTAAGGTTT
Organism: Lepus europaeus; assembly: GCF_033115175.1. Lineage (NCBI taxonomy): Eukaryota > Metazoa > Chordata > Mammalia > Lagomorpha > Leporidae > Lepus > Lepus europaeus. The sequence goes on along the minus strand of NC_084836.1, from coordinate 40,904,548 downwards.
TGTTTAGTATTCTGAAAAGAAAATGGAGAATTAAAAGTTTCTAAATAGTGAAACAATTTGTTTTTGTTTGCTCCACCTATTAAAAGCTAATTGCCTCTTCTATTTCCAGAAAACCTAATCCATTATAAATCTTAACTAACAAAAACAGAAAATTGCTATACAGTTCTGATAAACACAAAGAAAATTCAAGAGCACTTTGGAATTTAACAGGAATAGCGTGCATGGTAACTTCATATAATACCTGAAAGTACATATTTAAGGGTTTCTAATGGTATGTGTTGACTTATCTTTTTTTAGCCACAATAAATTCTCAAAGCATTATATATAAATTTCATAGGAAAATTTTTAACTATATATATATTTCAGAGCTATTGATAAAATTTAATTAAAAGACAAAACAGGTCAAAAATATATTCAAAATTATACAAAATTATTTTACATGGAACAAAACACAAACATAAGATTATTGCAAACATCATTGAAACAAGGTAAGACAAACAAAATCTCCATAATATAGACTGGAAAAAGGTCAACAGACATTTTGTTTCTTTATGTTACTAGAAACTGGTTCGTCCTAGTAAAATACCCAAACATTTAATTTCTAACCTTTAATGTCTTACATTAAAATTAATTAGGACCAATTCTAAGGGTTGAAATTCAACTCTTTCCAACAGCATATAAAAATAAACTTGAGATTAATAATCATCACTTGTTTCTGAAACAACTGCTGAATGTAGGGGAAGTTCTAACTGCCACTGGAGAAATTTATAAGAGCATGGAATCCAGAGATGGAAAAAGATTTCAGAAACTAAAAACTATATAAACCAAAACTCTCGTTTTACCAAAGAAATTCTCACCCAGAGAGAATTACAATTTTAAGGATGAAGACAGAGCAAGGAGTAAAAACACCAAAGAACTTCTGACATCTTTTTCTCTCAACTAACCTCATCATAAAAATTAGCAAAGATCTCAAACTTCTTTTGATAAGGTTGATCAGACTATGGATGCATTAGCTCTACTAATTTATATAAGCTATATGATGTTACTGAAAGCATCACAAAAAAACTAAACTTCTAAGAAACACAGGGCATAAGTTTATAGAAAAATGAAGGAAGAATAAGTAAAATATAATATTGCCCATAGTGGTATCAGATCATAAAATGCTAAACACTTGTAGTGCTGTTACAGAAGTAACATTAAATATCACATTCAATATAAATGAACAAATAGAAAAATGAATAGAATAGAAATACAACAGAATCTTAAATATACTGACAAAAAATTAAGATACAATGATAGAAAAAAAACAAATGAAATTTGTTACTTTTCATAGATTCAGGCACAAATATTACTGTAAGGCCATTTCTATCATAGACAAGGCATTTTGCCAGACATTAAATCAATGCTATGTGACAGGAATAAAGTTAACTTGGTTGGTATATTAAGTGAAGAAAATGTAGTCATATAGTTAATTTAATTTTGCAAGTACAAATAGAGCTTACATTTAGCTTATTACAATTTTCTTTTCTCAACAGGAAAAAAGGAAATTCAAAGCCAGGCACTGTGCATGGTACAGCAGAAAGAACTGAATTGATTCCTCTATAATTTCACACATGCCATATCTCTGGGTCTGTTTACTTTGGTGAAAGAAGGTTATCACAAAAGATAATAAGCATGCTCTTTTCCACATCTATGATTCCATACCAATAGGCAGTAGCAGGAAAAAGTGAGTAATGCTCTCAAAAACACAAACTAAATCCATACAGCCTTTAATGATTTAATTAATGAGTACTTTCTATGTACCGGAACTAAAACTAAGTTAATGTATCCAACATAATTAAAATTATTTGGCATGCATATATGTACAGAAGTCTCTCTTCACCAATAGTCTTCAGATGCAATTCTCAAAAATAACAACAAAGTAGTTTAAAACTGTCAAATTTCTTAATCATGGGAGGAAGTAGCGAGAAAGAATGATTTAACTTGTTGCATTTAATTTCTACGAGTGTGACTGTGTGTGCTTGGGTCTTCATTTTAAAAATAAAAGGTTTGGAAATAAGACCACTACAAAAAACCCAAAATGGCAAGAGAAGAAGAGAACTTTCTGGCTCATTATGTTTAAATAAAAATATCAATTTTATAAGAGATTATTTACCAATCCTAAGCACTAATAATTGCTAATTATATACATTTACATGATTTTGAGTTGACACATCATACTTCATTTATTATTAGCCTTGAGATCTGGTAATCAACTTCTTAAGATTAAGAACAAAAACTTCAACACTGGGCAAGACAGATCAGCAGTACTGTGAGGACCTTTACACACCTGCGTCTCTCCCTGACCTCTGATGTGGAGGAGACAGTGCCAGCAGTAGTTGTAGTCAGGGTTGTGGTAGAAGCTGCAGCATTTACAACAGTTGGAGCAACAGGAATGGTCACTGCCGTGGGAACACTGTCCTTTTCTTTTTCAGTACTATCCTCAGCCCACAAACGATTTGAGGTACTATAGCATCACAAGCAGCAACACAAAAAGAGAAAAGGAAAACAGCTAAACAATGAAAGCACTTTCTAGCAGCTTAAAACGTGACTACAGGGATGGATTTTTTTTTAACATAAGGTGAGACATCTTTCCACTATGAACCAAAAAGCTCACCTAAAGCTGTCAGAGAGAGAAATTTACATTTTAAACAGTCTAATTCAAGAAAGCTCATGATTCAAAAACTTAATTTTTCCCCAAACATGCATAATTTCCTCTTTTTGGAAATAATTTTTGTTTGGAAATAATTTTAACAAGGTAAATGAAAAAATCCAGAGCCCCACAATATTCTAAACAAAAATGCATGCACATACATAAGCACACAATAGACCTGAGCACAAAATGTATCTGTGACTTACCTGCTTTGTGTGCCTGCTGAGGAAGAACCCGTTGTAATCTTTGTAGTAGTGCTTGTGCTGGAAAGCAGGCTTTTCTGAAGCCCAGCTGCAGAGGTAACTGTTGGTGTTGATGTGGTGCTTGGAACACTAGAACTAATCAAATCATCTTGTCTTCTACCAAAGGAGCAACTAAAGGAAAGAGTCATATCTATATAGGATGTGTTTGTATGTATATTCCATAGTTAATGTCAGTACATTATATAAATTCACAAGGCTAATGAAAACCTAAAAAACTGTGTTCCTAAATACACCACCAGCTCCAGCACCAAGAGTTGCATCTACAACTTGCTAGAGTTCAGATGATTTCACCTAGTTGGTAGTGTACAAATTTACTATCTCCTCCCAACCCCTCAACAAGACACAAAAATGAGCCAATTTAAAATTTCATATTTTGGGAATATTTCAGACTATGGTCATGCTTGAGAAAAACTTTGGTTTAGTTTTATCCAAGGAAGATAAAATGTTTGATATTTTTGAAGAAGACTGTTTCAGCAGTGCATCGCATTCCTATGAATGACTCATAAAGCATGTTCATCTTACTCTTATTCTGGGTTGCTTTTTTTTTTTTTTTTTTGACAGGCAGAGTGGGCAGGGAGAGAGAGACAGAGAGAAAGGTCTTCCTTTTGCCGTTGGTTCACCCTCCAATGGCCGCGGCCAGCGCACCGCACTGATCCGATGGCAGGAGCCAGGTGCTTCTCCTGGTCTCCCATGGAGTGCAGGGCCCAAGCACTTGGGCCATCTTCCACTGCACTCCCTGGCCACAGCAGAGAGCTGGCCTGGAAGAGGGGCAACCGGGACAGGATCGGTGCCCCGACCGGGACTAGAACCCGGTGTGCCGGCGCCGCAAGGCGGAGGATTAGCCTAGTGAGCCGCGGCGCCGGCCTCTGGGTTGCTTTTAATAGAGAAATATTTTATAGTGTTTACTCTCTCTTCAATATGATAATACAAACATTTCAATCGAAGGCACTGTCATAGCTCTCAACTACAGGAGAAGCAGAAACTTTCCAGATCACAATGATGAATAAATCAACTAAGACCTTAGCCTATTTCAGTTGCTCTAGTCAGTTAAAAGTTTCTTTTAAAAATATGATATAATCTAAAAGATATTTAAAACATATGACACTTGATCTTCATCAAAAAGCCGAGAAGTGATAAAACATATATTAAATATTAAATATTATTTAATTATATATTAAATATATAAATATATAAAACATATGCTATAAAGCATATGATAAATTAAATAAATATATAAAACAAACATATATATATATATATAAACATATAAAACAAAGGAAGGGTAAATTGTCACCACCTTTAAATAATATATTGTCTTTCAGTCGTTTTATTTAAACAAAATATATATTTAATAAAAGCACATATTTATGATTTTGAATTAAGAGCTACAAACAAGTTGACTCATATTTTTATAAAAGAACACATTAAAGCCACTTAAGAAATATATTATTACCTTTTATGATAAGTTGATCCTTCATTAATTGAACTATTTTTTTTAAGATCATCGTCCCATTTTCTTCTTGTATAAGAACTACTTGTTCGCAAACTTGAGGAATCTCTGCGAAAAGAACACCCTTCAGATTCTGGCAGATAAAATAGGGTTATAATAAAGTCCTACACTGTAAAATATCAGTAGAAGTAAAAACTAGTAAAATCTCTTGAGAAAACACATAGTTATATTTATCAAGAAGTTAAAGTAATTCCAGTTCTAAGACTATTCCTAAGGGACAATTCCAAACACAGGAACAAATTAACATATTCCCAGAAATGTAATTTGTAACCACAAAATATCAGACAATTTAAGTGTCCACAGCATGAGGAGGGGAGATTTACTTGAACTTCAGCAGTTCTACGCTATGGCATACTATGTACCGGTGAAAAGCAATGATTATGGAAAATATTGATGTTAGGAGACAAAAATCAAGATATAAAATTGGGTATTATAACATAAGCAGTTATAAATAAAAAATTCTCAAATTCTATGTCCTGAGAAATAGGAAGAAACAAATGAGAAGACTGGCATCAATTAATTAAGAATTACTCTTCTCTACTTCTGTCCCCTTTTCTAAATGTTTCAAATATTTAGAAAACTTTCAATTGGCTTGTAACCTCATCTCTGTGCCATTTCCCCCTTTGTTCTAGCCATCATGCCACATATGCTATTTTATGAACATACTAAGCCTGTACCTCCTCAGGACCATGTACTTGGTGTTCTATCAGGAATACTCTTCATCTCTTCCTGCAATCCATATCGCACATAATTACAACAATGTTCATGTATTAACTCTGATGCTAGATAGTAAAAAGATATAAAGATTTTACAGTGGATGCATAAAGTGAATCATATTAAATTCACCTATTTTCCTTCTCTTCAATGTCAGATGTACTGGCTAGTCGTCTTGGTATTGTAGGTGCGACATATGCAAGCCTGGTTCCTTTAGCATCTTTCTCCTACACAAGAGGGGGAAATGAGTAAAAATAAATTTGTGTGCTGATTACAGGCAATGCTAAAAATATTAAGGGATATCCAACAATAGCCACTACAGGTTACTTTATGTTACTTTATTAGTTCCTAAGCTGAAGTCCAAAGCCTAGTACTGATGTCTATCAATAACTATATGCATTAAAGGTTAGCCTTTCCAAATTAAATTTTTTTCTTTCACCTTAAGTCTGGAATTAGTTAATATTTTAACATAAGATATAAGGAAAAATTCTTCCAATCTTACTTTTTCTGAAACCTCTCTAAAAGATTAAAGTAATGTAATAATCTGAAATATCCTTATTTCTTCCAGAGAAATAGGTCTCACATACAGCTCACTGAGAAGCTATTTAAAGTCCTGACAATCTATGCATTAAAATACATTGAAATATTCAAGACAAAAACTGTTTAAATTACATTTATCTAAATATTGTTGAGTATGCAGTGACAGGGATACTGATACATTTTTGATATAATGGCATAAAATACTTGGAAAATAGTTAAACTATACATTTGTGAAAAAAGGAAAAATAAAGTAACATTATTTCACAAGTAATTACATCTTTGGATTTCTGATACAAAGAAACATTCCTAAATGGAGGAAGCATATATATAAATTATATATGTATGTATTTATACACACTCAACTACCGAAAATGCTGGAGAAAAGAAATAATCTAACCATATAAAATACCACTGAATGTACCGTGGCACATACTATTCGATGCAGTATCAATACTGCCTCTCAAAACATAGTTGTTACAACTACTCATTAAGACAAAATTGCTTATAAAGTATCATGAAAAGGTCGGTAGGGGCTGGAGTTGTGGCATAGCAGGTTAAGCTTCTGCTTGATGCCAGCTTGAGACCTGGCTGCTCCACTACCGATTCAGCTCCCTGTTAATGTGTCTGGGAAGGCAGTGGAAGACGGCCCAAGTACTTGGGACCCTGCACTGAAGAGGTAGACCAGGAAGAAGCTCGCCTTCTAGATTCAGCCTGGCCTAACCCTGGCCGTTGCGGCCATTTGGGGAATGAACCAGTGGATACAAGATCTCTCTCTCTCTCTCTGATTCTAGGCTTTCAAAAAAAAAAAAAAAAAAATACACACACACACACAAGAAATTGCAGATAATGGATAAATGTAATGTAATGTATGAATATACTTACATTCTAGAATAAACATTATTTTAAACTTCAGAAAATTCATTGACTCATAATAAATAAAATAAGCCTTCTCTCTACAACATTCTATTATAAATTCTCAAGCAAGATACAGAATTTTCTTCTGTGAAGTACTATAATTTACGTTTTGGGTAAATGTGCCTGATCCCTCCCCAGTACTTATATTGCCACAAAGATACGTGTTTAAGATAGGTAGTCTGTGTTATGAAATTCATTGAGTCAGGTGAATTAAGTTGACACCTAGACCTAAAGATATCCAGTAGAGAATCTAGCAGATTTGATGTTCCTGGAAAAGTAATTATTAAAGTTTTTATAGAAACCAGATTGCAAAATAGTTTACCTTTTCTTTATTATCCAAAGAAGAAGAAAGTCTGGGACTGGAAGCTGAACGCATAACACCTGCAGTGTCTTTTTCTTTCTGAGCCTCTTTAGATGCTGTGATTTCAGCAAGTGCTCCATAACTGCCAGTCTTTCTAAGTCCTAACCTCCAAGATGCAGGAGACTCGTCTTTTCTCTCTTCTTCTTTGGGAGAAATTTTTGTAGCTGAAGCTGGAAACTGTTTTTATTTTATTTTTTAAGGAAGAGAAAAAAGAATTACTAATCTGTTTAATTCCTAATTTGGAAACACTAAATTTACAAATAATGTTTAAAATTGTAGTTAATAGTTTCAGGAGAAAGCACTTTTACTAAGAAGGTTAATGACTTAGTAAAAAATGTAAAGATCTAAAATTGAAAAATGAAAAGACTACCTTTCCAGAGGTTAGATTTAAGAAAATGCACTACACACTATTTATATCACACACAAAAATGATGATGCAGATACAGAAACAAAAACAAGCACACCATAAGGACTTAGAACCATGCATCTTCGGAACCAATATTCATATTAAACTTGTTATGTTGTAGCCTAATATAAATTTTTGCATATAGAAATGCCTCACCATAGATTTTTCACCCTTATTGGGCACAAGCACAATGCCAGTTTTGCGCAAGCCCTGCCTCCATGATGCAGGATCTACTGATTCCACCACAGGCATGATAGGAGCAATGAAATCATACTAAAGCCAATTAAAATAAGACAGGTAAAGAGATAAAGATAGAAAGCGTGAAAACAGAAAAAAGAAGAGCAAAAAATACTTTTCTTACAAAAAAATTACAATAAATTAAAGCCCAGCAATTGGGTAATGACACATGACCCAATCTTTACAAGTCACTGGAAACACGGTTTAATTTTAGCATGAGATAATCTGAAGAACAATGAAAATCTTAAAGCAGTTAAAGGTACACATATTATATAGTATGTGAGTGAACAAACTACTACACCTGAATTTTGTTTTTATTCACTTATATACTCTGGTAAAATAATTTTAAATTCAACATAATTAATCAGAAACTAATAACTGGCATTTTATAATTATACTATTTAATTCAATATTTTGACTATCAAAGCTTTAAATTTACTACGTGATTTTCCCACTAAACACTAATTTAAATGCTTTGACTAAAAATTATTTTTAAATACAAATATTCTTTTCTATTGTTAGGGTTTTCCAACAGTGATAAAAATATGACATCTATTATCATTACTTTTACTTCCAGAATTTGAAGGTTTAACCAGTTAGATATAGATTGGTGAATACAGCAACTAATCGGTTGCTACAACCACGCAGTATGGATAATTTCTAAAAAACTTTTTCCTTCATACTTATTGCCCACATCTGCTATAATTAGTAGGTTGACGGAAACTGTTATAGCTCCCATGAAGCGAGAGGATAATTTCATAGGCAAAACTTTTATGAAATATCTAATTCTTCCGGTAACTAATTTCTACCAGTAGAGTTCTCGAAAAGTGAACTAAAGTACTCCAAGGTGCAACAACAAAATCAAAAGAACTCTGTAGGATGTTTTAAAGCTTTGAGACAAGCCCAGTGACATCTCTTGAACACTATACAAACTGTCATTATTAACTTATTTCATCCTCTTAAAAAATGAAACAAACAGACATTTTCCCCTGCCATGTGGCACTGTGAAAATGACTACACTAACACTAAGGTTATGCTGACCAAGAAAGTTTGAGACATCTGTAATATATTCTATGCAATACGACAGGCACTGAGACAACTGCTTATTGATTTCTGAGCGTAATATACTAGATAATATATTTTAGGCTTGGTAGACCACGGATTATACAGAATGAATGAGTGTGTGGCCATGTTCTAATAAAACATTATATAGGAACAATAAAATTCAAATTGCTGTCACAAAAATAGGTAGTAGGCCAAGTCTGGCTCACTAGCTATAGTTTTCCAACCCCTGCTCCAGGCCACCTCCTTCACAGCAACCCTTAAAGCCCTGGAAATGTTTTTCCTCCCTGATAGAAAGCAGGTAATATTTACTTAGTATTATAATAGAGGCTAACATTTAACAAATGCTTACTAGGGTCCTGCACCAAGCTAAGTCTAAGAGCTTCACATGGGGCCAGTGCTGTAGCGTAGCAGGTAAAGCTGCCACCTGCAGTGTCAGCATCCCATATGGGTGCTGGTTCGAGTCGGGGCTGTTCCACTTCTGATCCAGCTCTCTGCTGTGGCCTGGGAAAGCAGTACAAGATGGTCCAAGTCCTTGGGCCCCTGCACCCACGTGGGAGACCTGGAAGAAGCTCCAGGCTCCTGACTCCTGGTTCTGGATCAGCACAGTTCCAGCTGTTGCAGCCATCTGGGGAGTGAACCATTGTATGGAAGAAGACAACCCCACCCTATCCCCACCCCCACCCCCACCACCTCTGCCTCTCTAATAAATAAATAAATTTTGAAAAAAAAGTTTATGGGAAATGGAATTAAGAGATAATCCACATTTTAAAAAAAGAAATAATATTATTTCTGTAATTTTAGTGTTGAGAAAACGGAGGCAAATCATATCACTCTTGAAATGTGCGTTTATATTCTGGCCTCAGAATCAGCCCTTAAGGCATTTGGATCTGGCTAAAAAGCCCAAGAGAGTATTTCAGGCATGGAAAGCCAAGACACTCAGGCAGGAAAAAAAAAAAAAAAAAAAAAGGTCTAAATGAAAGATCTCTGTGAGTGAGATCCCAGCGGAAAGAACAGGCCATCAAAGAAGGAGGTACCTTTCCCTGAAGGGAGGAGAGAATTTCCACTTTGACTATGATCTTGTCTTAAATAAGATTGAAGTTGGCGAATTCAAAAGGCTTCCATAGCCTTGGCAACTCATGACAAGAGCCTCGGGTGATTACTGACGCCATAAACAGGAGTATCAATTGTTAAATCAACAACAGGAGTCACTGTGCACTTACTCCCCATGTAGGATCTTTGTCCTTAATGTGTTGTACAACGTGAATTAATGCTATAACTAGTACTCAAACAGTACTTTACACTTTGTGTTTCTGTGCGGCTGCAAACTGTTGAAATCTTTACTTAATATATACTAAAATATATATATATTTTACTTAATATAAAATATTATATTTTATAATATATAAAATATATATAAAATATAAAATAATATATAAAGAGAATTGAAAATGAATCTTGATGTGAATGGAAGGGGAGAGGGAGCGGGAAATGGGAGGGTTGCAGGTGAGAGGGAAGTTATGGGGGGGAAAAAGCCACTATAATCCATAAGCTGTACTTTGGAAATTTGTATTTATTAAATAAAAGTTAAAAAAAAATAAATTCAAAGATAAGCCTAAAAAAGAAATGTGCATTTATAGTCTGGTAAAGGCTGATATATTTCCATTCTCCTTAACATGAGTTTGGATTTAAGTACTGACTTCTTGTTTTTAAAAGCATCTTTTTTTTTTTTTTTAAATTTGACAGGTAGAGTTACAGACAGAGAGAGAGAGAGAGAAAGGTCTTCCTTCCATTGGTTCACTCCCCAAATGTCCGCCATGGCCGGCGCTGCACCGATCCGAAGCCAGGAGCCAGGTGCTTCCTCTTGGGCTCTCATGTGGATACAAGAGCCCAAGCACTTGGGCCATCCTCCACTGTCCTCCCAGGCCACAGCAGAGAGCTGGACTGGAAGAGGAGCAACCAGGACTAGAACCCGGCAGCCATATGGGATGTCGGCGCCGCAGGCGGAGGATTAACCAAGTGAGCTATGGCGCGGCCCCAAAAGCATCTTTCAGTTTTACCTACTATGTAAACCTTTCTGAGATACTTCACTACACCTCCACAATGAAACTGCTCGACTTTCTGACTCCTGATCATTCCTTTTAAGTAAACAATCTCCTTTTTCCAATCCTTGTGGCATGTATGCCAAGTAAGCTCTCCTTTCTTCCATCTCCTCTTTCCACTTTATTCTCCAAAAGGTAAGAAGTAGGCTCTTCTCTGCTTCCTTAGGTCATATACTAACTGTATTCCACTAACTCTCAAATCTGTTATTCTCTAGTCCAGTCTGACTCCTAAATTCCAAGTCCTGAATATTTCACTAAAGAATGAACTACCTAGAACTATAATCAGAATTTGACATTCAACAGCTCTGAGATAAAACACTTCCGAACCAATGCTCCCTCAGTTCTCTATTTCTGTAAATAACACTAACGTTATCTCTTCAATGCCCTTTGCTTGAAGTTTTACAATCATAATACACACATTTTCTGTCGTCTTCCTCCATGTACAAATTAGGTGTCAAGTCTCTAAATATCCTCCTCTGTGTTATAAACCCATGGCCACTTCCTTAGTTTGTATTCTTACCACCAAGGGCAACTTCAGTTTTTAAGAAAACTTTTCAAGAAACCTTTGCTCAATCAATCTCTCATCTTCAAATATATCTGTACATTGCTGCCAGAATGATATTCCATAAAGTATAATTCTCTCATGGCATAGTTCAAACATCTTCCATGATTTTCTATTACATATCAAATATAAAAGTATTATCCTAGAAATAAATATATTCTATAATTTCGATCTACTTTTCCTGTGTTTTTATCTGTATGTATCCTGTAAATCAAACTGAACAAGTAATTCATCTTCCTACCAAATACCATCCCTACTTGCTCACATGATTTCTCTTATCTACCTTAGAGCAAATTGCATAAACCCTCTTGTTCCTCAGTTGAAATATTAACAACTCATGCTTCAAGATCTGTATCAACTTTTCTGATCCCATTAGTTCAAATCAAATGTAATTCTTTCCACTTTTAAAACATCAAGCTACATCTGTTCACTTTTATTGGCACATATTTCATCTTATGTCCAAAGCATTTATCATTTTTGTAATATAAATTATTATAGTTAACGATTGGAGCAGTTAACCAGAATACTTTTAAAAAATTCTGAATTTTCAGCCCTTAAGGCATTCGGATCTGGCTAAAAAGCCCAAGAGAGTATTTCAGGCATGGAAAGCCAAGACACTCTGGAAAAAAAAAAAAAAAAAAAAGAAGACCTAAATGAAAGATCTCTGCGAGTGAGATCCCAGTGGAAAGAACGGGGCCATCAAAGAAGGAGGTACCTTTCTCTGAAGGGAGGAGAGAACTTTCACTTTGACTATGACCCTGTCGGAATAAGATCAAAGTCGGTGAACCCTAAAGGCTTCCATAGCCCTGGCAACTCATGACTAGAGCCTAGGGAGATTACTGACGCCATAAACAAGAGTGTCAAATTGTTAAATCAACAACAGGAGTCACTGTGTACTTACGTCTCATGTGGGATCTATCCTTAATGTGTTGTCCAATGTGAAGTAATGCTATAACTAGTACTGAAACAGTATTTTTACACTTTGTGTTTCTGTGTGGGTGCAAACTAATGAAATCTTTACTTAGTATATACTGAATTGATCTTCGGTATATAAAGATAATTGAAAATGAAAAAAAAAAACCACTTGGTTTTAAATTGGACATTGCATAGAAAATTAATCAATTTTTAAAAAATATCATGTAGGATCTCTGTCCTTAATGTGCTGTACATTGTGATTTAATGCTATAACTAGTACTCAAACAGTATTTTTCACTGTGTGTTGCTACGTGGGTGCAAACTATTGAAATCTTCACTTAATATAAACTAAACTAATCTTCTGTATATAAAGAGAATTGAAAATGAATCCTGATGTGAATGGAAGGGGAGAGGGAGCGGGAAAGGGGAGGGTTGCGGGTAGGATGGAAGTTATGGTGGGGGGGGAAGCCATTGTAATCCATAAGCTGTACTTTGGAAATTTATATTAAGTAAAAGTTTTTAAAACAATCTGAATTTTTACCATATATCCAGTAAAGAACCTATAGTTTAAATTTTATTGGAATATATATGCATATAGTAGAGTAGGAGGAAGGTTTTAGAGATTCCCAGAACATTTACTTGGACTACCAAAAGTTACATAAACTTGTCAGTTAACAATTTAAAACACAAAATCAAACTGACAATTTTTATATATAAAATCTCCATAAATTATGAGGCTGATCTTATTGCTACAGAAATAATTCTTTAATTTTGGGTGAAGAGGTAAGAACTTAAGGAAAAATCATTAAGGTGAATATATCTAGGGTTTCTTTTAGCAATCTGCTTCTTTTTCAGTGATCTATTCCTATTCAGTGCCACGAGGCACTAATACACACAAATACAAATAGTTTATGTACTGGAGTAGGAAGCTAGAGAACTTAAAATAACTTTGTATAAATATTAGGAGCAGAGTAGCATCATGGAACCTAAAATTACATAGAACTCTGCCAGATCTTTTTTTTTTTTTTTTTTTTTTTTGACAGAAAGAGTGGACAGTGAGAGAGAGAAAGAGAGAGAAAGGTCTTCCTTTTGCCGTTGGTTCACCCTCCAATGGCCGCCACGGCCGGCGCACCGCGCTGATCAGAAGGCAGGAGCCAGGTGCTTCTCCCTGGTCTCCCATGCGGGTGCAGGGCCCAAGCACTTAGGCCATCCTCCACTGCACTCCTGGGCCACAGCAGAGAGCTGGCCTGGAAGAGGGGCAACCCAGACAGAATCCGGCACCCCGACCCGGACTAGAACCCGGGGTGCTAGCGTCGCAGGCGGAGGATTAGCCTATTGAGCCACAGCGCCAGCCCTGCCAGATCTTTTAAGATACATTTATAAATTAAGAATTCATTTAAGATAATTTATATCAATAAGATCTGATATTACAGGCAAAATATTGGAAACATTTTAAAAAATTTAAATGCTAGATTAAAGTAGATAAGGAAGATAAATATCATTGAATATAATAGGTTTTAACTCATGCAATAATGGTAAGAAAACTCTTCTACCCATTAAAAATATTTAAAACTTTTAGTACATCATGACTTTACTGCTAAACACACAGGTGCAAATTTAGTATTCACAAGGAAGTACATAGGGGAGTTTTACAGGTAAATGAAGTTTTGGTTAAGGCACTACATGGTGACACGAGTTAGAGCTAACAAATTTTCAAAATTCTACTAAGTGCTTTTTAAGGAATTCCATATCAAAGCACATATAATTATGATCATATGAACACAAATTCCTAATGAATTCAAGAAGCCCTCATTTCTGAAAAACAGCAAGTAAGATAACTCCTTCAAACAGTTTCTTGATACTCAAACTATGTACCAGCAAAATCCATACATGTTTAATCACAAATAATTTATTGGTTTCCTTGTTAAGAGTTTTGCAGGATTATTACTAACAGTACAGATTCTTAAATTCTCAAGTTTATGATCTTTTTAAAGAAAACTTGATATTTTGATCACTGTGGCCAATTTAAAGATTAGCAAGACTTTCAACATAATAGAGACACACTGGGGATTTAAAAACCAGTCTTCAAACACATGCAAAACAAATAATGTCAGACAAGCAATAAATAAGAACTCCAAACTCAGAGACATGACAACTAAACACATAGTGCATTTCTTGAGTGGAACTTTGCTTTGGAAAAAAAAAAAAAACAAAAAACAGGTAGAAAAGATATTACTAGAAGGATAATTGGGAAAATCTGAGTATACATGTCAGTTAACACAGACAACAGTATTGTACCAAAGTTAGATTTCCGAAGCGTGATTATTCTATTGGGAGAATGAAGGATAATGCCTCTATACTGAGGAGACACAAACTGACATACAGGGATGATGTGTTATGATGAGTGTAATCAATTTTTCAATGGTTTCTAGGGAAAAGTGTATGTGTAAACAGAGAAAGAAATTAGTACATTCATTAAAGATAGGTATAGGGCAGGCATTTGGCCTAGTATTTAAGACAACAGTTGTGCCACCTGCCTCCCGTTTTCAAGGTTCTAGTGCCAGTCCTCTCTAATACCAACTTCTTGATGCGCAGGCTGGGAGACAGCAGGTGATGGATCAAATAGTGGCTCCTGCCATCCAAGTGAGAGGGCTGGATTTAATTCCTGGCTCTCAGTGGTCAGTGGCTGTGAGCACAGGGTGACTAAACCAAAGGTGGTGGGGGCCTCTCAAAAAAATGTATAACCAATTTTAAAAAGCAGATAGGTAAGGTTGTTGAGGAGAAACCCTTAAAAAGACAGCAGTAGGTTAAAAAAAATCTGTAATCTTTAATTTGGGTTAAAAGAAGGAGAGGTGCTAGACTGAGAGTGAAAAAAAAAAAAACCTTTATAAAGATCAACATACCATCTGAAGAATATATGCACTCATGGATAAAACAGGTGAGAAGGATGGAGAACAGATGGATAAGAGAAAGAGGAGAGAAAGAAATGAAACTGTTTTGGAGCACACTTAATTACTAAATAGGCCCTCTCTGTCAATCAGATATCAATCTGATGATTCTAACTTTATTACTCTTTGTTAATTTTGTTTTGTTTTATGACAGATAAGAAAGACAGACATTTGTTCAAGGTGACAACTAACAAGAAGTGAGGTCAGCAGTTGATCTCCAGTTTATCTAACCTCAGAGATCATGCTCTTATTGGCATATCACAGGTGTATGCCTAGTGTTTTGTATTATGTTTAAAAACCTAGATTCTAGTTGGTTCATTGATTTGGGGTTGTACTTTTTTTTTTTTTTTTTTGACAGGCAGAGTGGGCAGGGAGAGGGAGAGAGAGAGAGAGAGAGAGAGAGAGAGAGAGAGACAGAGAGAAAGGTCTTCCTTTTGCCGTTGGTTCACCCTCCAATGGCTGCCGCGGCTGTTGCGCTGCGGCCAGCGCACCGCGCTGATCCGAAGCCAGGAGCCAGGTGCTTCTCCTGGTCTCCTATGGGGTGCAGGGCCCAAGCACTTGGGCCATCCTCCACTGCCTTCCCGGGCCATAGCAGAGAGCTGGCCTGGAAGAGGGGCAACCGGGACAGAATCCGGCGCCCCGACCGGGACTAGAACCTGGTGTGCCGGCGCCGCAAGGCGGAAGATTAGCCTATTGAGCCGCGACGCCGGCCTGGGGTTGTACATTTTGTCCCTACCTCATTTGTGAAATTATCAACATGCATTTCTACTTAATTCAGATAAAAGATACAAAACCCATGTTTCTAAAAAAAGAAAACAATTGGTTTGAGGGGCCAGAATTGTAATGTGGGTAAATGGGTAAGGCTGCCTGCGACATCAGAATGGATGCTGGTTGGTGTCCTGGCTGCTCCACTTCCAATCTATCTCCCTGCTAATGAGTCTGAGAAAACAATGGAAGTTGTCCAAGGTATTTGGGCCCTGTCACTCATGTGTAAAACCCAGATAAAGCTCCTGGCTCCTGGCTTTAGGCTGCCCAGGACTGACCATTGTGGCCATCTGGGATGTGAACCAGCAGATGGAAGATCTGTCTCTCTCTCTCTTTGTAACTGACTTTCAAATAAATAAATGATGAAGCCAGGAGCCAGGAGCTTCATCCAGGTCTCCCATGTAGGTGGCAGGTGTTCAAACACTCGAGTTATCTTCTGCTGCTTTTCCCATGCCATTAGCAGGGAACTGGATCTGAAGTGGAGCAGATGGGACACCACTAGACACCCACATGGGATGCTGGTGTCACAGGTGGCAATTTCACCAGCTCCGCTGTGGGCCCCAGCAAATCAATCATTAAAAAAATTTTCATGAGAAATAGAAACTACCAATATCACTGTTTTTAATACTATGAAAAAATTATCATTACCATCTACTGTTTAAAAATATTTGTATTTTTATTTACTTGAAAGGCAGAGCAACAGAGAGAGAGAGAGAGAGAGCGAGCAAGAGACAGATCTTTCCATCCTTTGGTTCATTTCCTAAATGCCTGCAATAGCCAGGGCTATTGGCCAGGCTGCAACCAGGAGCATGAAATTCTATCTGGGTTTCCATGTGGGTTGTAGGGATCATCTAGCAGGTTGAGCAATTATCTAGCAGGAAGCTGGATCAGAAATAGAAGATCCAGGACTTGAACCAGGCACTCAAATATGGGATGTAGGTGTTCCAACCATGGCTTAACCCTCTGTGCCACAACACCTATCCCCTCATTTATTTATTTATTTCCTTAGTTTATTTGGGAAGGAAGAGAAACAGAAAGAGAGAGAGAAAAAAAAGAGTTCCTAGTTTATGAGTTGATTCACTCAAATGCTTGCAATGGCCACCAGCAGCCAGGAACTCAATCCAGGTCTCCTTTGTGGGTGGCAGAGACCCAACCACTTGAGCCATCATCTGTTGTCTCCCCGGTTGTGTAGTAGCAAGAAGCTGAGATTGGGAGTGGTGCCAGGACTTGAACCCAGGTATTCCATTATGGAACGTGGGTTTCCCAATCACAGTGTCTTAACTGCTAGGCCAAATACCTGTCCTCATTCTATCACTCATTTTAAAACATCAACTCCAGTTATTTGCTAACTACTATCCATAATGTCAATTGCAAAAAAAAAAAAAAAAAGGAAAAAAAAAAAAAGAGAGACTATATAACACGGTTCAGAAGAAAGCTCAGTAACTTTAAAAACAGAAATGAATATTTTTATTCTAAAACTGTAAATATATTTAGAAAAAAACTAAAAATTTTAACAAGTTAGTCCAAATGATACTTAAACAGAATATGTATATTTCTGGCAAATACAATTTTGCCTTACCTTTTTGATAGGTGATGTAGGTGTTGCCTGACCTGATGACACAGTAGGTGTTGTAACAGCTACAGGAGCTGTTTGTGTACTGGAAGTGTTGGCATTCGTTACAGAAGTCATGGGTTTTGTTTTATCTATTAAAAATAAGCAAAAAAACATTAAGAGTCAAGATTCTACAGGAATCTGGTTTGAAAAACTGGGAAAGCATTTTATATTCTAGTTTTGTTTAATGTTTTGTTAATTCAAAGTTTTTGCCCACTATGACCTCTAGCAAAAACAGAACCTAACTTCTGCATTTTTAAAGTGAGAAAAACACTAAAAAAATTTTAAAAAAACTTTCAAATAAGATTTAAAATGTGAAAACATGAATGTAATACAACTAAAAAAACTTCAATGATTTTCTAAAACAACTATTATTGCTGATCTAAAATTTATTGCTCCTTTTGCTCCTAAGAAATCTAAAAGTGCTTTTGTCAGTAACCAGCTTATATTCCTGTCTAGTGGTTAAATGTCCCAAAGAGCAAGCCCTCTCACACTTAAAATTCTAAAATAAGCGGGCACAACTCCATCTTCCTGGAAAATAATCTACCTCCTTGTAGAGAGAGAATCATTCAATGAATATTTATTGTCTTCATACCTCCAGTACAGTACTAGGTACTGAGGCTATCTCAGCCAATGAAAAGACAAAATACCTTGGCTGCACAGAACTCAAATTCTAGAGGGAGAAATAAATGCTAAATAAGATAAACATAACATGTTACTACTTTTAATTTATTAAGATATCAATACTGTTGAAGTCCTTCTATTTGATATTAGTGAAGAATGAAAAGTTCATATCCTAGAAGGAAAAAAAAACCCAAAAAGCCAAAATATACCTTTCTCCCCTTTACTCTTTCCTTCAATTACCTCTAAAATGTATAAATTGTTTGGAAGGCAATTAAAATTTTTGATTGAGTTCCTATTTTCATCTGGTTTATGAGAAGAGAAAGATCATAAAACAACACAGGTTTGGAAAGAATGTATGAAGGAAAATTTAACAGATATTTTACATTACATAATTTCCCAAATAATCTTACAAAAATGTAGAAAAAAGAAAGTTCAAATTGTCAAATCTAGTTGTAGTTCTACATGGAAAAGGCTGTTATCTCATGCTTGCCAAATAAAGTATGATAAAACCTGATTGATATTAAAAGAGTTGAGAGAGAAGGAACCAAATACCATTTACATGGATTAATTCTTGATATAGAGTCAAGTTTTTCTGGCACAGCCAACCACCGGCAACAGGAAGAACAAAATTATCATAGTACAATGCTTCAAATAAACATTTAAAGTTAGCTCGGTGAAAAACTGAGCATAAGGTGATTGTTATACTTAAATTCCAAACAGTCAAAAAACACAATGTGCTTTGATGCTAAGTAGTTTAGAGAAGTGAAAAATTTAAAGATCTATCCACATCAAATAGTACAGCTCTTCTCATTTTACAATCAAGAAAATTTCAATCACAGAAAGACTTACCAGTTGTTGGCAAAAAGTAGCCTACAATTATAATTGTTTTAAGTAAGTACTCTGTGTGAACACTGAACAGCAAATTATATACGTTTCTATGAAGAATAATTCGGATAACAAAATCTTAGGAATCTTTGAGTCACCTGAACTTCTAGTTCTTGAATTCTATTACATAACTAGTAGAACACTTGATACATGAGTTAGGAAATCTGGGTGCCAGTCCTAGCTTTCTGGTGCACATGTCCACATGGTTTGATTTGTAATGATGTATTTTATTGCACTGAAAGACCAGAGGCCAAAGTATGTCATATAGGAAGGAGATTAGCTACATAAAAATAACTTTAAATACTTTGAAAGTAGATGAGTCCATTTATATATTAATGATATATTTTTATCTTTCAGTTTTTGTAAAATATACAAGGGAAACAGCACAAATTTAACTGAAGTTATATTAGGTATTGATCATATTTAGATTTATAGAATTTAATTTTATACAATAATTTTATGAAAGCTAACATTTATTACAAAGCAATTTTTTTTTTTTTTTTTGTTTGACAGGTAGAGTTGTAGACCGTGAGAGAGAGAGAGAGAGAGACAGAGAGAAAGGTCTTCCCTCTGTTGGTTCACTCCCCAAATGGCTGCTACAGCCAGCACTGCGCCCATCTGAAGCCAGGAGCCAGGTGCTCCCTCCTGGTCTCCCATGCGGGTGCAGGGAGCATTTGGGCCATACTCAACTGCCCTCCATGGCCACAGCAGGGATCTGGACTGGAAGAGGAGTAACCGGGACTAGAACCTGGCGCCCATATGGGATGCTGGCGCCACAGGCGGAGGATTAACCAAGTGAGCCACGGTGCTGGCCCCACAAAGCAATTTTTATATAGTATCCATAGAAAGCAGTTTTTATTGTGATTACAAATGAGAAATCTCAGATTAAGTCAACTGCCTATACATACTCCTAATATTACACCTACAACCAGTCTATGTTCTTAATCACAAAACATGAGTATTTTTAAATTTAGGAATATTTTAATTAGCATGTTACACAAGTATAACATTCAATGACTACCTATTGCTCTAGCCTCTAATTTTGCCCATATGATTACTTTCACTAAGGCAAAGGATATGCTGAGTCATGTAACCAACATTGTGACAACAATGAAAAAGAATTTCAATCTATAAGGGACAGACTCGAGCCATTTATGTATTTCAGAAACTGTGTACTACGGAAAAATTATTTACTTGTGAGTTTACTAAGCTTCCAGAAGATAAAAGAATCCATAACACACCACCTGGGCAACAAATCTCATCTACACCTGTTTATAAATAATATCTTGGTTTTTAATGAACATGCATTATCAGCATGTTTCCAGACATGTGCTTATTTAATAAAGTTTAGTTTTCCACATTTTGGTAGAGAAAATATTTTGCTGAATGAATAAAAAAAAATGACTCAAAAATGTTTTTGTTGTAGTTAGAATCAACATGATTCCAAGAAATTTTGGGGCTCCATTTGTGCTTTCCTAATGACCACTGAAATTAGTCCCAATAGTTTTTCCAGTGGTCAAAAATCTTAACTAGAAGTAAAATATTTTCCTCTGATAGACTGAAATGTTAAAATGTCAGATTACGAGAAGCCCATAAAAGGTGTGGAGTGGGCTGGGCCCCTCCCTTGTCATCCTGCACCTCTGGGCCATCTCTCTCTGCTTTCCTGCCCACCCACTATGCTACCTGTGGCTACTTCTAACAACTCGCTTTGCACCACAAGGTTCTGGCCAGTGGATTTCTCACACCTGGCTCCTGGCCTGTTCTCTTCTTGGTATGGACCCAACTTAAGCTTCTAAACTCCTCTTTCTCTTAAATAAAGCCCTCACTTTCCTGGGTATTTCTCTCACTGAATAAATTACAAAACCTGATAGAAATCCAAGATGGCGGAATAGGAAGGGAGCACATTGATATTCTTCGGCAAGACACAGGTTAATATAAGTGGAGATACTGCAGGGTCAAGGAAGAGTAGGGGAAGAAACAGCAGCGGAAACTCTTCTAGAACTAGTGATTCACAGCGGACCTGCGTGGAAAGCGTGGGAGCCCAAGTTCGGGACACCAGCAGCAGACTCAACGCACCAGCGCTGGAACGCGAGGTGAGCCGAACCTCCATAGCCCGAGACACCAGACTTAGAAGACAGAGAACAGGAAAGGAAACAGGCAAACCAAAGAAAAGAAGAAGAAATTAGAAATCTAAAAAATATTGTCGGGAATCTACAGGATACTATTAAAAAATCTAACATTCGGGTTTTAGGAGTTCCTGAAGGCATGGAGAGGGAGAAAGGATTAGAAGGCATTTTCAGTGAGATACTAGCAGAAAATTTCCCAGGTTTGGAGGACAGAGGCATCTTAGTACAGGAAGCTTATAGAACCCCTAATAAACATGACCCAAAGAGATCCTCACCACGACACATCGTAATCAAACTCACCACAGTGAAACATAAAGAAAAGATTCTAAAAGGTGCAAGAGAGAATCGTCAGATTACTCTCAGAGGATCTCCAATTAGACTCACAGCAGACTTCTCATCAGAAACCCTACAAGCTAGAAGGGAATGGCGAGACATAGCCCAGGTACTAAGAGAGAAAAACTGCCAGCCCAGAATATTATATCCTGCAAAGCTCTCATTTGTGAATGAAGGTGAAATTAAGACTTTTCATAGCAAACAGAAACTGAAAGAATTTGTTGCCACTCATCCTGCCCTGCAAAAGATGCTTAAAGATGTGTTACACACAGAAACACAGACACATGGTCACCAATATGAAAGAAGGTAAAGGAAGGAAACCTCACAGCAAAAGATCACAGGAAGCTCAATTTCTCTTTGACATAGAATTAAACTCTGATGCACTGTTAGAGCAATGTGTTAAAGTAATCTAGTATGTTCTCTTGATGTCTGTTAAATTCTAATTGTTCAAAAACAGCTGAATTTTTATTAAGAGCTATGGGTTATTTAACTATGTGCTTATTTTCAAAGACTTGAATAATCACCTTGTAACAATGATCAAATTTGGTCTATGTTATGTCATGATTTTAAGGAATCTTAGTTCAACCAGATATTTTGGATTTTGATATTGGTCTATTATGCTATGTTATATGTGTGTACATATTGTATGTCCACATGGGGAAATTTTATTAAGAGTTTTATTTTAAATGGCTTTTAGATAAGATTGTCCATAAATTTAAGCTGCTAAAATCAATCAAAGATACATTTTAATTTGTGTGACCTGAATCTGTGTATCATATGTTTTAAACTTGTTGGTAGAAAGAAACTAAAAACATTTTATATGGTTGTGCTTAAGTTTACTGGTTAAACAAACTACACCATCTTAGATATTTAAGAGGTGTTTTCAAATACATGATTCTTAAAATTTATAGAAGGCATTGGACCTTCTGGTAAATGTTTTATTAAGTTCTTATCTAAGGGTTGAAATGGTTTGCTAAGTATTCATGTAATATTGCTATTGTTAGCAAGTGATCTAGGACTTGCTCCCTCATCTCTCTATTCTAAGCCCAACTTGTTCTTTCATTTCTCTATTCTCTTCAAGGTAGGGAACTAATTCTATTATGAAGGAATCTGTAGGACGCACAATTTAATCTTTAGACCTTATAAAAGAGATGGCTAACATTTTTCTGTAATAGCATAGCCAAAATAAGAGCTTAAATAATAATCTCATAGCTAGATTCACATCGCCATCAGCGAAGTATACAGTAAGTAGAAAAAAAAAAAAAAAAACCTCCCTTTCAGACCAAAGGGAAAGAAAGTTTTAAAGTGAGAATATAATTTTCCTCATGGGCATTGTCTACCTTAGAAAAACTACTACAGAACATGCCTGTGACTATAGACTTGTAGTTCAGGCCACCGAAGATTAGAGATGGGACATGGGCACTCTCTTGACTTGCATCCTCTGGTCTGCTTTAACACAAACCAGGAGGAAAAGAAAGCTCGGCATCAGAAGCAATGGGCGGCAGGCCTATTAATGGCTGATCTGTACGGTGATCTGCCCTCAAGGAGACCCAACAGGCCAGTCCACTGCAGTGGCTTTCAATGTGGTAAGTCTGGGCTTCAGCAGAAGTCAGCTTGTGAAGAGGCCTGGCAGCTCTGCCAAGAGTTGGGTCACTGGACATGGACCTGCCCTGGACTCGAAGGATGCCCAGGTCAGAGCCACAGATCTTATTGGCTCTAAGCTGAAAAGCCCTTCACTCAGCCCAACTTCCAAAGTGACCACTGCAGCTGAGGGGATGGTCAAGTAGGGTCAGCAACATTGCAGGCAGAACTGTAAATTTCTTGTTAGAGATGCCACCTGCCTTTACCTGGCCAGCTCTCCTCCCAGGCCAGCCAAGTAATGAAAGTCAACAGAGTGCCTTCCCCTAGGAGGTTCACACCTCCCTTAGGATATAC
This sequence comes from Lepus europaeus, assembly GCF_033115175.1. Taxonomy (NCBI): domain Eukaryota; kingdom Metazoa; phylum Chordata; class Mammalia; order Lagomorpha; family Leporidae; genus Lepus; species Lepus europaeus. The sequence continues at coordinate 40,881,041 of NC_084836.1, read as the reverse complement.
CCCATGTGAAGAGATAGATAGGTCTGGGCCTCTTAACTTACAAGGCCTAAAGCCCACCAGATTATTATCAAGCCCCTTCTATCAGGTTCTATTTGCCTCTCAATCAGAAAACTTAATTGTAGCTTAGACAGCACCTTTCTTAGCTCCTCTAATAATGACTCTGTCCTTTGTTCTAGACCCTGTCTAGTGCACTTGGGCCTCATTCCTTTGTAATCATAACCTCTACTCTACCACCAATGGCTCTACTCCCAACCTGTGTGTACTGATGGTCCTCTTCCCCACTTAATGCTGTATAATTGTTCAGACCTGGTAAATGCCACTCTTAGGATCATTGGTTACTATCCTCACTCTGTCTTTTATGACCTTTTCTAAATATGATCAGAGTCGGGGAACTTGGAAGGCTTCCATAGCCTTGGCAACTCATGACGACAGCCTAGGGTGGTTACTGGTGCCATAAACTAGAGTGTCAATTTGTTGGGTCAACAACAGGAGCCACTGTGCGCTTGCTCCTGATGTGGGATCTCTGTCCTTAATGTACTGTACATTTTGATTTAATGCTAAAACTAGTACTCAAACAGTATGTTTCACTTTGTGTTTCTATGTGGGTGCAAACTGTTGAAATCTTTACTTAATGTATACTAAATTGATCTTCTGTATATAAAGAGAATCGAAAATTAATCTTAATGTGAATGGAAGGGGAGAGGGAGCGGGAGAGGGGAGGGTTGCGGGTGGGAGGGAAATTATGGGAAGGGGAAGCCATTGTAATCCATAAGCTGTATACTGGAAATTTATATTCATTAAATAAAAGTTAAAAAAAAAAAAAAGAAAAAAAAATGTCAGATTACACAGTTCAAAAATGGCATCTTATGGTATGTTATGCCAATTAAAAATTTTGAGTAATTAACTGATACACATTAAAAAAATAAATGTTACTTAATAACAGCAATTTGGTAAGCTGTCTATACATACTTGCATGCCACAGGAGAAAAACAGAACTCACATCCTTTATAGCAAAAAGGGAAAATAAATTGTTATGGTGGCTTTGTAAAGCAATCTGGCACCATCTATAAAAACTGAGAATATGTTTACCTTATGACTCAAAATTTTGAGTTCAATTTCTAAATCCATTACAGATCTCTTGCAAATGAGTGCACACAGGAAACGTGATCACTGGGGCAGTATTTGAAATAACAAAAAATTAGAAACAAGGAAAATATTAATCAGAAGGAATATGGATACATTTAATGGAACATTATAAAATAGCTAAAGTGATAACTATGTAGATAAAGTCATAGAAAAAACTAATGGAAAAAATCTAAAAAATCACTTTAGAGTGAAAATATCAAGATGCCCAATAACTCCTAGAATATGAAAATAAAACAAAAAACAATATTATGACTGCTATATATTGCTTTTGAATGTACATACAACATAAAAGAGCATAAAAATGGACTAGAAGATTACAGAAAAACTTATGATAGTAATCGCCTTTGGGGAGGAAGGAAAGGATGCAGATGTAGGTGAGTGACTAATCAAGACAACTGTAATGTCTTCTTACATGAAAAATTTGAAGTAAATGTGACCAAAGTATTAGTAAGCATTAAGTCTTAAGTTTTTTTAGTTGTAAATGAATGTGTATTATAATTTTATCTTAAAATTTCTCAAAACAAAGCAAACTATCCCATATCTTCACAGGAAAGTATCTTGATTAATTCTACTATTTCTTGGGAAAAATTTATGATGCAGTTGGGATCGGTCTCCTATGCTTTTGGGCCTCAGAAAGCTTTGGGAGCATTCTGAAATTGCTGAGAGCCCAAAACACCTTATCTGTATCATCTTAAGGGGGTCTTAAAAGCTTTTGCAACTTCGTCAGCTGCTGCCTGCAGTGCCGGCATCACATATGGGCGCTGGTTCAAGTCCCGGCTGCACCATTTCCAATCCAGCTCTCTGCTATGGCCTGGGAAAGCAGTAGAAGATAGCTCAAGTCCTTGGGCCCCTGCACCTGCCTGGCAAGACCCGTAAGAAGCTCCTGGCTCCTGGCTTTAGATCGGCACAGCTCTGGCTGTTGTAGCCAACTGGGGAGTGAACCAGCAGATGGAGGACCTCTCTCTCTCTCTCTCTCTCTCTCTCTCTCTCTCTCTGTGTAACTCTGACTTTTAAATAAATAAATGAATCTTTAAAAAAAAATACAGGTCAGTGAAATGCAGAAGTGTATAAAAACCTCCAGATAACTGGAGAACATTAAGTTCACAACCCTATGTAAGTTTCCGGTATTCACTGAATATTAGAGTTCATGGACAAATCTAAAAGACATAACTTCTGAGTTTGGCAGATATCTGAATAAGTAACAAATCAGTACAACACATTAAAGAAGTTTGACCTGTACTATTTTATACTGCAAGAAAATTTATTTATCCTTCATATTTTACCTGTTTCAGCTTCTGATTCTGAGTCATCTTCTTCATCTTCTTCACTAGAGCAGCTAGATTCATCTTTTTTTCCTTCTTCTTCTTCATCAGCCTTTTCTTGTTCCAGAGATTCAATACGGGACGCATTTTTCTCTGGCTCAATAATCAATGTTTCTTTGCTGTGAAAAGAAAATAACCTTCAAATAATGATAAGCACTACTTCATTTTTTTGCTGATTCATGTTAGTCATTCTGTAGATATTATGCCAACTGTTTCATAATAAGAACAAAACTTATTTTAATATTTTACTTACTTTTTAAAGGTCTTCTGTGACTGATTATTGTCCATATTTGCTGTTGACTCAATTAGTGGTGACTTCTTGTCCCGCTTTTCACTATGGAGCTTTATATAAAGTTATGCAAAGGAAAATAAGAATACTATTAAAATAGTAAGAATTACTGAGATATACAGTTTGAAATTACATCAAGCTAGTTTTCAAAAACCGAACAAAAATAAAACAAATAAATAAACAATTTAAGTTTTACCCGGACAGGAAAGGGCCTGGGTAAAGAATGAAACTAACTACACAATTAAAAAGCTCCATCCACACAGGACTAAGTTAGATTTTTTTTTTAAAGATTTATTTATTTGAAAGGTGGAGTTACAGAGGCAGAGAGAGAGAAAGAGATAGAAAGAGAGTGAGAGTCTTCCATCTGTTGGTTCACTCCCCAAATGGCTACAATGGCTGGAGCTGGACCAATCCGAAGCCAGGAGTCAGGCGCTTCTTCCAGGTCTCTCATATGGGTATAGGGGCCCAAAGACTTGGGCCATCTTCTACTGGTTTCCCAGGCCATAGCAGAGAGCTGGATTGGAAGTGGAGCAGCCGGGACTTGAACCAGTGTCCATATGGGATGCCAAAGCACAGCAGGCAGCAGCTTTACCCATTATGCCACAGCGCTAGCCCCAGGTGTATTTTCCAGATCACTCCAGCTCCAGTTCATTGAAAAAGTCAAGATCCACAAACTACTTTGGATGGCTAACAGTATTTTACTTGTAAGTCTACTTCCAGGGCAGGAATTTGGACTGGAGTTTAAAAAGCCTGCATCTCACCTCAGAGCAGCTTAGTTTCAGCTGTAGCTCCTAATTTCAGCTTCCTGCTAATGCAGTCCCTGGGAGCCAGCAGCTCAAGTGACTGGGTTTCTGACAAACGCATTGAAGATCAAGATTGAGTTGTTTATCTAGAGTCTGCTACTAGCAATCCACGATTTTATAATCTCTACCTTTTAAGCAAACTTTATCATGACATTACAAACACATGTTACTGGAGAACACACACATTGTGTAAGTATTCAATTTTTGAGGGGGAGACACAATAGAAATGGCATTATGGGGTGGGCATTTGGTGTAGTGGTTAGGATGCCACTTGGGATTTCTGCATCCTATAGCGCAGTATGGTCTGAGTCTGGACTCTGCTTTCCATTCTAGCTTCCTGCTAATGCACACCTTATGAGGGAGCTTGGTTCCCTGCCAACCATGTGCGAGACTTGATTTGAGTTCTGGGCTCCTGGCCATGACCTGATGCAGCTCCAGCTATTGCAGGCACCTGGGGAGTGAATCGATGTTTCTGTCTTTCTGCTTTTGAAATAAATATAATAATAATAATAAAGCACATTACTTAAAAAAATACAGCGATAAGCAAAACAAAAGGCTAAACAGATGACTACTGCTTATCTTTCAGTAATTTAGTTTGATTATAAGGAATAATTTTAGATCATAAAGTTCTAAACATCTCAAAAATATTTTAAAAATTGAAAATCAAAGCTACCAAGAGAATTCATCCATTTAGGCAATATTTAGGCAATTATCAAACATACCAGGTTTTGTTTTTTTTGCAACTCTTCTAAATATCCTAAAATGTCTTCATCTGCTACATCAAAGGCTGTTTGGCCCTAGGAAGGAAACATGGGGGGAGAAAGAATGGAATAAAATCATTAAATCATAAAATGCCTTTGGTAATTCTGTATAACTATATAGTAAGAAGTTAGAACATTTTTAAGGTAGCTATAAATAACATAATAGACAGAAATCCTAGGAGTTTAAGAGAAATCCATGTGATAGAGAAAGAGTTGAGAATACCTTCCCTTATATAATTTTTCGGGCAATAGCTTTACTGAGATAGAATTCACATAACATACAAAATCCATTTAAAGTATGCAACTCAATGGTTTTAAGTATATTAACAAAGTTATACAGCTATCACCATAATCAATTTAAAAACATTTTCAACTATTCCAAAGAAAAAAGCATCCTTTTGCAGTTATCCTTCATCCCATTTTCTCCATTTCATCCAGCCAGAAGCAACCACTAATGTACTCTCTGTACAAATTTGCCTAATCTGGGCATTTTGGATGCATGAAATCAAGTAACATGTGATCATTCATAACTAGCTTCTTTCAGTCTGCATGTTTTCAAGGTTCATCCACACTGTAGCTGTATTCCTACTTCACACCTTTTATTAAATAAGACTCCACCGCATGCTACAAATATTTTGTGCATCTAGTCATCAGCTGGATATTTACTCTTGCTTCTTGCTTATACTGAATAATGCTGCTATGAACATCTGTGCACAAATTTACATTTGTGCACAAATTTTTGTGTGGACATGTTTTTATTTTCTGTGCTATACTGCTAGGAATAGAATAATTCTATATTTAACCTTTTGAGGTCTTATTTTTCTTTGATATTTCCCTAAAACTTAAGTAGATTTCCAGAGAAACAAAATAAAAATATTAACTTTTAAACTACATAACCTTCAGCCAGCTACAGGTATGATTTAGTTTCAAAAATTAGTCCAAATAAACACCTGTCAATTTATGCTAAATTCTTGTGAAATAAAATAACTGACTCACAATTTCAAAGTGGATTTACAATAGCAATGTGTTAATTTCACTTTTGCTATAACATATTTGCATAATTAGTTCTAAAATGTAAAAAAGTGCTACTTTTTTAAAGCAACTATACACCTGATTATGTTAGTATGTGGAAATAACTCAATGACTTCTTTCTAAGTATTAATTTAAGCATTTACCGGCCCTTCTCCTGAATGAAATACCCTGGCCTTGATAACTGAAAAAAAAAAAAAAAAAAAAAAAAAAGGTTTAAATTTCTGCAGTGGTAAATACAAAGGGGTTATTTTAATAAATAAGGAAGTCTCATTTTTCAGAAAAAGAAATCAGATCACCTTACTAACCTTTCTTTTCACTTTTTTCCTTGATGAATGAGTCTACTTTGCACATAGCAGCTGACAGAGAATAAAAACTTAAGTGTAGGCTATAAACAGAAAATTTTCTAATTTCAAAAGAGCACTCATCAACTTTATCCAATAATCTTCCATGTTCTTTAAACTATATATATATATATATATATATATATATATATATGTCAGGAAGCTTACAACTGTGAAATTATAAACATTATTTGACTTTTATCATAAGGCTAGTATTATGCTACATTAATAAAGTACAAATGCAATTTGGCATATATACAGATTAACTCCAACCAACCTGGAAACAGTTAAGGAGGATACAACACTTTGCACTGAAAAAAGACCTCTATTGATCAATAAAATAAGAAAAAAAATTTCTGAGCTGCATAGAAAATAATTCAATTACTACAGCTATTATTTAAATGCAATTTTTCCTTATTTATTTATTCTAACTGAATTGCTCTTGCATATATGCATCTCTCTTCATCTTCACAGCAATCAGTTTAGCTGAGATAAATGTTATCATGGTTCTCATTGTCAAGAGGAGCAAATCCAGGCTCTGAATGCATTCTATTTACCCACAGTCATAAACAAGTAAAGAAGGGATGGAGAATAAAACCTGCATCTCTACTGCTCTGCTATGTCTTGTTTGTCTTTACAGAAAATAAGCTCAGACAGAGTGTGAGATAAATATATTTTTGTTCCCATTAATAGTAAAGACAGCTTCATTATTCATTTAAGTCATTGTAATAACAGGTATCAAGCCAAAAACTTATTGGCTAGTCATTATATTAATGCATTATGAAAAACTTCAAGCAGAAGAGGACCCTAGTTAATATTTAGGAAGGGATGATATTTAGGTACACTGTTGTAAAATAATTCTTTTGGTCAATTAAGGACACGAAATAAAATATATTTAATATCCATATTATATAATTTATAATAATGAATCAAAATGATAAATTCATCTTACAGCTTGAAAGTAAGACCAAAAGTCCTTAAATATTTATGTTTAGAACATTTTCCTTACTTTCATGCATAAAGACTTCCAGATACTCTGTATGGTATGTTGTATTTCCTAAAGGTTACTTCCCTAAATCAGGTTTTCTATTACTAAAGAAATCATCTAAACTCTGATAGTACCTTAAGTGCATGTCTTTTTTTTTTTTTTGACAGGCAGAGTGGATAGTGAGAGAGAGAGAGACAGAGAGAAAGGTCTTCCTTTTGCCGTTGGTTCACCCTCCAATGGCCACTGCGGCCGGCGCATCTCGCTGATCCGAAGCCTGGAGCCAGGTGCTTCTCCTGGTCTCCCATGCGGGTACAGGGCCCAAAGACTTGGGCCATCCTCCACTGCCTTCCCGGGCCATAGCAGAGAGCTGGCCTGGAAGAGGGGCAACTGGGATAGAATCCGTTGCCCCAACCGGGACTAGAACCCGGTGTGCCGGCACCACAAGGCGGAGGATTAGCCTGTTAAGCCACGGCGCCGGCCAAGTGCATGTCTTGATATCATTTTAGAGAAACAATAAAAATCTCCAATCTACAAGTATTTATGAAGCTATCAAATGAAAAATTAATTCATATTGGCAGGCTTACAAAAGACAAAGTTATCTGCTTTATTAAACTTAAATTATGATATGTAATTTTTTTTTTTTTTTTTGACAGGCAGAGTGGACAGTGAGAGAGAGAGAGAGAGAAAGGTGTCCCTTCTCCGTTGGTTCATCCCTCAATGGCTGCTGCAGCCGGCGAACCTCGCTGATCCAAAGGCAGGAGCCAGGTGCTTCTTCTGGTCTCCCATGCGGGTGCAGGGCCCAAGGACTTGGGCCATCCTCCACTGCCTTCCCGGGCCACAGCTGAGAGCTGGATTGGAAGAGGAGCAACCGGGACAGAATCCGGCACCCCAACCGGGACTAGAACCCAGTGTGCCGGCGCCGCAGGCGGAGGATTAGCCTAGTGAGCCGTGGCACCGGCCCGATATGTAATTTTAAAATGTAGCCAACAAAAAGAGATGGCATAAAAACTTAAAATTTGAAAAATGAAAAGTCATAATATACATTATGTAACTCTTCACTACTAGAAGAAATCTATAACATCTTTCTTTTTAAATAAAATTTTGATAAACATTCAAAATTGTACATTTAAAACTTAATAACCAATATATGGAAAAATAAAAAGGCTAGAAAATTAAAACTAAGGAAAAGCTGCCAAGTAATTTAGAAATATAAAAAAAAACCAATTATCAAGGCTTTAGGAAAATGACTTCTCTGATCATGTTTGAGTCTTCAAAGCTCTTAACAACATAGGGCTGTTAAAAGGCTACCATAAGGCTGGCGCCGTGGCTTAACAGGCTAATCCTCCGCCTTGCGGCGCCGGCACACCAGGTTCTAGTCCCGGCTGGGGCGCTGGATTCTATCCCGGTTGCCCCCCTTCCAGCCAGCTCTCTGCTATGGCCCAGGAAGGCAGTGGAGGATGGCCCAAGTGCTTGGGCCCTGCACCCGCATGGGAGACCAGGGAGAAGCACCTGGCTCCTGGCTTCAGATCAGCAAGATGCGCCGGCCACAGCGGCCATTGGAGGGTGAACCAACGGCAAATAGGAAGACCTTTCTCTCTGTCTCTCTCTCTCTCACTATCCACTCTGCCTGTCCAAAAAAAAAAAAAAAAAAAAGGCTACCATAAAATAATTTGTCAGGGAAAGTTGAAAACTAAAATTCTAAGGAAACAGGAGACATAATTAACATGTTCATCCACTAAAATGATGGAATGAAAGGATAAATACTAAAATTTAAGGTGTTAGAAGTTGTTATTGTACAGAAACAGAAGGGTATCAACACAATTTTATATGTACTCTTTATACTCTTTTACCTAGAGTACAAATATGATAAATTGTATGGCAGAGGAATTAGATATGTTGCCTTTTATATACAATTTATTGTGTATAGCCAGAATACAGATTTGACAGGGGAAATATAACATGCTTAGACTAGTAAGTCATAATTGTTTCAGAAAAATCATCTCAATTAATGAGATTCTCTCTTTTGGTTCTTAGCTACTCTTACTAAATAAACTAATTATTAACACTGCCCTTATGAGTGGACAGTGGCCTGTAAGTTCAACTGTTTGGCAGAGAGACAGGAATACAGATCAGAGGTCAGAGGGTAAAGGCACCCACTAATTTCTTCAGGAAAATCCCAGCTGTAAGCGCAATTTCTATAAGGAAGGAGAGGAAAAACAAATTGTAAAGCCAAACTTAGCTGATCTTTTACTTAAAATTAACAGTATCACAATTTATTTGTCTTTAATACTGATTACAGAACAGGCAACAGGTGATAAAAAAAGAGAAAGCAAATTATTAGCAGTTCTGACTAAAATTCAAAGCTCAGATTTTTGTATTTCTTTAAGTGCAAGCCAAACATAGACTGATCATTAACATTTTTTATCTTAATGTTCTTGAAGCTTTTCAGCATTTCCTATGATTCTTGCCACACTACACATTTCTTAGATAAAATAGTTTAAGTCAGTTAATAAAACATATCTAGGAATATACTCCAAAAATAAAGGAGTTCAAAGAGTTTCCTTATCTTTGCTAACAAGAACATGAAACTGTAACATCACCCTCAACCTTCAATCATTTACTCACGAGCAAATCCTGTGTATGTGGTATATTATATTTATTCTCCTCCTTTTGTAGCTCCCCATTAGAAATCAGGTACCAGAACAACCAATACCAGCAATTAACATGTATATAACAAAATTAGATGGCCCTTTTTGAATAAAGATAATAAAATGAATCCCTGATAAGTAATCTGTTACATTATCATGAAATAAAATACAAAAGTAACATTATAAAGAAGTTTAAGGTAATTAAGTTCACTAGAGGTCAGCCCTCCACACAAGGGTTTGTAAAAGAAAAAAAAAAAAAAAACTAAAGAAAAAAAAAGTTCACTATAGGAAACACACTTTGAGTGCTCCATCTGTTGGGAAATCAAACTTATCTAACAACATGAGGTTGGAAGGGACTAACAATACTGATGACAGGGTAACTGACTCATGGTATTAATTAAAGGTCAGATAGAAGATCTAATCTAACAAGAAACTTGAAAAAATACTTGTATGAACTTTACTTCATTTGTCCTTTTACCTAATTTCGTGATATTAAGTAAATCATTTATCTGACTAAACTGTTTTCTCAACTATGAAAATAGAATAGATGCTATATTTTAGTGACCATTTATTTGGCATAAAACTTCATCATTTTTACTATCCTCACTTCATTATCCATGTCATTTAAATAAATAAATAAATAAGATTATAAGTAAAAAAGATATTAAAGAGAATCGGAATTAGAAACACTTTATTTTGTTCCAACTCACAGTGATGGCAGAAAACACTGAGAAAAATGCAGAACTTACATAATTTATGAATTCCTAAGACACAACATTAATACAAGTAACCAAATGTACTCTATATGTATGATATGATTAGTGAAAAGGTATTTCTTCCATTATTTTCAGCTAGTACTTCATATAGCATTTTCAGCTACCACTATTAATTACTGATCAATGATCAACAAAAAATCATTTTATGTAGTAATAAATAATTTATACTGTAATAACATTAAGATAAAATCTGTATTTCTAGAGTTAAAATATTCAAATTATATTTAAAAGGCTTACCACTTTGTTGACCATCTCCATATCACACAGATTGTCCACTAAAATTCGACATGCTTCTTCTTTACCCCAGTGAGCTGCAGCATGAAGAGGTGTCCAGCCATCATAATCTTTAATGTTAACATCATAGCCTGCCTGTATTAAAAGTCTAAAGAAATCATACAGAATTAATCATTAAAATCTAGAAATGAACAAACATGACAAATAGCTTTATACAATGTAATTTAACTAAAATTAGTAATATGTTTCTTTTCAGAGTTCAAATTCTCCCTCTCCTTAATGAGCTAACTGAGGCAAAGAGAAACCAATCCTCACAAAACAGAAAAAAAGGAGCTTTAGACAGTGTCATAATATAGTTCTAATTAATTTCTAATAAATCTTACGGTTTGATGTGACACTGAGAATTCTTAACATGAGTTGTAAATGTAATTTTTAAAAAAGCCCACAATTTTTCAGTGTAAGAGCAAAACTGACAGGTCAATTTATTTATAAAACTTATCTACTGCAAGGCCTACCTCCGTGTCCATATATGTTGTCTCGGGCTAAGTGTGTCCTAACAATATGTTGGATCAAACAACCTAATTTTGTAATATTTTGTTTCCTAGCTTGAGGAACTGGTTTGTGAAAGCTTTCATGGAAGGTGTAACCCGGGGTCATAGCTATGGCACAGCGAGTAAAGGCACCACCTGCAGTGCCGGTGTCACGGGCACTAGTTCAAGGACTGGCTGCTCCACTTCTGATCCGGCTCCCTGCTAATGCACTTGGGAAAACAGCAGAAGATGGCCCAAGTGCCTAGGCCCCTGCCACCCAGATGGGAGACCTGAAAGAAGCTCCTGGCTCCAGGCTTCAGACAGGCCGAGCTCCAGCCGTTGCAGCCATTTGGGGATTGAACCAACGGATGGAAGATCACTTTCTCTGCCTCTGCCTCTATGTAACTCTGTCTTTCAAATAAATAAATCTTAAAAAAAAAAAAAAAAAAACAAATAGAAAAGCATAACCTGACTGTTAAGAATGAAACAAAGTAAAACACATTTTCCAAAGAGTGGAGTCCATTTTTCTGCAGCAGTAGAAACCAAGATATGTAAACTGTCAATATAATAGAAAACAGGAATACACTGTGATAAAATGCAAGGAGTTGCATAAATTGTTAGTATACCTTTATTAAGGGCTTGTGGACATTAACCTTATTTTATTTAGAAATTAAGCTCACAGAGAACAAAGAAATGTGCCTACAAATTACATATAGCACCTCTTACCCTTCCCCTGCCACAGGCTGAGCACTAACTCCAGTTGACATTTACCTTATTTTATAAGATGTTGAGCTTGAGAAGTACTACTTTTTAACCTATGAGTGGTGGCAGTGATAGCTAATATATAATCTCTCCATTTATTATTAAGATCTGATTCCCTAGCAGTCTCTAAAGCCGTTATTTCCAATCCTGGCTCCAAACAAAACTATTTAAAAGAGCCTACTAAAAAAAGATTGCCAGCTTAGGGCCGGTGTTGTGGTGCAGCAGGTTAAAGCCCTGGCTTTAGGCGCTGGCATCCCATATGGGCGCCAGTTCTAGTCCCAGCTGCTCCTCCTCCTATCCAGCTCTCTACTGCGGCCTGGGATAGCAGTAGAAGATGGCCTAAGTCTTTGGGCCTGCACCCATGTTGGAGACCCAGAAGAAGCTCCTGGCTCCTGGCTTCGGATCGGCGTAGCACCAGCTGCTGCGGCCATCTGGAGAGTGAACCAATGATGGAAGACCTCTCTCTCTACCTCTCTATCTATAACTCTTTCAAATAAAGAAAATAAATCTTTTTTTAAAAAAAGACTGCCAGCTCTACCTCTGTACTATTAAATTAACCAACATATTTGAAAATGGGCCCCATCAATCTGTATGTTTAGCAAGTTTCCTATATTATTCTCATTATCAGTATCATCTCTGTGCAGACCAACATTAAGAGCCTGATCTAAAACAGAAGGCTAACAGATGTTAAGTCCAGAGATTTCAGCTAAAAAACAATCTCCACTAACATATGCATTATCAGTAATTTTATTAATAGAGGCAAAAATAATATTACAACTAATAAAAATATACCCTCATTAGGAAATATGAACTAAGATAATACTACGTATCTTGAGCAATAAAAAATTATAGGTACTTGACAGTCTGTAGAGAGAAACAAGAATATTAAGAAAAAAGATATATATATATATATTTTAAAATTTTTTGACAGGCAGAGTGGACAGTGAGAGAGACAGAGAGAAAGGTCTTCCTTTGCCGTTGGTTCACCCTCCAATGGCCGCCGTGGCCGGCGCACTGCACTGATCCAAAGGCAGGAGCCAGGTGCTTCTCCTGGTCTCCCATGGGGTGCAGGGCCCAAGGACTTGGGCCATCCTCCTCTGTACCCCCTGGCCACAGCAGAGAGCTGGCCTGGAAGAGGGGCAACCGGGACAGAATCCGGCGCCCCGACAGGGACTAGAACCCGGTGTGCCGGCGCCGCTAGGCGGAGGATTAGCCTGTTGAGCCACGGCACCGGTTAAGAAAAAAGATATATTTTTCGACAAACTTGAGACCCTATACCAGGCCATATAAGGACACTTAAAAAGAGAAACAAAAAATTCCTATAATCAAGCAGCTTCTAATGGAGGACAAAAGTCAATTTCAATGTACAGGTTATGTGATAATGACGCAGTAAGAGTACAGAACTGAAAAGAATGTTGTGTATGCCTGCAGAGAAAGGTTAAGTGAGATTATGCTTGAGACATTTATTTTCATTTCAAATTTATTTTTATTTCATAAGCAATATATTCTCAAAGTTTAAAAATAATAAAAAGCCATGATACTTTATAAAGTTTACAGTAAATGATCTTGAAATCCAAGCATAACAATACAGGGAAGTCATTCTCACATTGCTGACTATTAGTTAACTAGTTTCCCTTCCTCACAAATAACTATATTATTAACTTTGATTGAATTTTTATAGAAAGATTTCATGCCTATATAGCTAAATACAATTTTTAAAAAGCTTGAAAGAAACAAATGATACACCCTCCTTGATTATGACATTTCACAATTCTTCTTAGAGCTCTTTTTATAATAATATTTAAGGGGATTTCTTATTCTTGGTGAAGAGAATTCCAGTGAAAGCATGCACCATAATTTATGAAACCATTCGCCTACTCCTACTATAAACAAGGCTGTTATTATAAACATAGAATATCTGTTAGAACTGCAGGTAGATCATTCATGGCAGGCATAATGAAAACTTAGGGAGTGAGGGTATCAGCTTAGCTTTAAAGAATAGAATAGTAGCAGATGGCAAAAGGTCTTACATGCTTAAACGAAGAGTTTAAAACTACCCTCAAGGCTGGTAGTGTGTGCCAGGGGCTAAGCCACCACTTGTACATTGGCATTCCTAATTAGAGTGTTGGCTGGAGTCCCAGAGTTCTGCTTCTGATCCAGCTTCCTGCTAATGTGCCTGGGAAGGCAACAGAAGACTGCTCAAGTATTTGGGCCCCTGCCACCTACATGGGAAATCAGGATAGAGTTCCTCGCTCCTAGCTTTGGCTTAACCTACCAGGCTGTTAGGCCATTTGGAAAGTGAATCAGTGGGTGGCAGATCTCTTTTTCTGTCTCGTTCTTGGTTTCTCCCTGTCTGTCACTCTGCCTTTCAAATAAATAAATAAAGCCTTAATGATGGATTTTAAGTCTAGATAATTTAATTATAAATATCACTTTAAACTTACTGTACAGTACAATTCAGTATTCATACAAATTTATAGAAACAAGACATTTAAAAAACAATTTATTATAAGTAAAACTTTTTGATACCTTTTACCTTTTGCTTTTTTTAATGCTAGAGGTAGCTCACTAAGTTCATTTCATGACTAGCCAATGGAGACTGAAAAATTTTGGAATATAGGGAAACAAAACATGGTCAGACACTAACTAAAAGGAGAAGGCCCATGTTATTGAAGTTCAGTAGAGACTGGAAAGATGCAGAAACCTGAAAATAAGCGACCCATTTAAAAATCTTCACTCTTTTTGCACATTATGAGGGAATAAGGAAGACAGATTGATTTTATAAACCCAAAAAGGTTGGGAGCAACATAAAAGGTGCAGTGTATTTTGCTGAGGCTGCTTTTAAATTTTTTTTTTTAATTTTATTTAGTGAACATAAATTTCCAAAGTATAGCTTATGGATTACAATAGCTTCCCCCCCCCCCCCAATAACTTCCCTCCCACCCACACTCCCCTCTCCCACCCCCTCTTCTCTTCCATTCACATCAAGATTCATTTTCAATTCTCTTTATATACAGAAGATCAATTTAGCATATATTAAGTAAAGATTTCAACAATTTGCACCCACACAGAAATACAAAGTGTAAAATACTATTTGAGTACTAGTTATAGCATTAATTAAACACCTAAGAATAACTGTGTATTAATTACAGAGTTCAACCAATAGTTTTAAGTAGAACATAAAAAATACTAAAAGGGTAAAGTATTAAGTCCTTTATTTTTAAATTCCTTTCATACATACATAATGCAAATCATGCATTTAAAATATATAGTTGCCATCCTGAGTATTTGGCACAGTAGTTTAGATGCTGCTTGGGACATCCACATCCCTTTTGGGAGTGCCTGGTTTTGAAGCACAGCTTCAATTCCAATTCCAGGTTCCTAATAATTCACATCTTGACAAGCAGTAGGGAGGGTCCCTGATACCCACATGGGAGATCTGGATTGAGTTCTAGGTTCCTGGCTTCAGCATGGCCCAGTCCCAGCAATTGACAGTATCTGGAGAATGAACCAGCAGATGGAAGATCTCTGTCACTCTCACCCTGTCCCTGCCTTTATATAAATAAAAATAAATTAAATTACAATATAGTTGCCAGTATTTCTGCATTGCATATGTTAAAAAATTATTATGACATAAAGTGGCTTTATTCCAAGGAAATTCAGTGATCACTATAAACATCTTTATGCTCAAAGGATCAAAGTTGCTTATGATTTTGTATTTTTTTAAAAATTATTTTATTTATTTGAAAGAGTTACACAGAGAGAGAAGAACAGGCAGAGAGAGAAAGAGAGAGAGAGAGAGAGAGAGAGAGAGAGAGGTCTTCCATTCCACTGGTTCACTTCCCAAATGACCGCAACTGCCAGAGCTGAGCTGATCTGAAGCCAGGGGCTAGGAGCTTCCTCCAGGTCTCCTACGTGGGTGCAGGGGCCCAAGGAGTTTGGCCATCTTCTACTGCTTTCTCAGGCCATGGTAGAGAGCTGGATCAGAAGAGGAACAGCCAGGACTCAAACCAGCGCCCATATGGGATGCCTGCTCTGCAGGTTGCGGCTTTAACCCTCTGCACCACAGTGCCGGCCTCTATGGTTTTGTATTTAATGTTATGCTATCAACACTCCAACTTCAGGCATTCCAGTGCTACAAACAAAACTTATTTCAGATAAATTATAACTAAATAAATATTCAACAGGAATGAGGTTCAAAGATTTTGATCATGTGTTTAAATGACAGTGCTACTAGTCTCAAGAAGCAATTAGTCTGGGAACCTCAAAACACATAATTGATTGATACTTGAACTCAATTTATTGGAAAACTGTAATAAGAAGAAAAGGTCAAAGTTTAACAGTGAAGGAATGAACTTTGAAAACAAAATTAGTGTTCTCTTTCTTCCTGAAAATAGATATATTAAGTAACTCTTTTATAAGCTGTTTAAAAATAATATTTGCAGGTATTTTAAGAAAATTGACAATGAAATACAGTAAATGAACCAAAGTAGAAAACTGACTTTTTAAAAAATAATGCTTACTTTAAAACTTCTGTATAGCCTTTAGCAGCTGCAACATGAAGTGCTGTACCTCCCGATTTTGCATGCCGGACATCATTTATATGACCACTATTTAACCACTGCCTCGCATCTCTAAGCATTATCCGTTCTTCTTCCTTTCGAGCTGCTTCTATATCAACTCCTGATAAAATAAAAATAATTTTTATTGTTTCTCAACAGAAAATGTTCTACGTTGATAACTACAATCATCCAAAACATTTTAAGTTTAAATTAAAATTTAAAGTAAAACAATATTTTTAAAAAATAGGCTTCTTATAACATACTAGTTAAATAAGGAAATGTGAGAAGATACTATAAGTTTTCTCTATCGATTATTTCGATTATTTAGTTTTTGGCCGATTATATTATTTTTATTTTCTTTGTAACTTTTCTGGTTGTTCTTTTGTTTTTTTAAAAACTGGACATTTCCCAAGGCCTGAAATTTCCCCAACAACCTCATGTTTTCTTATGGCTTCAATTGCTAGCTATTTAATAAATGCATTTACAAACCTTCTTATTTCAGGTAAGGACAATGACTATCTTGCAACTCCAGAATACTTAATACAAAGTAAACAGATCAATAAATGTTTTCTAAATGAATAATAAATTATTATTATTATAATGAATAAAAAAAGTATACACACACATTCACTCTCATCTCTTTGACTACGATCTCTCTCAAACTAAAAATTTGGTCAGGATGTTTTAATTTAGCCATCCATTCATCCATCCATTTTTTTTAAGTTTTTAACTTTTATTTAATGAATATAAATTTCCAAAGTACAGCTTACGGATTACAATGACCCCCCCCCCCCATAACTTCCCTCCCACCCACAAACCTCCCCTTTCCCGCTCCCTCTCCCCTTCCATTCACATCAGGATTCATTTTCAATTCTCTTTATATACAGAAGATCAGTTTAGTATATATTAAGTAAAGATTTCAACAGTTTGTACCCATATAGAAACACAAAGTGAAAAATACTGTTTGAGTACTAGTTATAGCATTAAATCACAATGTACAGCACATTAAGGACAGAGATCCTACATGAGGAGTAAGTGTACAGTGACTCTTGTTGTTGAGTTAACAAATTGACACTCTTGTTTATGGCATCAGTAATCACTCTAGGGTCTTGTCATGAGTTGCCAAGGCTATGGAAGCCTTTTGAGTTCGCTGACTCTGATCATATTTAGACAAGGTCATAGTCAACGTGGAAGTTCTCTCCTCCCTTCAGAGAAAGGTACCTCCTTCTTTGATGACCCGTTCTTTCCACTGGGATCTCACTCACACAGATCTTTCATTTAGGCCTTTTTTTTTTTCCTGCTTGAGTGTCTTGGCTTTCAATCACTCATCCATTTAAAATGTATTGAGTGACAACTATGTATCAGGTACTTAAAAAAAAGATTTACTCATTTATTTGTTAGGGATACAGAGAAAAATGGAGAGACAAAGAGAGAGATTTTCCATCTGTTAGTTTACTCTACAAATGGCCACACCAGCTATGGGAGGGCTAGGCCGAAGTCAAGAGCTGGAACTCCATCTGGGTTTCCCACATTGGTAGCAAGGGCCCAGGTACTTGGGCCAGTTTCTGCTGCTTTCCCCGGCACATGAGCAGGGAGCAGGATAGGAGTGGAGCAGCCAGCACTTATATGGGATGCCGGCACCACAGTGGGTGGCTTAATCTGCGTCACCACAAGACCTGTCCAATGTGTCAGGTACTTTATTAGGTAATATGAAAATAACAGTGAAATTATTATTATATGACAAAAGATGAGGTATCTGTGAAGAAAGATAAAGCAAGATAATGGAAAAAAGGGTAATGCTGTTTAGAAGAAGGCCATGGTATCTATAGTGTAGTGAGGACAATGAGCAGGATCATATCACCTGACTTAATCTAAGAGGGTCACTTGAGTTGAAACTGAGATATCTCAATTATTCAGTCAGAAGGTTATTCCAATAATTCAGTCAAGAAATGACAGCAACTTGAATTAGGGTTGTGGCAGAGAAGATAAAGTGGTTGGGTTCTGGATTCTTCAAGTCATACCAATCAAATTCGCTGTTAAGTTTGTATGTGGATATTAGTATGGATACAGGAGAAAAATCTCAACTCAATTTTCCCTAACCAATCTGCTTGTTGGCTATGTTTATTTCCTATATTTGCTCTTATCACTTGCCCAACAACTGAGGAATCACTTGAATCCCACTCCCCACCCCAATCCTTTACTCTTATTCCTCAACAATTTTAGCAGATTTTGAGCTGCCACCTCCTAGACTGCCTTCTAAATGACTCCCTATCACTCTTACTTCACATCTTATATCTCACACTTTGACTACTATCATTGCCACTTAACTCATTCACTCTTGGTCCCTTCCAATTCATTCCCCACCCTCATATCAGACAGGAAAAATCAAAATATGATCATTGCACTTAACATAAAATGTAAATGGCTGTTCACCTTCCAATAGACAAAGCTTTAAGTTATTTAGTATAGCAAGCAAAGCATTTCATTGACTTGGTCTCAAGACATTTTTATAATGTCATCTCTATACCTTTTCTTAACCATCACCCAGATATCTCACATCAGCTGGTTCACTCCCTAAATGCCCGTAACAGCTGGGGCTGGAATAAGCCAAAGTTAGGAGACCAGAATTTAATCTGGGTTTCCCATGTGGGTGTCAGAGTTCTGAGCACTTGAACCTCAGTTAAAACTAGTCATGTGAGTGAGAAGCAGCCCAACTTTCTGACTTACTCATTTGGGGCTCTTATGGAAAATCTGGTTTTTTCTTTCCAAGAAATCATAAATATAGTCTATTTTTCCTAATTAACAGTCAAATAAGCTGCTTCTACTACCCTAGGTTTTGAAATTTCAAAATCTATGAATATAAGCAGTCTTCAAAAGGCTAATGAAAAATGTACATTATGAAAAATTTATGCATATATTTCAAAATATTTTGTACCAAAATAAACTTTAAAAAATTATTTATTTATTTCAAAGTCAGAGTTACAGAGAGAGAGAAGGAGAGGCAGAGAAAGAGGTCTTCTATCTGCTGATTCACTCCCCAATTAGTCACAATGGCTGGAGTGGGCTGATCCGAAGCCAGGAGCCAGGAGCTTCTTCTGGGTCTCCTATGTGGGTGCCGGGGCCCAAGGACTTTGGCCATCTTCTACTGCTGTCCCAGGCCATAGCAGAGAGCTGAATCGGAAGTGGAGCATGTGTGTCTCGAACCAGTGCCCACATGGGATGTGGGCATTGCAGGTGATAGCCTTACCCACTACGCCACAGTGCCCGCCAATAAACCTATCTTTGAATTTCATTTTCTTTCTTTTTTTTTTTTTTGACAAGCAGAGTGGACAGTGAGAGAGAGACAGAGAGAAAGGTCTTCCTTTTTGCCGTTGGTTCACCCTCCAATGGCCGCCGCGGTAAGTGCGCTGCGGCCGGCGCACCGCGCTGATCCGATGGCAGGAGCCACGTGCTTCTCCTCGTCTCCCATGGGGTGCAGGGCCCAAGTACTTGGGCCATCCTCCACTGCCTTCCCTGGCCACAGCAGAGAGCTGGCCTGGAAGAGGGGCAACCGGGACAGGATCGGTGCCCCGACCAGGACTAGAACCCGGTGTGCCGGCGCCGCAAGGCGGAGGATTAGCCTAGTGAGCCGTGGCGCCGGCTTGAATTTCATTTTCTACAAACTTTCTGAAGTACTGTCACATATGTAAAGTGTTTATATCAGGAGTAAGCACTAAGATATTAACTATCATTACCAGTTCTAAATGTCTATGATTATGGTAATTTTTCTTACTCTACAGTCTAGAAGAAAGAAAAATTTAAATTGCCTTTAACTATTCTTTAACTCACCTACTGTAACTGTAAGGTTTTTAAATGATGAAAATCATAGATTACAAAACTAAACTGACTATGCTATGAAGTGATTAGTCTAATTTCTAAAAGCAATGAATACTAGACTGAAATATAGCTAGATATCTTAGGTAAAAAAAAAACTGAATTAGAATTTGGCCAGCTTCTCTGACCTCAGAATCAGCCCTTAAGGCATTCAGATATGGCTGAAAAACCCATGAGAGCAGTTCAGACATGGAAAGCCAAGACACTGTGGCAAAAAATAACTTACATAAAGGATCTCTGTGAGTGAGACCCCAATGGAAAAGAAGGGACCATTAAAGAAGGATGTACTTTTCTCTGAAGGGATGAGAGAACTTCCACTTTGCATATGACCCTGTCTAAATACCGACAGAGTTTGTGGACTCAAAAGGCTTCCATAGCCCCAGCAGCTCATGGCAAGAGCCTCGGGTGGTCACTGACGTCAAAAATAAGAGTATTACTTGATAAATCAACAATAGGAGTCACTGTGTACTTACTCTCCATGTTGGACCTCTGTCCTTAATGAGGTATACTATGAGAATTAACAGTAAAACCTGTCTTCAAACAGTACTTTATACTTTGTGGTCTGTGTGGGTGCAAACAGACACACAATCTCTACTTAGCATAGAGTTGGTCTTCTGTACATAAAGTGAATTAAAAACAAATCTTAATGAAAAATGGAATGGGAGAGGGAGTAGGAGGTGGGATGGGAGTGGGGGTAGGAGAGCAGGAATGGGGGGAAGAAACACTATATTCCTAAAAGCTGTACATATGAAATTTTTTTTTTTTTGACAGGCAGAGTTAGACAGTGAGAGAGAAAGAGAGAGAGAGAGACAGAGAGAAAGGTCTTCCTTTTTCTGTTGGGCCACCTCCCAAATGGTTGCTGTGGCTGGTGCGCTGCGCCGATCTGAAGCCAGGAGCCAGGTACTTCCTCCTGGTCTTCCATGCGGGTGGCAGGGCCCAAGGACCTGGGCCATCCTCCACTGCTTTCCCGGGCCACAGCAGAGAGCTGGACTGGAAGAGGAGTAACCAGGACAGAATCCAGCAACCCAACCGGGACTAGAACCTGGGGTGTCAGCGCCGCAGGCGGAGGATTAACCTAGTGAACCGCGGTGCCGGCCTGTACATATGTAATTTGTATTCATTAAATAAAAACCTTAAAAAAATAGAAAATGAAAAAGCAAGAGATGTAAACTATGGACTATGGGCAATGGTGATTTGTTAATTAGGTTCACTGATTACCACTCAGTTTTGCTGTGAACCTAATCTGCTCTAAAAAAATAAAGTTTTTTTTTTCCAACAAAAAGAAAGAATTTGGTCAGCTAACAATTTAAAAAACTAGGTAAATAAAGAAAATCGTATTAAAAAATAAACAGAAAAGTTTCTAGCTACTATTCAATATTATTACTTTCAAAGACAAATTTCTTATGCACAACTACTTAATAGTCAAATATACTAGAATAATAAGCCAGACTAAAGATTGGGTCCTGCATTTTGGTGGAGCAGGCTAAGCTGCTGCCTGCGATGCTGGCATCCACATGGTTGCTAGTTTGTGTACTTGGCTGCCCCACTTCCGACCCAGCTTCCCGCTAGAAGGTAGTGTATGACGGCTCAAGTCCCACTCCAATGGATTTCTAGGCTCCTGGCTTGGCCCTGGCACAGTCCTGGTGGTTGAGGCCATCTGGAGAGTGAACCAGCAGATGGAAGATCTCTCTTTCTCTCTAACTCTTTCAAATCAATCAATCAATCAATTTTTTAAAAGAGGAACTTAAGGTTATTAAAAAAAACTTTTATACCAAGAAATTAGAGTATTTTACTATTACTTGAGATATGTTTTGGGTACTCTTTTCACAATTATTAAACTCTACTAGAGATGCCTCTATACTTTTGTTTCTTTGGAATTACATTATGCTTCGTAAGTTTATACATTCCATTTTATGTGTAACATGAACAGCATTAAGTATGCCCCAAGGACACATTCTTAATAAAATTTAAGTTACAGTGATAGAGTGTGAGCTGAAGTTCACAATAACGTAGTACATACATACACATACAAACACACACACACACTCTTTCTCTCTATATATGAACAAGTTGGAGAAAGAAGCCTCAAGATGCTAATCATAAAATAATGTCAAATAGGAAATGCTGATTATCCTGTTTTGATCACTGAGTATTGTACATATATACTGAAATGTCACACTTTATCCCATAAATATGTGCAATTATTAATAAATTCTGTAAAAAAATATGTGTTACAATACTCAGGACATAACTATAAGTACACTTCTACGTGTATGAACTTTGGCAGGTCAGTGCTTTTTAATTTTCTTACAGGTATATGGGGGTAACAGTGGTATAAATCTCACAGAATTGCTTTAATAATAGAAACACATAATAAATGCAAAGCCTTTGCTGAATGCCTGCATTTAGTAGCTAATATCATCACTACAATCATTACTATTAGTTTTTCATTCTTCACTTATAGGGTCATCTACTAGTCCCGAGAATTCTCCTTTATTTGCTGTTCTCCAGCATTTACATTCCCTTCTTTTACATCTATCTAGGTTTCAGTATGTTCAAAACACCATTATTTAGACGTCTTTTAGACATCATAAACTCAACATGCCCCAGTATTTTCCCAAAGAACTCATACCATTCTTGCTGCTTCAATTAGAAGCTTTAGTGAGTGGCCTTATTTATTCCTTCATTGCCACATTCCATTCTTCACCAAACAGTTCTAATTTTATCTCAAAGTTTCCTCAGAACAGCCTTGCTCTCCTCCATTTCAAATGTCATAGGTTTAAGTTCTGATCCTTCACCTGGACTAAATTAAGAGACTTCTTCAAGAAATGCTTGCCATTATGTATGCCTCACTCGATTTCATCCTCCAAAATGCCATCAGATTTATTACTGAAAACCAAACCCAAATAGATTTCCTGCTGGAACCTCTTCACTGCATCTATCTAATGCTTACAAAATTGATAGCCTTCACCATCTGGCACTAGCTCATGTTTTCAAGACTCACCTCATACTAATCCAACCCTGACTTTCTTTGTTCCAGACTTAATGAATTTTTCACATAATGCTGAGTCTCTAATTCCTTGTCTTCGTACATGTTGATACCTCTGCTTGGCATGCATTTTCTATCCATCACCTCTCGTTTTTACCCAAGGAAACTTCTTCCAAATGCCATCATTATGAAACCTTTCCTATCACTGCCAACAGTCAGTCATGGTTTTTCTGTTCTCCCATAATATTCTGTTCCTAATCACACTGTATTGTGAAGCTCTTATATTTGCCATTTCTGCCAGATTATGAAATCCTTAAGAAGAAAGACTGTCTTATTCTGTATTGTTGTTGCTATTAACACACAGCACTCTTTTGCTGGAATATAAATTAATATTGACTGAATCATTAGAATTAAAATTGGCCCTGCTTACAGTAATGCTAAGAGCTTCCTTTACATCCAAGGAAACCAAGGGCAAGACAGTACAACTCCCTACCTTTTCTAGTTCACAAGTACTAATATTAAACAAATAAATAGCATATATAATGATTTGTTTTTTAAAAATGCTCTAATTCTACTTTAGGTACTTAAATATTTTCTCAGAGAGCCAGCACTGTGGTGCAGCAGGTTAAACTGCAGCCTGTGACACTAGCATCCCACATGAGCACCAGTTTGAGTCCTGTTTGCTCCACTTCCTATCCAGCTCACTGCTAATGTGCCTGAAAAGCAGCAGAAGATGGCCCAAATGCTTAGGCTCCCGCTACTCATGTGGAAGACCATGATAGAGTTCCAAGCTCCTGGCTTCAGCTTGGTCCAGAACCAGCTGTTATGGCCATTTGAGGAGTTAACCAGCCAAAGGAAAATCAATCCATCTCTCTTTCTGTGTTTCTTCCTGTAACTCTCTCTTTAAAATACATAAATAAATCTTAAAAAAATATTTAATCATTTTGGTACTTAAGACTGTTTTTTTTTTTTTTTTTAAACAAACCAGTAATCATTATGAATTTACCTAACCTCAAGGAATAAAACTAACTTCCAAGGGACTTAGTTTCTATTCCTTACAATCAGTAGCTCCTATTATATGATGACTCACACTTCAGTAGGAGTCAACCCTCTAAATCAATATCCCATTCCTTCCTTTCCTCTATCATTTAATCTTACTAAAACTCAGTTCTGAAAATACCTGTTTGATCACTGTCAAAACATAATGGAATACAGAGGAAATCACATGTAATAATTTTATATATACACACTTAAAATACTTCTTTCACCTTTAAAAATGGTAAAAAGTTGAAAATCATATTTTTCCAAATAGAATCACATTGTACATAATGTTTGGTAAGCCAATTTGATAAAATTTTTAATTCAAATTATGATCAGCCTTTAACGTCAACAGATATGCTTACTGGAAAAGTCAAGTATCAAAGTCTTTCTAAAATATTTTTAAACATCTCCATTTTGGTAGCTTTTATATTACCTTGCCGATTAACTTCATTTTGAAGTAACTCTTCCATTGCCTCCTCCTCAGCAATATCTAAAGGTGTATCTCCTTCACTGTTGACAGCTCCTACATGTGCTCCCTGACCAATCAAAAATCTGCAAAGTCAAAGGGGAGACAGTTAAGCAATGGTAGTAGCATCACTGAAATATACTAAACAAGTAACCAATGAGGAAAGTTCCAATATAACAGTGGCAACAAAAACCAGAGAATGTGGAGCTGGTGCTGTGGCACAGTAGGCTAAGCCTCTGCCTGTGGCCCTGCACCCATATGGGAGACCTGGAAGAAGCTCCTGGCTCTTGGCTTCAGATTAGCCCAGCTCCGGTTATTGTGGCCTTTTGGGGAGTGAACCAGCAGGTGGAAGACCTCTATCTCTGTCTCTCTCCCTCTCTGTGTGTAACTCTGTCTCTCAAATAAATAGATCTTTAAAAAAAAAAAAAAAAAGAAACCAGAGAATGCATATTCATTATTTATTAAAACCTATCATATTCTTTCTTTACTAAATTTACATTTCTTCATCTTTCCATAATGTATACACACTGCTTTACAGATACAAAAATGTTAATTTTTAACATTTAGTGGAGCCACATGCAGTGGGTTAAGCTGCCACTTTGCAGCACCAGCATCCCATGCTGGATCAAGTCCCAGCTGTTCTGTTTTCGATGCAGGTCCCTGCTAATGGCCTGTGAAAAGCAGTGAAAGATGGCCCAAGTGCTTGTGTGTCTGCCACCTATGTGAGAGACTCTGGTAATGCTACTGCTTCTTTGCTTCAGCCTGGCCCAGACTGGTTGTTGTGGTCATTTCGGGAGTGAACTAGCAGATGGAAGATTGATCTCTCTCTTTCCCTCTTTCCCTTTAAGTCTGATTTTCAAAATAAATCAATAACTTTTTAAAAATACTATCCAGAAAATCTCATTCAAATCGCCCCCACTGAGACCTTTCATTATCCCCATATGTAATAATTTCTTCACTGATCTTTATAATCCTAGTTTCATCCTATAAGCAAAAATCCCTAACTGGGACCATAAAATTCAGAAAGTTTACAGAAAGTTCAACTGTTTAATTTAAATTTAAATACTGTTAATAATCATCATCATTTTAAAGTTGGAGTAGTTATTAGACCTACTACAATAGGTCATTTTGTTTATTATGTGACTTAAGAAGAAAATACCATAAATGTATTTTTCTAACATTTTGGTAAATAAATTCTAATATAATTGACTTCTATTTTACTTTACATTTGATTTTATGCATCTAAAACACAACTCTAAGGAATTATCCATAAGCTTCACCAAACTTGCCAAAGGGATCCAAATGCAAAAGTTTATTGATTGCTTTCACTGTATCAACTGAGTATCTCTCAGGGTCACCTACTTAACATTACTCATTTCAATTCCCAATTTAAAAAAATCTCTGAATGGCTCTATCATGTTAGGAGAAAACACATATAGCCCTCAAGGATTTGGCTTTGCTTTCTCTTTCAATCTTTTTCTTCCTTACTGTATCACACTTTAGATTCTAGAAATATGAAACTACTTACAGCCCTAGGTTAACACATACTATTTTGGTTATGTCTGACTTTACTTGTCCATATATAAGGAATGTGTCTACCTTACATTTGTAATTAATTTAACTCATTCATAGTCTTATTCATTTATCAGCACTTTATAGTGGAAAGGTAGAGAGGGAGAAAGAGTGGAAGACAGACAGACACAGAGAGATTCTCCAGCCAGTGATCCACTCCCCAAATGCCTGCAACAGCTGCGGCAAGGCCAACTGAAGACAGGACCACCGAACTCAAGCTGTGTTTCCTACAAGAGTGGTAGGGACTTACATACTGGGATCACCTGCTGCTTCCCAGCATGTGCATTAAGCAGAAAGCTGAGTCAGAAGCAGAGGCATGACTTGAACCAGACACCTCAGCATGGAATGAGGCTGTCCAAGCAACATCTTTTTTTTTTTTTTTTTTTTAAAGATTTATTTTATTTATTTGAAAGACAGAGTTACAGAGAGAGGTAGAGACAGAGGGAGAGGTCTTCTGTCTGCTGGTTCACTCCCCAGATGGCCGCAACGGCCAGAGCTGTGCCAATCCGAGGCCAGGAGCCAGGAGCTTCTTCTAGGTCTTCCACGCAGGTGCAGGGGCCCAAGGAGTTGGGCCATCTTCTACTGCTGTCCCAGGCCATAGCAGAGAGCTGGATCGGAAGAGGAGCAGCCAGGACTAGAACCAGTGCCCATATGGGATGCCGGTGCTTCAGGCCAGGGCATTAACCCGCTGCACCACAGCGCCGGTCCTCCCCCACCCCGCCCAAGCAACATCTTAAGCACGGTGCCAAACATCCACCCCTAAAACATTCATATTTTCTGCAGATTACATGAAAATACTTTAAGACAAAGTATGAGAATATATGTACTATTAGTATATGTACTAATATGTACTACTAGTCCATAGAAAGAGAAGTAAAAAGAACTTTTTGCCTCTCCTTCTACTGTGTTCCCTCTCTAGAGATAACCACCATCAAGAGGATGGACCATCAACAGGATGGCAAAAATCTTTCCGGTACCTTTATTATGAATTCATGTGTGTATAGATAAACATAGATACACTGTCACATCTGGGGTTCTCTTTGTAAAACAAAAATTAATAAGATTACTCTGATAGACTGGTATGCAACTCTTTCTCCTAACAGCTCAAAAATATCTCATCAGATGGCTGGATCATACTTTCTCTCTCTCTCTTTTTTTAAGATTTATTTATTTATCTGAGAGGCAGAGTTACAATAGAAAGAGGCAGAGACAGAAAGGTCTTCCATCCACTGGTTGACTCCCCAGATGGCCATAAGAGCCAGAGCTGAGGTGATCTGAAACTAGGAGCCAGGAGCTTCTTCTGGGTGTCCCACATGAGAACAGGGGCCCAAGCACTTGCACCATTTTCCAGTGCCTTACTAGGCCATAAACAGAGAGCTAGATCAGAAAAGGGGCAACCAGGACATGACCTAGTGCCCATATGGGATGCCAATGCCACAGGTTTAGACTACTATGCCACAGCACGGGCCCCCATACTTTCATTTAATACTCTCCTCTTAATGGACATGCAAAGTTTCCAAGCATGATTGGAGATAAAATATCTTTTCATTGCTTTGCTTTAATTTGTATTTCCCAATTACATATAGTGCTGAAAATATTAGAAAATAGCTACTATCTTTCGTATTTCTCCTTTTGTGAACTGTTTTCACCCTTTCCCTGTATTTCTAATGTGCTCATTAACACAGCAAACAAATATGGAGTATCTGGTATATACCTAGTACTGTTACATGCCAACAATATAACTGTAAGCAAAAAAAAAAAGAATCTCCCCTAAAAGAGCTTAGTTTAATAAAAAATTAATTACATGTCAAAACTAAACTAAAGCCATGTAAGTCCTGACAGAGAATTATGTAGTTGAGTATCCTTCATCGAAAATGCTTGAAACCCTAAGTGTTTGGATTTCATATTTTAGAACACTTGCAAACACATAATGAGGTATACTGGGGATGAGATGTAAAGAAATTAATTTGTTTCATATATACCTTATATAAATTGCCTGAAGGTAACTGTATACAACATTTCTAGTGTGCCTGTGCTTTGAGTATGACTCATCACATGAGGTCAAGTACAGAATTTTCCATTGTGGCATCATGATACAGGCTCAGAAAGTTTCAGATTTTACAGTATTTTGGATTTCATATTCAGAATAAGGATGCTCAACCTATAATAGGGAAAACTGATTTAGTGAGGTCAGAAAAGGATTCTCTGCTCAATATGTAGGTACTAACAACAACAACAATAAAAGAGGGACAGTATGCTCACATCCCTGTGACAGGAAGCTAGATGGAACCAGAGTTTATTTTCCTTAATATCTGAAAGAAGTGATTCATCTTTACATTACTCTCCCTGCACACACACACATTCACACCCACTCACACCTGCCAACACCAAAGAAAGAGAAGAATCAAAGAATAAGCACTCTAAGGTAACAATGGTTATCTCTAAAAGTATTGGGAACAGAGGACTATATTTTGTGATCTAATTTTTCTGCAATTATTTTATGTAAGTGTATCTATCAGACTGCAAAAGTGGTTACCACCTCATTTTATAGTCTGTTATTTTTACACTTAATAATGTTGTATTTTAAGAACATTTTTATGATCTTCATGGGATTTCTACAAACAGGAGTTATACAAGATTTAAGTGCAATAGGAAACTGCTATGCTTCAAGGGAGTATATAATTATTCTGTTAGGCAAAATCTCCAACAATCAGAGTTATTTACATGAGACTATTTCTGTTCTGCTTCTAATGATTTACATTATAATTTACATTCTAATGGTTTACAGAATGATTTCTATATTAGCCTAGCAGCTAAGACTCCCCTACATTGGAGTGCCTGGGTTTGGTTTATGGCACCTAATGTCAGCTTCCTATTAATGGAGGCCCTGCAAGGTGGCAGTGATGTCTCAAGTAATTGGGTTCCTGCTTTGGTTCAACACCTGGATAGCATTCCTGGCTCCTAGCTTTGGTCCTGGCCCAGAACCAGCCATTATGATCATCTTGGAAGTGAACCAGCAGATGGTAACTCTGTCTCTCAAGTAATTACAAAAAAAAAAAAAAAAAGTGTGTATGGAGGGGTGGGCAGGGGACTGCCATGTTACAGCAGAGCAAGTTAAGCCACTGCCTGAGAGGCTGCCATCCCATGTGCATGGCAGTTCAGGTCGGGATGCTGCACTTCTGATGTTGCTCCCTGCTGATGAGCCTAGGAAGGCAGTGAAAGATGGCTCAAGTACTTGGGCCCCTGTACCCATGTGGAAGACCTACATGAAGTTCCTGGCTCCTTCAGCCAGGCCCAGCCCTGGTTGTTTTGGGCATTTGGGAAGTGAACCAAAGGATGGAAGATCTCTGTCTCTGTCTCTCCTCTCTGTGTAACTGTGCCTTTCAAAAAATAAATCTTTTTAAAAATAGTAAAAAAGAATCATTCAAAAGATACAAAACAGAATAAAAGGAATACCTCAGAATAGCTGCATTGCTTGAAGCACAGGGAGTTATATGGGAAGTACAGTTTCAAGGAAATACCAAGAGCAAATGCAGACAACTCAAAATTTACATAAACAGGAAGGATGTTAAGATAACTAGCAGAAGTAAAGTTCCAAAACTGCTGGCAAGAAGCTAGGCCTGGAGCAATCCCAGAGCCAGAAGTTTAGGTATGCAGGTATGCACACATGTATATAATTCACAGAACTCTTCTGTACTACAGAACTATCATTTGCAAATGTAAAAAAAAAAAAAAAACTGGGAAAAGACAAAATTTCATGGCATTAATTTTCATATACCATGAATAATTTCCAAAAGTCATTCAAATGTTAGTTGGGTGAAGAAAAGCACACAGTTATATTTTGCAGTCTTTGGGTTCAGCTCCCACCTCTGCCTCTTTTTTTTAAAATTTTTCAGCTGACTTTTTTTGTTTTTAAGATTTTTATTTATTTGAAAGTCAGAGTTACACAGAGAGAGGAGAGGCAGAAAGAGAGAGAGAGGTCTTTCACCCAATGGTTCACTCCCCAATTGGCTGCAACAGCTGGAGCTGCGTCTATCCGAAGCCAGAAACCAGGAGCTTCTCCCGGGTCCCCCACATGGGTGCAGGGCAGAGAGCTGGACTGGAAGTGGAGCAGCTGGGACTCAAACTGGTGCCCATATGGGATGCCAGCGCTTCAGGATAGGGCGTTAAACCGCTGCGCCACAGTGCTGGACCCCCATCACTGCCTCTTAACACCTATTTAACACTCATTAACTTAAAACCAATTTATAAAAATAACCTACAAAGCTTTGTGAAGTTTAAAGGACTTAAAAATAAAATTAATATAAAACCTTTTATCACATCATGCAAAGTCACTATATTTAAGAAAATGCAAGTCAAACTTCAGGCTACTAAAACACTGGGTTTAGTTTGTGGTGAACTGAAGATAACGAATATACACAGTTAGATTTCCTTCAGAACAACAAAACCTGTGGTAGTAGCAGCAAGACAAGAGACAGCTAATTAGGAAAAATATGCTATACTTAAGATTTATTGGAAAGAAAAATACAAAAAGATTTTTCATAGGAGCTGCAAAAGAAAAAGAAGACTGAAAAAAGAAAAAGAAGACTGGGTTGTTTCTCACATGGATGGGTTTAATTGAGACTTAAAATGATCAGGCAACTCTGATTTGAATAATTTTGGATACAATTAACAAGCCTCAAAATTAAGGCATGATTTAAATGAATGATTAAAAAACTATTTGTGTGCTAATGGAAAAATCTAACAAAAGGTGTAAAAAGCTTTGTTAACAAAGCTACTGGCTGGGGCTGGTGCTGTGGCGTAGTAGGTAGAGCCGCCACCTGCATTGCCAGCATCCCATTTGGGTGCTGGTTGAAGTCCCGATTGCTCCACTTCCCATCCAGCTCTCTGCTATGGCCTGGGAAAGCAGTAGAAGATGGTCCAGGTGCTTGGGCCCCTGCAACCACATGGGAGACCCGGAGGAAGCTCCTGGCTCCTGGCTCTGGATAGGCGCAGCTCTGGCCATTGCGGTCAATTGGGGAGTAAACCAGCGAATGAAAGACCTCTGTCTCTCTGCCTCTCCTCTCTCTGAGTAACTCTTGATTTTCAAATAAATAAATAATTTTTTAAAAAGCTATTGGCTGCCACTTGGATATGTTATATCACATAAACAGGCAGGATTCTTACTATGTTAACTGAATTTGGGAGAAAAATTTATAGTCAACTATTGTGCAACAGAACAACAGAATTTTTTTCTCCTACATTAACTATAGCTTATTATATATTGGTGATCCTTTGCCCATCCCTCCCATGCTGCTACTCTCCTCAATTTCTAGTAACCATTAATCTGCTCTCAATTTGTATGAGATCAATTTTTTTAGATTCCATATGGAAATCATGAATTACTTGTCATTTTATACCTAGTTTATTTCACCTAACATAACAACCTACAGTTCTATCCTTGTTGTTGCAAATAACAGAATTTATTCTTTTTATGACTGAATATTATTCCAGTGCTCACATGTAGCACATTTTGCTCATCCATTCATCAGTTAATGGACGCTTCTGTTGATTCCGTATCTTGGCTATCATCAATAGTGCTACAACAGATCAATTTCATTTCCTTTGCGTATCTATTCTGTAGTGAGGACTGCTGAATCATGTGGTAGTTTTATCTTTAATTTTTTGAGACATCCCCATACTGTTTTCTATAATGCCTGTACTAATTTCCAGTCCCACTAACAATGTTTGGAGGACAGAATTTTCCCTGCAGCCTGACCATCACATTTTATCTTCTCTCTTTTTGATAAGAACTATTCTAACTGGCATGAGGTTATAGCTCATTGTGGTTTTGATTTGCATTTGTTTCATCACTAATGAAGCCGAACATTTTCTTTCTATATAGTTACTGACCATTTGTTTGTCTTCCTCTGATAAATATCTATTTAGAACTTTTGCCCTTTTTAAAATCTTTTATTTTGCTATTGAGTTGCCAGTTTCTTATACATCTCACTTATTAACTCCATATTAAATGTATAGTTTGCAATTCTGCAGGTTATCTCTGTTGAATGCTTCCTTTGCTATGCACAAATTTTTTATTTTGATGTAACCGCATACGTGTAGTTTTGCTTTTGTTTCTTATGCTTTCAGGGTCTTATCTGAACAATTCTTGCTCATTCCAACATCAAGAAGCAGTTACCCTGTTTTCCTCATAGCTTCAGGTCTTTAATCCCTCTTCAGTTAATATTTATATATAGCTAGAGACGGGGATGGTGGTTGTCTAGTTTCATTCACTGCTGTGGATATCCAATTTTTCCAGCACCAATTACTGAAGAGACTATCTTTTATCAATGTGTACTTTTAGCACTTTTGTTGAAAACCAGTACGTTGGGCCATATGGGTGCCAGTTCAAGACCTGACAGCTCCACTTTAAATCCAGCTCCCTGATGATGCAACTGGGAATGCAGCAGAAGATGGCCCAAGTCCCTGGGCACCTGTATCCACATGGGAGACCCAGAAGAAGCTCCTGGCTTTGGATTGGTCCAGCTCTGGCTGTTGTGGCCATTTGGGGAGTGAACCAGCAGATAGAAGATTCTATCTCTCTGTAACTCTGCCTTTCAGATGAATAAAAAAATAAATCTTAAAAAAAAAAAAAAAGAAAACCAATAGATTGTAGATGCATGACTTTATTTCTGAGCTCTCCATTCTGTTCCATTAGTCTATATATCCTTTTATGTCAATATTATGATGTTTTGATTATTAGACCTTTGCAGTATATTTTGTAGTCAGGTAGTATAATGCCTCCTGCTTTGATCTTTTCTTCTCATGATTTCTATGGTTATTTTGGATTTTTTTCATTCTATACAAATTTTGGAATTTTTTTTCTAGTTTCTTCAAGAATGCCATGGTGTTTTTTATAGCTTGCAATGAATATGTGTATTGATCTGGGTGGTGTAGATGGCTTTAACAATATTGATTCTTCTAACACATGAACATGTAGAGCTGTTCAATTGCTTGGTGTCCTCTTCAACTTCTTTCATCACAGTTCTGCTCTACTTCTAATCTTATTATCACTGCCCTAGTTCTCTAGTGTAATATTCTTAATCTATCAAGAACAGTCCTCCTAGAAAACAGGACTGAAAATGCATCATCACTGAAGGACAAATTAAACATGACATATAAATCCATGAATGCTGCTGTCCCAGCTCAATTTCCTAGATATCTGCTACTCTCTCCAAATTCTACTTATGCCCTAGCCCCAAAATACTATGTTCCAAAAAAGCCCTTTATTCAATTCAGATAGTATCAGGATTTTCTGGGTTAAATAACAAATATCAAAATATGAAAACATAATTCACTTATTTCAGTATAAAGGATATACATGTATATTCATTTACCCATCCTTTAGTGAAGGAATAATGTCTTTGGGTAATGTCTCCATTGACTTTAAATCCAAAATGCCTTTCTTGATAAACCATATCCTAAATACTTTAGCTAAGACTTCAAAATGTCTTTAAAGTGAAGCAAAACTTGAATTCAACAATTAAGCAAACCTCAGTACAAACTCTTATTTTTTCTTTCAGCTTTTAACTTGTCTCATTACAATTAATCAGCAATTATACTTTTAGGGCCTCACTCGAGTTTTTTTTTTTTTTAATTTTTTTTTTTTTTTTATTTGACAGGTACAGTTATAGACAGTGAGAGACAGAGAGAAAGGTATTCCTTCCATTGGTTCACTCCCCAAATGGCCGCTACGGCCGGCACTATGCCGATCTGAAGCCAGGAGCCAGGTGCTTCTTCCTGGTCTCACATGTGAGTGCAGGTGCCCAAGTACTTGGGCCATCCTCCACTGCCCTCCTGGGCCACAGCAGAGAGCTGGACTGGAAGAGGAGCAACCAGGACTAGAACCCGGCGTCCGTATGGGATGCCGGTGCGCAGGCAGAGGATTAATCAAGTGAGCCACGGCGCCGGCCCCTCTCACTCGAGTCTTTTCAAAATATTCAATTTAGTTATCATAGCAACAATTTGCTTTTTTGTACAAACTTCATCAGTTTTGGAGCTATCCACTTAAACTATATAATCACTAACAACTCCAACAGGCATTAACAAGCCAACAACACATACAACTAAGTTTTGTTAGGCAAGAAATTGAACTGATGGAAACAAAATTGAGCTTAGCATTAGTAGCTTATGAATTGTTATGTGCAGGTATATGGATATCTGTATGTCTTAATAATGAAGTCGTAAATGTAAATTAATATAAAACTATGAATGGATTTCAATTTTTTTTTGCATAAAAATAAACCCATACTCACTTGTTACAATATGTATGAACAGGATCTAGAAAGAGGCACACAGGATGAGATAACATTTCACAAAGAGTCCCTATTGTAACTACATGAATTCTGGTAAAATTGGAACAGAAACAAACACCAAATTTATGATGAAACTTAAGGTAAAGGATGGTAAAACTACTGATGCTTTACGGAAAGTTTATGGGAATAATACATCAAAGAAATCAGCAGTCAATAAGTGGATAAGAGAAGGGATGAGATGATGTTAAAGATTAAGCCTGCTGCAACAGACCACCCACATCATTTTGTGAGGAAAAAAAATAAATCTTGTTCATATCTTAATTGAAGAGAACCTATCAATAGCAGCAGAAACCATAATCAATATCACAGACATCCCACTTGGCCCAGCTTATACAATTCAGACTGAAAAATAAAAGTGGAGCAACATTTGTTTAATGGGTAATAAACTACTCAGGTCAACCACAGACAAGAATAGAGCTTTCAACAGAAATTTTAAACAAGTAGGATCAAGATCTTGAAGCATTTTTTTCGCAAGAACTTTATCAGGAGATGAAACATGGCTTACCCAGTACGATCCCCAAAACAAAGCACAGTCAAAGCAATAGCTTCAGAGAGGTAGAAGCGGTCCAATCAAAGCAAAGGCAGACTGGTCAAGACTAAAGTTCATGGCAATAGTTTTGGGGGATGCTCAAGACAAATGGCTTGCTGCCTTTCTGGTTGGGCAATGTACAGTCATGTGCTTATCAGGAGAATTTTGGGGAGAAAGTTAACAAAAGCATTAGTAGAA
The DNA here is from genome assembly GCF_033115175.1 of Lepus europaeus. Taxonomy (NCBI): domain Eukaryota; kingdom Metazoa; phylum Chordata; class Mammalia; order Lagomorpha; family Leporidae; genus Lepus; species Lepus europaeus. The sequence continues at coordinate 40,845,825 of NC_084836.1, read as the reverse complement.
AAACCTCTGGAGAACTACACCAGACTCCCCTCTCCATCATGTTTATGCTCATTCCTCTCATCAAACAAGGACAGAAGGACAATTTTATATGTATTTTGGTGGGAAATCATTAGGGATCCATCTTACAGACCTGATTTCGCTCCTTCTGACTTCTTTGTTTTCTAATGTTACAACATCTTCAAAGGGGGAAGGGAGGCCGTAGGGTAGCATTATGGCATTGTAGCATAGAGTGTTAAACTGACACTGGCATCCCATATGGGCTCTGTTAATGAGCTTGGAAAAGCAGCAGAGGATGGCTCAAGTGCTTGGGGCCCTAAACCCACATGGGAGATATGGATGGAATTTCAGGTTCCTGTCTTCTGTCTGGCCCAAACCCATCCATTGCAGTCAGTTGGGGAGATAACCAGCAGATAGAAGATTTGTCTATGTCTTTCCCTCTCTCTGTCTCTCCCTCCCCCCGCCCCCATTCTCTCTCTCTCTAACTTTGCCTTTCAAATAAATAAATCTTTAAAAAAAGAAAAACTTTAAGGGATATTTATTTTCTTCAGTTAAAAGGTAAAAAAGACTGTTGACAAGTCAAATTCCTAGGATGCTCAGTAATTTCGGGAAGTATTAAATGGATGATATCATCACTTACAAAAGTGTCTTGACCTTGATAAAACCCATATTCAGAAATAAAAATTATATTTCCTACTTTTATCTTTTAATTCCAGTTTCCCATGGACTCCTTAATGCTCCTTGAATTTCTTATTCATGAATAACATGACTTTTCTGAGGCAGCTCTTACCTTCGAGAGGCAAAAGCTCTCCTCATTATTTAACACAAGAGTTAATGTTATCTGTTCTAGAATCTTTCTGTAACTAGCCTAAACAATATCAGTCACTTCTTTCCCAATGCTCCTTGAATATCTGTTGGTCCATTTATTCTTTATTTATTCAAGTATTTATTATTATTTAATTTATTCAATTATTAGAGTAGACTGACTTCACATGTATCTGTAAGCTTCAAGATGAAGAACCAGGTTATAATAAATTTTATACCTTACACAGTATCTTAACACTACTGTATGAGACAGCTGTGATAGATGGGAAGAATAAAAATTTTAGTTTCAACAATGAGGATCCAATTCTGATTGTAAAATTATAGTGAACATTCCTAAGTTTCCTTTAAAAACTGAATAAAGATATATATTAGAATATTATCTTTATAGCTGTAGGTAAATACACCTGTTACTACAGTAAGACGTATTTCAAATAAAATTTTAAGTTTCATTAAGATCTTATATTTAGTCTTCTGAGCCTTCTAAACAATAAGAAAATACCATCTTTGATAATACGTAAATAAACCCCAAATTCATGCATTTGCCAACTTTCTTACAACTCAAAAAAAACACATATCAATGTAAATAAGACAAATGACAACTTCATTCTTCTCTGATCCTCTCATCTAAATAGGTTTGCTTTAAAAACAAAAGTTAAGATAGTTTCCTTTGGTAATAAACCAGGGAATCCAAGTGTTGACCTATGTTTTTACTAATGGTGACCTAAAATTATATTTTGAACAGTAATTAATTCAGCCAACATATATTGAGTATAAACATGTGACACATATTTTGTCAAGTGTCTTGTTCACTTTATCTTATTTAATTTTCACAATAATCTTATAAAATAAGGACAAATAATCACACATTCAGATAAGTTTCTCTGAAGAATTTCTCCAAAGGTATTTGACAGAATTAAGATTTAAATAGAGTTGTGCGGTGCCTGGTACAGTTTTTCATGGGAGTGGTTGTGACGTTTGTTTTCTTTAAATTTGTTAGGAATTTCTGAAATTTCAAATTCCTATTTTGAAAGCAATAAAAATATGTGGAATTATTTAACTCCAGACAGAGGAATCAGCAGGTGTAGGGACCATGGAACAAGATGGCTCATTTGTTAAAAGGAGAAAGCCTGAGAAAGAGTGGAAGATGGAGTCAGGGAGTAAAAGAGATGACACAGGGCAAGTCATAGCCTTAGAAACCACTTAGAACTATGGCATTTACCCAGACACAGCATAAATCCATTGGAGGGATCTTTAATAAAAATGTGATGTTATCTGACAAAATATTTTAAAAGGACTGTTCCAGCAGCTGTGAGGAAAACAGGTGAGGGGAAATTAGACAGGCTTAGAAGGAGGCAACTGTTACAATTCCTGTGAAAAATAACAGGGTCCAGGAGCAGAGAGATGAAAGAGGTGATGAAAGATAGTTGGATATTAGATAAATGACAAAGCTAAGAAGTTTTTCATACATTGAAAATAAGACTATGAAAATGTAACTGAATGCAATTTTTTAACATTTTACTACAAGATATGATATCATATCTTTAACAGCAGTCTTTAAAATTATCCAAAGAAGAAAAATATTATTTGAATAAATTAATCAATAGTCTATGTTCTAGGAAACCACAAAAGCAAATTGGGATAGACTATAACATTTTTAAAAAAGATTTATTTATTTGAAAGGCAGAGTGGGAGAGGGAGACCCTTCCATCTAATGGTTCACTTCTCAAATGTCCACAGTAGCCAGGCTGGGCCAGACCAAAGCCAAGAGCCAGAAACTTCAAGTGGGTCTCCAATGTGAGCAGAAGGGACTCAAACTCTCGAACTATCATTTGCTTCCTCCCAAGATGCACAAACGAAGGAAGTGGGATCAGAAGTGAATTAGCCAGGATGTGAACCACGCACTCTAATAGTATGGGATGCAGGTGTTCCAAGTGGCAGCTTAACTCACTGTGCCACAACACCCGATCCAATACACAAGTTTAAAAATGGATTCTTACTGAGTAGAGTGGAAACAGAGAATTAGGAAAGTTACTGAGATTGGAATGTGGTATTGTATATAAATTATAATATAAAATTAAATTTGAAAAGGCAAACACTAAAAAAATAAAATTAAACAATGAATCTAGGGGCCGAGCTGTGGCTATGCTGGTAGATGACTACTTTCCCTTGTTTCCTCACATGGCCTCCCTCTTCTCTGAGGGACCCTGGTATCTCCAAGAGTCTTATAAAGACAATGGTCTGATCAGTTAGAGACTACTCTAATGTTTTAACTTAATCATCTCTACAAAGACTGAATTTTCAGTCACATTTCAAGGTACGGGGGTTAGTTTCAACATGAATCTTAGGGGGACACTATCCAGCCCATAACACTTCAGATCAAAGGGAAAAAAATGATGCTAATAAATACATTTTAGAATCTGACCTGAAATAGGGTAGGTGCTTAAATATTTATTAATTGGAATGTTTTCAAAATATGTTAAGCAAGGTAATAATTAGTATTCCTAAGAACTAAAAACTGAAGTAATCAATATTTATTATGACAATACATATGCTGAGGATGAAATCAATTCTACAATTTCATTTCATTTGTCCTTCATTCCATCTGGGAAGAAATCTATTTATTCACTTGGCTTCTGCTAGGCCAAATACCAGATGTGAACTTGTTAAGTGTCTAGAAACAAAATAGTAACCTCACACTCTTTATTGTACTGATTCCAATAGAGGTAAAAAAAATTTAGCATTCGTTGTACCCTAATCACCCCCAAATCCTCAAAGTAGGGATGAATTAGTACTATTCTAGAAACAATGTTGTTGTAAACAAACATGTAAACAGTTGACACATTAGAGATGATGAATCTGCCAAGAACATCAGAAAGGTTTTCTCAAAGAGAAGACCCTTATATAGACTGCATCTTATGAATTTGCTGGGAGCTGATCAAGTTATGAAAGCAGGCAAATAAATATGAAGAAAGACACACTGATATAAACCAACAGGGAACACTGGGAAACCAATAATACAATTCTGACTGAGTCAAAAATGTCAAGTGGGGACCGGTGTTGTAGGCAGGGGATTGAGCTACCACCTGTAATGCTGGCATTACATGCCCACATATAATATCAACAGTAACAAACTGCCTACCCTTCCTCAACTTATTTACTGGTATTTAAAAAGTTAAACCGGTCAGATATTTGCTTTTCCCACCTAGGATGTGGACAAATTCAGGGTAAGAGAAATCCCTAAGGTATGTGGCATCAGAGGGATTTGGGGGAAAGGTTTTCCTACCTGATGTACACAGAATATGGAGAAGGTATTTTTTTTTTGGACAGGCAGAGTGGACAGTGAGAGAGACAGACAGAGAGAAAAGTCTTCCTTTACTGTTGGTTCACCCTCCAATGGCCGCTGAGGCCGGCACGCTGCGGCTGGTGTACCGCGCTGATCCGAAGCCAGGAGCCAGGTGCTTCTCCTGGTCTCCCATGCAGGTACAGGGCCCAATGACTTGGGCCATCCTCCACTACACTCCCAGGCCATAGCAGAGAGCTGGCCCGGAAGAGGGGCAACCGGGACAGAATCCGGTGCCCCGAGGGGACTAGAACCCGGTGTGCCGGTGCCATAGGCGGAGGATTAGCCTATTGAGCCATGGTGCCAGCCTGGAGAAAGTATTTTCAATCCCCTCCCACTTTTTATTTTGCTTCTAGGCACAGATAGGTAAAGGTAATTCTGGAGTTGTAGCAATCATCCTGTGACCATGAGAGTACAGGCTAAGAATAAAGTCCACATTTGAGACATTCAGAAAAAGAAAAAACTTAAAAGACCCAAGCCTTTGCAGGCATCACTTAGCAATTTAATAAACCTGAATGCTCTTCCTTTAAACTTCACATTATCATGTATGAAGGAATTTCATAAAGTTCAGAGAAAAATGGAGTTGAAAGATAAGTTTATTGTGCTGCTAAAATGTTTAAAACCCATGCATAGTATTTTTATAATATGAATTTCCCATTAATTTCTTTAAGAATTCTAATATGCAGATTTCAAACATTTTTGCACCACAATCACCTTTCAATTCTATTTTCTATTTGAAGTACCTTCATATAATAAGCACCCATATCCTTTATATCACTTTAAACTGGATATTCTTTTACCTGCAGCTAAAAGCATCTCCAATGACACAACGGATTCCCAATCCAATCAAGTTCTTGCAAGAAAATTACTCAGAACAATTATTGCCTTTTCAAACACAGAAACATGAATCAATTATCTGAAAAATGAAGTTATTTTTATTTTCTCAGAGAAAATAAAAAGATAATCATCAAAAGTTAATGCATACTGAGTATTTCCTATTTGCCAGATACTATGTTTGACAGATTATCTCAGTTAAGCCTCACAACAAATCTAGAAAATATCATTCTCATTTTATAGAGCAGAAAATAAAAGCTTAGAAAAGTTAAACAATTTGCTAAGATCAGGTCCCTTGATAGTGTCATAATTTACATTACTAGATTCCACATAAATATCTAATCTTTATGTATAGCTGCAGATAAATGCAATCATCTAGTTGTGCATGTCTCTGTGTATGTAAGTGTGTGTGTGTGTGTGAGAGAGAGAGAGAGAGAGAAGAGGTCTAAGTTCTCTGTTGACTGTGGAAAGTACAGGAAGGGGACAAAGCACTTTTATTTTAAGGATATAGGGATAGAGAATGTGGACAGATAAAGTACCAAAGGCAAAAGAAGCAGAGGCGACAGGAAGAAGCTCTGTCTCTGACAGAGTTGGTATCTGGATTCCCAAGAACCACTTGTTCTCTTTCCTGGGAAGAATAATTTTCAAAATGATAGAAAGTCATTCATTTATTTTTAACAATAATTTCTATGAAAATGTCAGGTCTCAAATAACATTAGCAGAAACAAAGAACTGGCTTACTCTGCAATATCGAGATATCCACAGGAAGCAGCTGCATGTAGTGGTATCCAGCCTTCATTATCAGGTTGATTAATATTTGCTCCATTTTCTACCAAAAATTTCACCATATCAACATTGTCATCAATGCAAGCCTAGAAACAAAATAGAAAGCATGACTAGAAAAAATCTGAATCAACACTCCAAATAATATATCAATAGAATAAAATTCCTACTTTGTAGCTTTTAGAATACAAAATTCTCTACAAACTTATCTGCTGTTATCTTGACTATGTGGCCATCAACAAGCAAATACTAACAGTTCTTGCATAGAGATACACACAACAGTACTATTTGTGACTACACTCTTTAAGGCAACCCAACTGGGAAAATATTAAAATGAAAACAATTGAAACAATACAATTAAATACCAATAATAATAATAAAATTACTTGCAAAATAACATTAAGATGTCATTTCCCTTTTTCATTTTGTTGACATGTGTACTTGAGGGCACAAAAGCATTAGTTGTAAAACCGCATGGGTGTTAGCACAAATCAAGGCAGTGCCAAAAATAAGCAAACCAAAAAAAGGAAAACAAAAAGCAACTGTCTATTAAGTCACTGTATTGACAGCTATGCACTGACCTTTTTTTTTTTTTAAAGAAGCTATTTCTCTTTACATCCTTGATAAAGAAGCAAGAATGATAAATTTCATTAAATCTTGATCTTTGACAACATTTCTTTAAAATATTGGGGACCAGCACCATGGTGTAGCAGGTTAAACAGCTGCTTGTATTAAGTGCTGGTAATGTCCCAGATGCTCCACCTGCAGTCCAGTTTCCTTTTTTTTTTTTTTTTTGACAGGCAGAGTGGACAGTGAGAGAGAGAGAGAGACAGAGAGAAAGGTCTTCCTTTTTGCCGTTGGTTCACCCTCCAATGGCCACTGTGGCCGGCACATCGTGCTGATCCAAAGCCAGGAGCCAGGTGCTTCTCCTGGTCTCCCATGCGGGTGCAGGGCCCAAGGACTTGGGCCATCCTCCACTGCCTTTCCGGGCCATAGCAGAGAGCTGGCCTGGAAGAGGGGCAACCAGGATAGAATCTGGCACCCCGACCGGGACTAGAACCCGGTCGGCACCCCAACCGGGACTAGAACCTGGTGTGCCGGCGCCGCAAGGCGGAGGATTAGCCTGTTAAGCCACGGCGCCGGCCCTGCAGTCCAGTTTCCTGCTAATGTGCCTGGGAAAGTACTTGGGACTCTGCCACCTATATGGGTGACCTGGAAAGAGGTCCAGGGTCCTGGCTTTGGCCAGGGATTGTGGCCCCTGGGGAGCAAACCAGTGGGTTAAAGATGATGGCCCCCTGTCTCTGTAACTCTGCCTTTCAAATAAATAAAACAAATCTTTCAAAAAATTATTTTAAATGAAAGGCACAAAGAGAGACACAGATCTCCCATTCACTGGTTTATTCCCTAAATGGCCACAGCTGAGTCAGACTGAAGCCTGAAATCAATCTGGGTCTTCTACTTGGGTGGCAAGTATCCAACAACTTGAGCCATTTCCTGCTGCCTTCCAGGTAAGCCTTAACAGGAAGCTGGAATCAGAGCCTGTACTTGAGCCTAGGTTGAGTTGGGATGTGGGCAGCCCAAGTAACATCTCAATTGCTACCTACACCAAACACCCAATCCTAGCATGTCTAATTAATATTCTTGTAGAACAAGATGGGAAGTGTATTAATGCATTTCTACCAAGTTTGATGGTTGTTTTTAAGAAAAGTATTTGTGCAACTGAGTTGCAAGCTGAATTAGCCACTTTCTCCATGGAAATAAAATAAAATAAATAAATAAGATTCCCAGGCTTATTAGAAGGGAGATATACTGGAAGCAGAGTAGCTAGGACTCAAACTGGCACTTTGATATGGGATGCATATGTCCAAAGACACAGCTTAATAGACTGTGCCACAACACTAGCCCCTTGTTTCTATTTATTTTTATATCTCTATGAGCATGAAGGCTTTGGGGAAAAATAACTTTTATCTTACTTAAGACTGGAGATAAAACACTTAGAATAGGGCCTCATATGCAGAAAGGTATCTACAAATATGTATTATTTAATCTTTATTTGACTTTTCTTATTCAATGTATACTCTTCATTCAGTCAACTTTCTCGCTGTTCACCATATTACATGTTTTTTAGTTTTGGTGCCTTTACTCATTTTTACTCATGAAATATCTAACTCCAAAGACAGAGCATATAGAAATTCTTCTCATCCTTTAAGGCATGGCACAAATGTCACATTATGGAGGAAGTTGTGCCGCCAGCTGGAACTAATTTCTCCAATGCTAATCTTTGGAACCCTCATGACAGTCAATATTTTCCTCATTATAAATATTTACATATAAATTTATAATTATTATTTATACATAAAATTGTAACCTTTCAAAATTAAAATACAATTATATAAAAAGAATCATTTACTGAAAATTTATTTAATGATAATACAACATAAGCACTTTATACACGTCCTATGAGATAGGTTTTATTCATAGATATCTCTGTTTACTTGGGGAAGGCTTCTGGAATCATTATAATGTAGTCTCTAAAGAGATACAATCCCCATATATATCAGGAACACCACCTAAGATGATAGTCTTTGTCACATACAATGGTAACTGACATGGGGGTTGGAATTGTGAGATCAAATCCACTCGAGAAGCCTTGACTTTGGTGAAGGATTTTTAAATTTTTTTTTTATTTAGTTATTTCAGAGGGAGAGAGAGAGAGAGAGAGCGAGCAAGCGAGCGAGCGCTCCCATTCATTGTGGGTTTTTTTTTCTTCTCCTAATTTTTTTTTTAAAGATTTATTTATTTGAAAGTCAGAGTTACACAGAGAGAGGAGAGGCAGAGAAAGGGAGAGAGGTCTTCCATCTAATGGTTCACTCCCCAACTAGCCGCAACGGCCAGATCTGTGCCGATCCGAAGCCAGGAGCCAGGAGCTTCTTCCAGGTCTCTCACACGTGTGCAGGGGCCCAAGGAGTTGGGCCATCTTCTGCTTTCCCAGGCCATAACAGAGAGCTAGATCGGAAGAGGAGCAGTCTTTTGGGATACCAGTGCTTCAGGCCAGGGAGTTAACCTGCTGCGCCACAGCGCTGGCCCCTTTCCCCTCCTAATTTATGTGAAGTTATTACTATATGCCCCGATTGGGGGGCAAGTGGATATTTCCTAATTTGGGTAAAATGGACTAAACAGGTTCACCAGTCCAGATTTCTTATCTGTAACAAACATACAAACAACACAGAACTAGAAGTATATGTGATGATGACCACCCTTTCCGCATTCTTTAAAAGCAGTTCTAACACAATTAGCAGGAACATTAGTTTACACTCTTCTCTCCACTGGAAAATTAATGTGCTAACCATTTCAGTTTACTTTAAAAATAAAGTTTATTAAGAATCTGAAAAGACATTATAAGCGGCTACAGAACGTAGAGTCATGTATCATGTAACAACAAAGACATGCTCTGAGAAATGCATACTTTAGGTAATTTTGTTGTGAGAACATTGTAGTGTGTACTTACACAAACTTAGGTGGTATAGGTCAATCATTTGATGTAGCCTCTTGATATAATCAAGAGATGAGGTAAACATGAAAGATATAAGAGGCTGCTGACAGCAAAACACAGCATACTACATATAGTTCACACACACACACACACACACATATATATATATATATATGGAAGTAGGAGCATACTCTAAAATAATAAATAATATGGTAAATACATAAACCAGCAACATAGACATTTATGATCATTAGCAAGCATTAGGTACTATACATAACTGTCTGTGCTATTCTTTTATATAGCTGGCAGTACAGTAGGTTTGTTTACACCAGCATCACCACAAATATATGAGCACTGTATTGTACTACAACTTTATAAGGGCTATGTCACTAGGAGATGGGAGTTTTTCAATTCCATTTTTACCTTGTGAGACCATCATCATATACACAGTCTGTCCTTAACAGAAATTTTATTATGTGGTGCAAGACTATAATAAAGACTATGTTATTAAAAATTATGGTTCTGGGGCAGGCATGTAGCCTAGCAGTTAAAATGCTTGCAGCCCACATTAGAGTGCCTGGACTAGATACTCAGCTCCAGTTCCTGACTCTATCTTCCTGTTAATGTAGACCCTGGGACTCTGCCACCTACATGAGAGAACTGGATTGAGTTTTGTGCTCCCAGCTTTGGCCAGGCTGAGTTCCAGCCGTTGTATGCATTTAAGGAGTGAACCCATGTAGATGGAACTTCTCTCTTCTTGTCTCTCAGATAAATAAAAATTCTAAAAATCTAAAATGTTTTACATTTAAAATGGTTCTAACAGGGGCCAGCATTGTGACAGCTGCCTAGGATGCTGGCATCCCATATGTGCTGGATGCAGTCCTGGCAGTTCCACTCCAGTCAAGCTCCCTGCTAATGCACCTGTGAATGCAGCAAAAGATGGCCCAAGTGCCTGGACCTCTGTCACCTACAGGGGAGACCAAGACAGAGATCTAGGCTCCAAGGTTTGGCCTGAATCAGTCCTGGTGGTTGTGGCCTTTTGGGGAGTGATCTCTGTTTTTCTATCTCTGTCTTTCAAATAAATTAATCTTTTTTTAAAAAAAATTATATTTATTTAATTGAGAGGTAGAGTTACAGACAGTGAGAGAGACAGAGAGAAAGGTCTTCCACCCGCTGGTTCACTCCTCAAACGCCCACAACGGCTGGAGCTGCGCCGATCCAAAGCCAGGAACCAGGAGCTTCTTCCAGGTCTCCCATGTGGGTGCAGGAACCCAAAGGCTTGGGCCATCTTCTACTGCTTTCCCAGGCCATAGCAGAGAGCTGGATTGGAAGAGGAGCAGCAGGGACTAGAACTGGCATCCATTTGGGATGCCAGCACTGTAGGCGGAGGATTAACCTACTGTGCCACCACGCTGGCCCCAATAAATTAATCTTTAAATTAGAAAAATGGTTCAAATAGATTATACTGCACATAGACAGCATTATCTTCATCTACTCATCCCAGTAAAAGAGGCCTAAAACTTGCCATTTAACACCTAACCAGTACTGAACCACCAAAGTTATGTCCCATTCTGTTTACATTTGGGAAAAGAAAGTATTTTACAGGAGTGGAAGCCCATTATAAAAAAAATATAGCATATTAGTGACAGAAACAGAGAGCATACCTGATAAACACTACAATAGCGTTAAGTGCCATTTCAATCTTTAAGAAAGTTTGGAGCTGGCTGTTCAGATATAACAAATCAGTATTTTATGCGAGCAATGTATGAATGATAATGCTGTATCTCCATTTTACAAATGAAGTTTTTGCTTAAATGACACCTTTTTGAAAAAGTTTTTTGTGACCAACATATTAAAATTATAAACCCCTTGGCCAGCACCGCGGCTCACTAGGTTAATCCTACGACTACGGCGCAGGCACACCGGATTCTAGTCCCAGTCAGGGTGCCTGATTCTGTCCTGGTTGCTCCTTTTCCAGGCCAGCTCTCTGCTGTGGCCTGGGAGTGCAGTGGAGGATGGCCCAAGTGCTTGGGCCCTGCACCTGCATGGGAGACCAGGAGGAAGCACCTGGCTCCTGGCTTCAGATCGGCACAGCGCAATGGCCGCAGCATGCCGCCACAGCAGCCATTTGGGAGGTGAACCAACGGAGAAGGAAGACCTTTCTCTATCTCTCTCTCTCTCTCTCTCTCTCACTGTCCACTCTGCCTGTCAAAAAAAAAAAAAAAAAATTACAAACCTCTGCCCCACCATTCTCTATCCTATCTGCTTTATTTTTCCCCAAACCATTTTTCAACACAACATACTACACGTACTTTATGTTTTTATTTGCTTACCATCTGTTTGCCCCATTCTAGGTATGAGGATTTAGTGAAAGCAGGAAATTTGATGAATCCCAGTAACTTGCAGGTTTTTTGCATACAGTAGAGGCTCAATAAATGAATGAAAAGGCTAAGATTCAAAGAGATTAAATAGCTTGAATGAGTCACATAGGCAGAAATAGAGCTGAGTTCCTAATATAGATCTCAGATTCCCAAAACTAAGCTTTTCCACACTTAACACACCGCTTTCCTAGTTCATCAACATACTTTTCACCTATTTGAATTCTTTGCAATAGGATATAACATGTTCTAGGGACTTAATAAGTGTTTTATAAATGAAAACAATTTTCCTTTACCTATCACAGAAGCATAAATGTTTTAAGCAGCAGTTCCCTAAGAAATGTTTATGTCTCAAAAAGCACTGAGAGGAAATCACAGCTTTCAGCTCTAGTTCTAGTTCTGCCACAAATTTGTGACTACACACAAGTAATTTAATCTTTTGGGGGCTAATCAGGGGGATTATATCACTAAAATTCCTTTCACTTTCAACATGATTCTTCCTTCTGCTACAAGTTTACATAATTTGATGGCAGGTTCCCAACATGCTCAAACATCTCTCTCTCTCTCTCTCTCTCTCTTTAAAGATTTATTTACTTATTTGAGAAGCAGAATTACAGGGAGAGGAAGACAGAGAGGTCTTCCATCTGCTGGTTCACTCCCCAAATGGCTGCAACAGTTGGAGCTGAGCCTATCCAAAGCCAAGAGCCGGGAGCTCCCTGTGGGTCACCCATGCGGGTGGCAGGGGCCCAAGCACTTGGACCATCTCCACTGCTCTTTCAAGTCATAGCAGAGAGCTGGATCAAAAGTGGAGCAGCAGGGACACGAACTGGTGCCCATATGGGATGCTGGCGCCGCAGGTGGAGGCTCAGCCCACTACGCCACATTCGGGCCCTCTGAACATACATATATATATGAGATGATTTAGTTCATATTCATATGCACTTTAGTTTTATTGTTTGGGGAAAAAAAGATTTGTGTTTTTTTCTTTTTGAAAAAATTTATTGGAAAGGCAGAGTTATGGAGAGACAGAAAAAGAGATCTTCCATCAGCTGACTCACTCCTCAGATGGCCACAATGGCCAGGGCTGTGACAGGCCCAAGGCAGAAGCCAAGAGCTTCTGGGTGTCCCAAGGGGGTGCAGGGGCTCAAACACTTGGGCCATCTTCCACTGCTTTCCTAGGCACATCAGCAGGGAGTTGGATCAGAAGTGGAACAGCCAAGTCCCAAACTGGCACCCATATGGGATAATGGAGTTGCAGGTGGCAGCTTTACCTGCTTACATCACAACGTTGGCCCTAGCTTTGTGTTTTTCACAGTGGTTAAAGCAACAAGTAGAAGAGATCTGATAAACATAGCTATCTAATAAAGACAAAAAGAAATATCAAAATTGTGTTACATCAGAAATTAGTCTGTTACTTGAGATAAGGTACTGACTCACAGTGACTTAAACAATATTAGACCTATTTAAAAGCATAATCATTCATTTTATTATCCTTTACTCTCAAACTGTTAATTCCAAAATGTTCTAAAACAGTATCCTGATTTTTATTATCCAGGTTGGAGATTTCATCAATTTTGGATATGCTTAATTTACAGGTATCTGTATATTTCTCTAATCAGGCAGATCTGGAGCTTTAAAAACATGTGGGATGAAAATATCAATTTGGGAATTACCTATATTGAGGTAATAATTACAACAATGGGTTCCAAAACCACTCAGGGAGAGAGAATGTAAAAAAATAAAAAAGAGATAATAAATTATGATCAGTATATGTGGTATTTTATTCAGTCAGTAAAAAGCTAGAAATAGTTCAAAACACCATGTAGAGTAGAAAATAAATACACACAGACGTAAAAAAAGCAACTGGATAAGTACAATTATACAGATGTGCACTAGTTATTATGGAGTTTAGAAAAGGAGAACTAAGGAGGAATGGTGATAGTTCCAGCATATTTCTTGAAGGGGGCTATTCACATGACTTTAACATAGGAACAAGTGAAAAATAGTTCCTGCTGTGTAAAGACACAAAGCTGAATATAGTGAGATTAAAGAAAAACAATAACCAGCTTAGTTTTATGTACAATCTTAGGCACAATCCTTTGACACTGAACATATAAGATTTTGGGGACAAATGGTTAACGTCTAAGTTTCTCCATTTGAAAAAGGTAATTAACCTAGCTGATTAAAAAATATTCATATATAGTAACAGCTATTCTTCAATAAATAAATACTAATTTTGATTTTAAATGTTTATACTTTTAAGTCAATAAAAAACACCAGCAAAAATATTTAAGTAGTTAATGCTAAATCTGCTTGTTTTTTCTTAAGTTTTGTTTATAAATGCTGGAAATGATTTAATACAAATTAAACATGGAAAGCACTGTCACAAAATATACATTAAATATGAACCTCAAATTTATGAAGAAAATTTTTCAAACTGTTCTTCTAAGCATCTTCATAAAGCATACAAAAGAAACTGGCAAGGCATGTCCATAAAAATATTGTTGCTAAGAGAATCAAAAGCTAACACATGCAGCCCATTAAAAGACACATGACTTGCTGACTTAAAATATTTGACTAAATTTGGTCAGTTTATTGAGCCATATGAGAAAGAAACAGAACAACTCAAATATACTTCCAAAATCTAATCTGACATGGTTTATGTTGAGATTTTCTTGAATCCTTGGTTATACGAAAATATCTTTGCCATGTAATTCTAGGTATAGGAAGCTTTGGAAATTTGACATATAAACTAATTCAACAAACTAGCTCAAGTATATAAGCTTTCTGCTGTTATTTTTCTGCACACCTTTATAAAAAAAAGTTGAGAAGCCTGACACAAAAAGAAGAATAAGGGGGCCACACAATGCTCTAGTCCATGACTTAACGATAGATTTTTGGGTGAAGCATATGTAGCTTGAAAAATCACTGGTTCATTTCTAAAATAAATAAAAACAATGTGTCTAGCAACTATGAAATTGAGTAAAATCATAATCACAAAATTGGTAGCATATGGAATAAATTCTAAAACTGTTATAATCCTTTTCATAAAAATGTTTTTGTTAAAAGTACAGACTCCAAAGCTAGAATTGTCTGGGATAAGTTCAGTTCTGTCACTTAATGGCTGGATGTCTTTGGGTGTCTTCATCTTGTGTGCCACTATGTCTTCTGGAAAATGAAAATAATAGTACCCACTACTTCAAAAACTTACTATGAGAAGTATATAAAGTAATACATACATCACAGAGTAGTACTATCAAATAGTTACATGCTATATGTATATACACAGTCCATGTGCTGAATATTCCCATTTTTTGTTTTTAATATTTTTACCCATATATTTTCATCCCTTAATGAACTACCAGTTAAATGGCACAAAATGATCAAATATTCCTTTTAAGTCTCACCCATCAATGATTTCTAAGATGATTAAGTTTTAAAAGACACATTCCTTACGGCACCGGCACACCGGGTTCTAGTCCCGGTCGGGGCACCGATCCTGTCCCAGTTGCCCCTCTTCCAGGCCAGCTCTCTGCTGTGGCCCGGGAGTGCAGTGGAGGATGGCCCAAGTGCTTGGGCCCTGCACCCCATGGGAGACCAGGAGAAGCACCTGGCTCCTGCCATCGGAACAGACGGTGCGCCGGCCGCAGCGCGCCTACCGCGACGGCCATTGGAGGGTGAACCAACGGCAAAAAGGAAGACCTTTCTCTCTGTCTCTCTCTCTCACTATCCACTCTGCCTGTCAAAAAAAAAAAAAAGACACATTAAGAAAAAACCTTAGGGGTCACAAATCTCCTTTAAACAAATTTTTCTATACAGTTGGTCATACAAATGATACATGGAGCAGAAACAAAGCAAAAGAAAAGACTTGGTTGTAAATAAATATTTGGAATAACAGCAATTTAGGTGAAAATGAAATTAAAATCAATTGTTAAAAATTCTTATAATTTATGCCTAGTCATTAGTAACACAGCTAGCTATTGATACGTAAGTGACAAATTAATTTGAATGAATTAGTTCTCTTAGTCAATTTCCACTTGATAGAAATAACTCTCAACAACTCTCTCAAGAAGAAAAAGTTCAAATGGCAGGAGTAGAAATTTGTGGAAATATCCTAGAAAATAGTCCATGCCCCAAATATTTAGTGTGACAAAGATGTCAGTATGCTTAAAGAGGAACTAAACTGCATAATGTCCGAACAACGTTTTTGCTCTATCTTAATGATGATGAACATTTCAAAGGAGGAATTACGGGTATGGTTTATATAAGAAAGACAATGAAGAACTTAAAGCAGCACTTCTACACTATATGAAAAACAAAACAAAAAACCACACTGGCATTACACTAAAAGACTAGCAAACAAGTGTGTAATTTTAGGAGGCTATCTACTACATTTTAGCTGTGAAAACAAGGAAGAATTCAGCACTGCATTTGAAGTTGTTTCCCCACCTTTCTATTCTATTATCAAGCAGGTGGAAACATCTAGATGTAAAAATAAAAAACATGTCCTTGTTAAGTCATACTTTCAAATGATAAAATGATTAGAACAGTAAGTACCAAGTACAGATTAAATCCAATGTTTAAATCATGGAAAACTTTTTACTTGGACCAAGGGAAGTTCAGGCTTATGTTGCCTACAGAGATTACAGAAGACAACAAACCTAAGATACAGTATTTATTTGTTGACTGAATGAACTTGATATGGCAAATACAGGCTATTAAAAAAAAAAAAAAACTTGAAACTTAAAAAAAGGGTAACAAAAATTTGCAAGAAAAAGTAATTATGTACTGCTTAAACATTCACTCAATAAACATACATTAAGTATTTGAATGAGAACAGCAAACATTTGAAAGTCTAAACACTCAGAAACTAAAGCATGCTTCTGAAGCTGGCACAATGGAGCAGCAGGTTAAGTGGCCACTTCTAACACCCCACATCTGGGACAGCCAGTTTGAGTTCTGTCTCCTTTGCTTCCTGCTTCAGTGCCTGTGAAAACAGTAGATGATGACGACAGAAATACTTGCATCCCTGCCACTCTCATGAAAAACCTGGATGGAGTTCTGGGTTCCTGGTTTCAGCTTGGTGCAGTCCTGGCTTTTGCAGCATTTGGAAAGTGCAGTAGTGGATAGAAAAATAAATATATATATTCATTCACTCTTTCTCTCACTCTACTTTTGAAATAAATCTTTAAAAATTGTCCCTTATCTGGTCTTGTTACACAGCTCTGTTATTTTATTGATTAAAAATGTATGAAGTACTAAGTCAAAGTTTTAAGAAGCCAACACTTTCATTTGGGAACTTAATAAGAGAACAGCTTTTCTTCTAGAGTTTAGAATCCTTAGAGATATAAAACAAATTGAATCTCAGTATCATTCTCTCATAATTTTTGCTGAATGCCTACTATGCACAATGCAGCGAGCTATCCATTCTGGTACAAAGATTAGCACTAGGGGCCGGCATTGTGGTGTATCAGGTAAAGCCACCTGCTGGGGTGCCAGCATCCTATACTGGCACCAGTTTGAGTACCAGCTGCTCCACTTCTGATCCAGCTCCCTGCTAATGCGCCTGGGAAAGCAGCAGAAGATGGCCCAAGTACTTAGGCCTCTCTACCTACATGGTAGATCGGGAAGAAGCTCTTGACTCCTGGCTTCAGATCGGCCCAGCTCTGGCTGTTGCAGCCATTTGGGGAGTGAACTAGCAGATGAAGATATCATTTTCTCACTCTGTTAACCCTGCCTTTCAAATAAGTAAATAAATCTTAAAAAAAAAAATCAGCATTAGAGAGCATACTTTTGTTTATTTAATACACAGTGCCTAGCATACAGCAAATGCATAATAAAAGCATATGGGGCTGGCACCATGGCTAACTTGGTTAATCCTCCACCCGTGGCGCCGGCATCCCACATGGGCACCGGGTTCTAGTCCTGGTTGCTCCTCTTCCAGTCCAGCTCTCTGCAGTGGAGGATGGCCCAAGTGCTTGGGTCCCTGCACCCGCATGGAAGACCAGGAAGAGGCACCTGGTTCCTGGCTTCAGATTGGCGCAGCGCCAGCCGTGGCGGCCATTTGGGGAGTGAATCAATGGAAGGAAGACCTTTCTTTCTGTCTCTCTGTCTATAACTCTGTCCAAAAAAAAAAAAAAAAAAGCATATGGAGCAAATCAAAATCAAATATTAACTTCTCCTTAATGAATAGGCATTTGTAACCTAGTGTGTACACACAAAACTTCTAAGTACTTTGGTGATATATGCTATCTTTATTATTGTTTCATGTATTTCCAGCCTTCTAATGGGTATACTAAAAAGAGTTTCAGTTTCAGCAGAATAAAAGCCTTCAGTTACTATCTGATTCAATTAAATGAGAGCAAAGTCACAAAAAGTATGCATGGTAGTTATTAACATTTGATCTGACCAAGGAAAAATTAAAAAATAAAAAAGTATATGGAACATGCATATTATGAAAAAATGTGTAGGTTTCAAAAATCTAGTCAGCACATACAATTTTTATAGCCTTTCAAAATGAAACAAAATTCACATAGTTGTTAACTGTTTCCTGATAAATTTCTTCAGTGTTAAGCAAAACACGTGGCCAATAAAAAGCGAGTATTTTGACTAGCAATTAAGATGAGTTAAGGTGCTGACAACTCCTATCTGAGCGCCTGGATACAATATCAGCCTGTGGCTCTTGATTCCAGCTTCCTGCCAATACAGAGTATCTGGGAGATGGAAGGTGATGACTCAAATAACTGGGTACCTGCCATCCTTGTGGGACACCTGTATTTAGTTCCTGGCTCCCAACTCCAGCTCTGGCCATTGTAGGCATCTGAGAGCTCTCTAGTCTGTCTTTGTCTGTTTTCCTCTGTCTCTCCAAATAAAAGCACAGATCAGGTGGAGTATGAAGCCACCACTTGCAAATGTTTTACCTCAAAGATCTTAGAACTCTGAAGAACAGGGTATCCCATTTGTCATCCTTTTCACATTTTCTTAACTGAATCTCATTTTTCTGTCCTTACTGTGAGTTCCCGATTCTTGGCCAGTTCCAATTCTTCTTAGTTCATTACTCACTGGCTTAAATGCCTGTTTCAACTACACACTGATTACCTCAGAATTCCTTATAATGCTTGCCAATCTCCAGGATTAAATAACACCATCTAGCTGCTTTCTGCACATATACACAGATATTGTAAGGCAATGCTAAGAAAATTAAGAAACATTGATTTGGTCCACTACAAATTAACTATAACCTCACTGTAATATTCTACCACTAGTTTTTTCTTTACATATCATTTGTCTGAATTCCTATCAAATTCTGCTTACCACTCCAAATGTCCAGTCACATTTTTAAGTCCCACTGTCCCACAATTCCACTTATGATAAATACCTAATAGCTGTGCACATTACACTATCAAAAAATGGAAAAAGGTCAATGGCATGCTCTATGGATCTCATTCCATCCTACTACAACTTCTTACACCTTCACATCCCCCTTCTTCCTTTGCTTTGGTTTAGAGGAAGACCATTAATACACTAAACTCGTAGTGACTTCTTAGACAAACCCCTTCTACTTTTCTATCTTCATGTTCCATTATTTTACCCTGATTATGAAAAACTGAACTCCTTGCCAGTCCAATTATTCATCTTTCTTCTAATGTTGGTTCCTACTGCTTTCCTATACATCTGCTAACACCTACATAAAATGTCTTTCTATATCCTCAAAGCTACCTAAATAAAAACACGAAAATGTATCTTTATTCTGTCTTCCATATATCTTTCCCCTCACACTTTTTTAAATGTTTATTTATTTATTTATTTGAAAGGCAGAGTTACAGAGAGGTAGATGCAGAGAGAGAGAGAAGTCTTATCTGCTGGTTCACTCTCTAGTGGCCTCAACGGCCAAAGCTGGGCTGATTTGAAGCCAGGAGCCAGAAGCCTCTTCCAGGTCTCCCACACGGGTACGAGCACTTAGGCCATCCCAAGACAGAGCACAGAGCTGGATCAGAAGAGCAGCCTAGACTCAAACTAGTGCCCATTTGGGATGCTGGCATTGCAGGTGGTGATTTACCCGCTATGCCACAGTGCCAGCCCCTTCCTTCACATTTTCATGAAAATGTTCAAACATGTAACAAAGTTGAAAGAATTTTACAGTGAACACCTATATATCTACATCTATATTCCATTATGAACATGTTACTACATGTTTTAGCATCATCTAATCTATCATTGCTTTACACATTCATTAAAACAGCTATTTTGGAGTACAACCGTTTTGAGAGCATACTTTTTAACTCTTTATTTATTTACTTTATTAATTTGAGAGGTAGGGGAAGAGGGATGGAGGAATAGAGGGAGGAATGAAGAGAGAATGCTCCCCATATGCTAATTCACTCCCCAAAGATCAACAACAACTAGGGCAGGGTCAGACTTAAGCTGAGAGCCAGGAACTCAAACCAGGCTTGTTACATGGATGGCAAGGACCCACTTACTTGAATCATCAACTGCTGCCTCCCAGGGTGCATGTTATCTAGGAATTGGAACAGGAGGCAGGGCCAGGATTTAACCAAAGCACTCTGATATGGGATATGAGTTTCTGAAATGATGTCTTAATCACTAGGCCAAACACCTGCCCCAGAATATGTTTTCTTTTTTGTTTTGGGTAAGCATATGAAATGGGATTTCTAGGTAGGTGTGTGCTTTTAAGAAATCCCCAATCACCTTCCCAAAGTAACTGTACTAGCTTAGATTCCCACCAACAATGAGAGTTCTAGCTGCTCCTCATCTTTGATGTGAGGAGCTTTTCTTCTTTTGTCACTGTGGCTTTCTGAGTAGGCTATAATCTCCTCTGCTTATAATACAAATGGTATTGTATAGCATCCTTCATTTTGTACTGTATATAATACTTGTGTATTTGCTTTCTTCTATTAAATGATATGGTTCTTGAAACTATGAACTCTGTTTTTTGCCATATTTTTTCCACCTACAATATTTAAAGCAGAGAACTTTCCACAGACTGGAATGATAAAGATCAGTTTAACTGAGTTGTTTAATAAAACTTCTTTGCCTTTCCTGTACTAGAAAAGCCAGGGAAAATAGGTCCAAAGGCAGATCTGTGGAAGCAACACTACAGATAATCAAGGAATAGCAATTCTGGCAGTTGTTTAAATATAAAACATCATTAACAGCATTTATCATGCTATCTGTCCTATAATGGTGCTGTAAGTGAACACAATACATACAAAAACATACAGAAATATGGGGGCCGGCACTGTGGTGTAGCAAGTAAAGCCAACACATGCAGTGCTGACATCCCACATGGACACTGGTTCAAGTCCTGGCTGCTCCACTTCCGAACCAGCTCCACTATGGCCTGGGAAAACTGTAAAAGATGGCCCAAATGCTTGGGTCACTGCACCCATGTGGGAGACCTGGAAGAAGCTCCTGGCTCCTGGCTTTGGATTGATCCAGCTCCAGCTTTTGTGGCTATTTGGGGAATGAACAAGTGGATGGAAGACACCTCTCCCTCCCTCCCTCCCTCCCTCCCTCCCTCTCTCTCTCTCTCTCTCTCTCTCTCTCGTTCTGCCTCTCTGTAACTCTGCTTTTCAAATAAATAAATAAATAAATAAATAAATCTTAAAAATAGAGTAGAAGCTCCATGTAAATTCCAGGAATTTTTTGTCTGCTATGTTCATCAATGGATCCTGGTGCCTACCACATAAAAGACATACAAATATCTGTTGAATAAATATGCATCTTTCCATAATTGTGCATTTTTAATAAATGGCAGGAGTGGGCATTTGGTCTAGCAGTTAGGCTCCTACATCCCATACTGGAGTGCCTGGGTTAGACTCCTATTCCAACTTCTTGCTAATACATACCTGGGAGGCAGTGGGTGACAACTCAAGTCCCTGCCCCCACCATATGAAATCTGGACCAAGTTCCTGGCTTCCAGCTTCAACCTGGACTAGCACCAGTTGTTTTGGGCATTTGGGAAGTGAACCAGAAAGCAGAAGTTTTGCTCTCAAATTTTAAAAATTGGAAAAAAAAATTTGTGTTAATGGCAGTGAACTGACATAACGAACAACAAAGCATCTTATAGCCATAGCTTTAAAGTCTTATACCTAATAATCATGAACCTATTCTTCTACACACAGATTTAAGTTTAAGTGAAGCATTTTATAATATTTTCCAAGGTATCTTCTTGCAACATGAAAGAGTAATTTTACATAACTCAAGGAGCTCACTTTAGGACACATACCTCTGAATTATAAGGCTGCCTTGGGAAGGCAGCAGAAGATGATCCAAAAATTGGGGCACCTACCACCCAGGTGGTAGATTTGGATGGAGTTTCTGACTCCAAACTTCAGCCTTGCCCAGCCCCAGCCACTGTGACCACTTGGGGAGTAAACCAGCAGAAGGAAGATCTCTGTCTCTCTCCATGTCACCAGGCCTTTCAAATATATATATATATATATATATATATATATATATATATATATATACACACACACACACACACACATATATGTATTTTAAATCTTGGTATTTTTGCATCAAATAAATCAGAGAGAACAATTTCCAAATGTCCAATTTTATTCCAAGTCTTACTAAGATGAAGTCTTCAGGTGGGTCATTATGAAGACACTCTCTGATACTATTAAACACTTCTTGAACAACTGGCAATCAGTATGCTAGGCACTGTGCGAGGTGGTAAGAATATAGAGACAGAATCAAAGAACTTACATGTTAGTGGAACAGCCAGCCAACTAAAGAAACTGCAATCTTAGACGCGATTTAAGGCTATAGATCAGGAAAAAAATCAGAATAAGGTTTGTGGCATATGTGTCTGCAAGAGGAATCTGATCACATGAGCCAGAAAAACAGGTGGCATATATGAAGGAAAACTTTAGTAATAATCATGTTAGGAGCCAATGTTCTCCAAAGCAACCGACCCTTTCAGGAATACTTCTGTGGTTAGTGAAGGATCTCTGGGTCGCTGAAGTGACAGTTGAGGGGCATATGACTTGATTTTAGTTCTTGGCAATTATAAATAAAGAAACTACAACAATTTACATATAGGGTTTTGTATGAGCATATGCTTTCATTTCCCATGAAGAGGTAAAAAAATAAGCTTGCCTTAAGTTGTTCCTTGCTACCTTTTGAGTACCTTGCATCCTTTTGAGTGATGTTATTACAAAAAACAAAACAAAACAAAAAACCAACATAGGATGACTGCATACCTTCCTGAAAGGTAAATATTACCACATAGCTAATAACAGTTATTTACTATCTGAATCTGGGAAGGAAGGCAGGGAGAGAGGAAGGGGGGGGGGGAAGGAGAAAAATAACAAGGAAAGGAAACAAAACCAAAGCAAAGCTGGACTATAATCCAAAGAGAATCTAATGAACTTTTAAATTTAATAACGACAATTGTTTACTGAGAATTCATTTGAGCCAGTCACTACAATCAATAGCATGGACTTTACTGGAGAAATAAACAAACAAATAAATACATAATTATACCCTACGAGAAGAGGCATGACAGAACAGGGTGCTAACAGGGAAAGACAGGTTTGGGGAGATAAGAGGTAGGGAAAGCTTCTTCAAAGGAGTTACAAAATGTAAAAGAATGAATAGTAGGAGTTAGTTAAGTGAAGATGAGGGTAAGGGCTGGAGAGACTGTTCCAGGCAAAGGGAAAACACACAAGAACTAGATGTATGAAAGAGCTTCGCATATTTCAATGTCTGTAGAAAGCATAGTCAGAATACAAATGAACAACAGAAAAAGACTATAAAAATCAGCAGAGCCTGATTGGCCTGGATAAGGATTTGGGATTTTATTTCCTAAACATTTTGTTTAACTTGGACAAAACAAACTATACATCTCACGAATCTTTTTGAGATATAGAAATTCAAGGCAGATTTCATTATCAAACCTGTAAGTGAGTGCTTCCTAACAAAGGACACTATTTTCTTGCAGCTTCAATTGTGACCAATAATATTAGTACCAATGCTCAATATGAAAATTTGACATTTCCTCTTAAGCCTTTTTATTAGTATGTCTTTTTTATCTTTTTCTATATATTCAGTATTGTATCTAACACCAAATTTATTAAATTTGAAATTTTTGATCCCAAGTTGAAAAAAGTTATATTAAACAATCCAACTATCCATTTACCTCATACATAAGTTACTAAAGTTTTCAGACACAAAAAAAATGATTTTTTAAGTCATTTGAAACATTCTTTCACTTTGACCCACAGAAATCAGTACTAAGAATCTGAGTTACAAAAATTGTCCTACTTTCACTAAAACAAAAACAAAAACAAACAAAAACAAAACACTACACATTGAAATATTCACCAAAATATTAGTGCTAGAGGAAACATGCAATAAATACTTGCTGGCTGAATAAATGAATAAATGGATGAGTTAGAAATAACAAAAAGCTGGAAACAGAATGGTTAAAGAAAATTATAAATATCTAAGTATTACTGTGTGTTAAACGTTAAAAAATCAGCTATATGGTCAGTGGGTTAAAAAACTTTATCTATAGTACAACTATAAACATATCAAAATACAAACACACAGAGGCCAGTGTTGTGGGACAGCAAGTTAAGCTGCAAGTATGCAGTACCAACATCCCATTAAGAAGTGCTTATTTGAAATCTGGCGGCTCTGCTTCTTAAAGATTTATTTATTTATTTGAAAGTCAGAGTAACACAGAGAGAGAAGGAGAGGCAGAGAAAGAAGTCTTCCATCTGTTGGTTCACTTTCCAATTGGTGGCAATGGCCAGAGGCATGCAGAACTGAAGCCAGGAGCCAGGACTTCCTCTGTGTCTTCCCACATGGGTGCAGGGGCCCAAGGACTTGGGCCATCCTCCACTGCTTTCACAGGCCATAGCAGAGAGCTGGATAGGAAGTGGAGTAGTCAGCACTCGAACCAGCATCCATATGGGATGCTGGCACTGCAGGCAGCGGCTTTACCCAATGCCATAGCACCGGCCCCCGCTCTGCTTCTGATTTTGATTCCTGCCAATGTACTTGGGAAAGCAGCAGAAAATGCCCCAAATGCTTGTACCTCTGCCCTCCAATGTGGAGACCAGGTCAGAATTCTTGTCTCCTGGCTTCTGCCTAGCTCAGACCTGGATGCTTGCAGCCATCTGAGGACTGAATCAGTGGATGGAAAGCAGAGTAAGCTGCATGGAAATATATATACCAATACAGTAGCAGAGGCTAAAGGGCTAATGAAAATATCTCTCATTCTTTCCAAGTTTTCTCTAGGTAGTGAGATATATAACCGTTAAATATTTTTAAAACCTAAAATCTTGAATATTTAGCAAATATCATTAGGAAAAAATCAGCTTGCTCTTAATTGCTTATCATATATAGAATATATTTCATAAATTATTTCAGTCAGTTTGGTTTTTTTTATAAATTTACTTATTTTACTTGAGAGTAAGAGCTACAGAGAGAGGAGAGGCATAGAGAGAGAGGTCTTTCATCTGCTGGTTCACTCCCCAATTGGCCACAATGGCCGGAGCTGCACCGATCCAAAGCCGGGAGCCTGGAGCTTCCTCCGGGTCTCCCATGTGGGTACAGGGGCCCAAGGACTTGGGCAATCTTCTACTGCTTTCCCAGGCCACAGCAGAGAGCTGGATCAGAAGAGGAGCAGCTGGGACTAGAACCGGCGCCCATATGGGATGCTGGCGCTTCAGGCCAGGGCGTTAACCCACTGCGCCACAGCACCAGCCCCAGTAAGTTTCTTTATATCCATGTTTAAATTTAAAATTTCATTAATACGTGAAAATAGATTACGGTAATCCTCTGACTCCTTTCAATTCCCAAAAGTTAAACAAAATGAATTTTAAAATAATGTGGCATATTTTCTTGGGAAGAGATAAAAATAAGAAACTGGCAATCAGAGTAAATAGCTACAAAGGCAGATGAAAGTTCATTCTACTATTGTCTACTTTCACTAAAAGTAGGCTTAATCTAAACTCATTACTGTAAATATAAGTAAACCTATCTTTACTTAAACACTGTCTGGTATATGAGTTGGTAACAGTTCATACAATTCTCAATGGAGTAGTTCCATTATTAGCCTTAAAGAGCAAAAAGATTGCTTGCTATAATAAACTTATGAAAGAACAGAAGCTTTCTTCATAAAAACGGTTCTCTGTATGGGATTGAAAATGTTTAGTTAGATACTAATTCATAATTGATTTTTCCTATATAAAGTTTTCTTTAAACAATTTTAATCTGATAGCATCTTTCAGAGTAATTAAAGAGCAGGATCTTTCCTGAAAACACACTTCTAATTAAAACAGGATGATGGTCAAAAAATTGTATTTAAATATTTCAGGTCTTCAAAGAGCATACTGTTTGTCGTATTGTTAGTAAGTAAGATAACTACGATATGTAAACTAGACTCTAGTTTTAATTTTATTCCAAATTAGGAAGAGTAGTTAATAATAGAAAAAAACCCAAATGCCTTTGGATATTTTACTGAAACTCTGAACTGCTTTTCTTGTAGTCTTTTCGTTTTTTATCTCCTGTCATCTACAGCCTGTAAAACGTAGAAAGTCTAAACTTGGAGTCAGATTATCCAATAAAAACAAACAAGCGTTTAGTAATGGAAAAAGTGACTTAATGTAAGAACAGAAGCTAGAAGAAAAGTAGGTATAAGATCTCATATCCTTAAATTAAAAATGAAACAGAAACATTTAATAGACTTCTACACAATGTGATCTCATAAAAAGAACATTTTGAAGAACTTAATTGAAACATAAAATACAACATAAGATCTGTGACTTGCTGGTTCTGTTATAATTTGGTCACTGTTATGTTCAGATAACATTTTTCAGGTAAATGTTCAGAATGGTTGATAACAGAAAATTAACCATATACAAATAACATCCTTAATTTTTTGTTCAGTATCACCTATGATCCTGAACAGTGAGTTGTAAGGCAGCTGAACATGTTAACTGGCATAAACTAAACCTTGGTGGCTTCCTGACTACATACAGGACATTTCTTACAACATCCCACCAGTGCAACTTTAGGAGAAAACTGACCTAACCAGATCTGACTTAATCTATCAATCAGCCTATAACTAAGCCCCAAGGATCCCTAAAGATATAATTAGGGTAGAATCTAGTGATTCAAATAGTCTGGAGGCACAAAAGAATATTGTTAAGAGAACAGTGTCCAATTAAACTACCCTGGTTCAACTCTCAGCTCTGCAACTTCTAAGCTTTATTGTGATCTTGCAGTCACAACTGGCCCTATTTTCTTCACTGGTATAATGTAATAATACTACTACATATCTCTTGTGATATATGTGAGGTAATGGGACTGCCTAAAACAGTGTCTGTTACATACTTAAATACGATACTGTGTGTTTACTATTTATTATCAAATTAGCCCTTCTGAAGATGCTGAATCAGTTAATTCTCTTACTATAAATAACTTGTTATAAAGTACAAGTTCCACAGCCCAACCACAACTTCTCTTTACTGTCATATTATTTTCGCATTAAAAAATGGAAGAATCATTTTGTAAACTGACAACAAACCATTATTTATCATTTGACTTGATTAAAAAGGACTTCATTGGATGAGAAAAGTGCCTAAGAGTTAGTCTAAGAGAACCACTAAAACAGAAGGCAATCAGATCACTATGATATATATTAAAAATGAACCTTAAAATGTATATTTAAAAATAAATTTCCATGAATTACTTTGTTGCTTGAAAACTTTTTCTGATCTTAGTGAGAGCTATATAAAATCAATATGCTTTAATTCCAGTTTATTCTATGAACTTTACTCTTACAAAAAGTGAATGCACTGGAACATGTATGTAAAGGTATATATACATACGTACAT
Source organism: Lepus europaeus (assembly GCF_033115175.1). Lineage (NCBI taxonomy): Eukaryota > Metazoa > Chordata > Mammalia > Lagomorpha > Leporidae > Lepus > Lepus europaeus. The sequence continues at coordinate 40,818,297 of NC_084836.1, read as the reverse complement.
ACACACACACACACCCCTCCAATTTCAAAGACTACTGATAATACAAAGATGAATACTAACAGTTCATGTTATTTTACAAGTTATTGGTTTGGTGTTAACCATGTGCAACTATTAAAAAAAAACATGTAATTAGTAGCTGAAAAATTCTGTACTACTGATTTGGAAAGGGAAAATAGAAAAAATAATCAATTCCTAACTTCTTATAGTTTCTAATACAAATTCTTTGTAACTTAAGCACAGAATTCTGAAGAATAAAATTATAAAATATTAAACCAATTTTTCAATGAATAGTAAACTTGAGCATGCAATAAAATCAAAGAATGGAGGGATATTTTCATTGCTGAGGTAAACTAATTAGATGGCTTCCCTGTAATCTCATTTCACTACTACCAAATTAATTCTCTTGCATCAGACTTTACTTCATTCAATCATCAATTTATAAATCATCAATTAAAAATCATCAACTTATAAATTAGGTTTATACTTTGAGACTTGCTATAATTGATCCTCCCAATCTTTTATCATGTATTATATTCCATTTACTAAAACCAAACCATTTCCAGGCCCAACATCCTGACTGCATTTGGATCAGCTGGTTTCAGCTTCTTCCTCAGTCTCACACCTCTTCAGTTGAATATTTTTAAAAATTAAGATTCTAGCAAAATCTGCTTAATCTTGTTTAATAGAGAATTTCTTAAATATACTGATCACAGAATATCTTCTCCAGTATGCCTTTTAACATCTTGTAAAACACCAGAACTTCAATGAAAAGATACCTGTGGAGATCTCTTGTCTGAACTATTGCACTGGGGCCGGCACAGTGGCATATTGAGTAAAACGGGGCTGGCACAGTGGCATATTGAGTAAAACGGGGCCGGCACAGTGGCATATTGAGTAAAACCGCTGCCTGCAGTGCTGGCATCCCATATGGGCACTAGTTCAAGTCTTGCCTGCTCCACTTCCCATCCAGCTCTCTGCAATAGCCTGGGAAAGCAGTATAAGATGGCCCAAGTCCTTGGGCCCCTGCATCCGCATGGGAGACCGGGAAGAAGCACCTGGCTCCTGGCTTCAGATCAGTGCAGCTCCGGCCATTGAGGCCAACTGGGGAGTGAACCAATGAATGGAAGACCTTTCTCTGTTTCTCCTTCTCACTGTCTGTAACTCTACCTCTCAAATAAATAAATAAATCTTAAAAAAAAAAAAAAAGAAATATACTTGAATACATTTGAATTTCATATATTTTTATCAGCAGTATATTAGAATTCTAGTTTTTCCACATCCTTCCCTGCATTTGGTATCATCAGACTCTGTAACTTCAGTCATTCCAGTGGATGGGTACCGACACCTCACTGTGGTCTTAATTTGTATTTCCCTGATGAATGATACTAAATAATTTTTTGTATATTAACTGTTGAACATTTTCTTTTAAGTGCCTGACCATGTTTTTTTCTTGAAAGTTTAACTTGCACACCCACATGTACACACACACACCTCTTTTCCTTTATGGTTAACGAATTCTTGTCCTGTTTCATTTTTTTCCCTCTCCCAAAGTTCTATAAATCTCATATGTTACATTCTAGAATACTTATTATTTTATGTGTTACATTTTGATTTACAAACCATTTGGAATTGATTTTTGGGTATGGATGAGGTTGGATGGATTGCATTTATTAAAAAAACTTTTTCTCCAGTTATCATAAATCAAGTATTCACATCTCTCTATCTTTTTATAGACAGTATGCTGATCCATTAGCTCACTATCTTTTCTTGCACCAATATCACCTTGTCTTAATCAGTGTGGTTTTACAACCAGTCTAACCTTTTCACCTTCTGGTTCTTAAAGTTAGATTTGATCATGCCTGGCTTTTTTCATTTATATATTAGTTTGTCATTTTTCACATACACACACAGACACAGATACACACACACAATAAGTACATTACAGAGATTTTGGTTGGATTTGCATTGACTCAGTGATTAGTTTGGGGAGAACTAAAATATTTACAATATTCAGACTCCCAAGACATGTACATAGTATATCCCTCTACATTAATTTAACTCAGAGGTTGAACCAAACCCTTACAGGAAGTCTGCAAGATTAACAGTCTCTTACAAATGTGTAGTATAGTTTTCCAGGGTCTTTATATGTGACATCTTAACAGGCAAGATACAGAAGTAGATATGAAATCCAAACATTAAAGAAACCTGCATAGTATGAAATGTAACTTTTTCTTTAACATTTTTTGTTTTGCAAAATATACTTATTTTTTATAAACGTTTTTTATAATGGAATGTAGTGATTAGGCTTTATTTACTAATTTGGTAAATATACCCCAAAATCTTTAGGTTCTTAAATTTTTTAAGATTAAAATAATAGACAAAAATAAAAAATTTAATATTTTGCTGAGATAATTATAGATTCACATGCACTTGTAAAAATTAATACAGATATTCCTGTGTTCATTTTTTCCTAAAGGTTTAAACATTATAGTTTTATATGACAATCAGGATATCATTGACACAATCCACTTAATCGTATCTGAAATTCCCCAATGTTACTTGTACTCATTATATATAGTGTATATATAATGTACAGTGTATATATAATGTTCTCCATTTTTAGGAACATTTCTATATACATATATATGTATAAATATATATGGTCTTAAAACCAGTCTAATTATCTACAGATTTATGATTTCTTTCACATTTGTTTGTACTTAAAAAAAGATTTACTTATTGATTTGAAATGCTGAGTAACACAGAAAGAGGAAGAGACAGAGAAATTGAGGTCATTCCCTAAATGATTTCAACTGTCGGGGTTGGTGAGACCAAAGCCAAGAGCCTGGAGCTCCATCTGGTTCTCCCATGATGGTAGCAGGAACTCAAATACTTGGGCTATTATCTGCTGTCTCCCAGATAACATTAGCTGAAAGCTGGATCAGAAGCACCAAGTAGCTGAGCATTGAGCCAGATGCTCTGATATGGAATGTGGGTGTCCCAAGGAGTAACTTAACATGCTGCTGCTATACCACAACACCTGTCCCTATTTGTGCATTTTGATTTTTATAAATGGTGTTTTTATATAACTGATATTTGCATTTTTCTAGACTTATTATTTCCAGCTTTATGTCCCCCTCATTTGCCTCAAATACATGATATCAACTGAAACACGTGTGTCTTTTCAGAGGCATTCAACACCAGCAGCCACTATCTAAGATGGCAAACCTAAGATGGATCAATTGGTCCCTTTCTTGGGAACATGGAATTAGAATTAAGGAGATCAACCTCTCTAAATATCTAGAGCAGAATATAAATTCTGAGAACTGTTGGTGACATAATTTTTTCCTTCTTAACTGGTAAAACAAAAAAATCTAGCCTGTTTTAAGAAAGATTAATGTGGATTTGCTAGAAAAAACAATGAGACATTTAGAGAACTTCTGTGTTCATATAGTTTCTGGTTCTAATTCATTCCAGAGGTAGATACCTTGACAATCTTATAGTAAATTATTCCATTTAGGATAGTTCCAACTGGTTAAAACAAATATGTAAGGCCGGCGCCGCGGCTCACTAGGCTAATCCTCCACCTTGCGGTGCCGGCACACCGGGTTCTAGTTCTAGTCCCGGTAAGGGCACCGATCCTGTCCCGGTTGCCCCTCTTCCAGGCCAGCTCTCTGCTGTGGCCAGGGAGTGCAGTGGAGGATGGCCCAAAGTCCTTGGGCCCTGCACCCCATGGGAGACCAGGAGAAGCACTTGGCTCCTGCCATCGGATCAACTCTCCATGGGGGCTGGCATTGTGTGATATCAGGATCCCATATGAGAGTGCCAGTTTAAGTCCCGGCTACTGGGCATCCAATCCTGCTTCCTGTTAATGCCAAAGATAGTAAAAGATGTTCTAAATACATAGGCCACTGACACCCACATTGGGGGACCAGTATAAAGTTCCCGGCTAGTGACTTTTGTCTGGTCCACCTATGACATTTAGAAACTGAACCAGCAGGCCAGTGCCGTGGCTCAATAGGCTAATCCTCCGCCTGCGGAGCTGGCACACAGGGTTCTAATCCTGATAGGGACACTGGATTCTGTCCTGGTTGCTCCTCTTCTCGTCCAGCTCTCTGCTGTGGCCCAGGAGTGCAGTGGAGAATGGCCCAAGTGCTTGGGCCCTGCACCCCATGGGAGACCAGGAGGAAGCACCTGGCTCCTGGCTTTGGATCAGTGCAGCACGCTGGCCGCAGCGACCACTGGTGGGTGAACCAATGGAAAAAAGAAGACCTTTCTCTCTGTCTCTCTCTCTCACTGTCCACTCTGCCTGTCCAAAAAAAAAAAAAAAGAAAGAAAGAAAGAAAGAAAGAAACTGAACCAGCAGACTGAAGATATGTCCCTCTCTCTCTCTCTCTCTGACTCTATAATTCTTTCAAATAAATAAATAAATAAATCTTAAACAACAACTCTCCCAAGGTATCCATCACATTGCCAATCAGTCATTCCTTATGAACAAAAAAAGTTCCAAGAAAAGAAAAGCATAATACAGAAATCAATATTTATCATCAAGACCACTGCCCTTGAATGGCCAAAGACTAGAAAACTTAAATTCATTAATTATGTCAGTGCTTCTATGGTTAATCCTTATCCATTACTGAAGCAACCATTTAAGTATTTTCCTGCCATTCAGATTCATCTTTTTGTTCTGTCTGTTGTCAAAGATTCAGTGATGACATAATTCAAAATTTGTATTTCACTCCCAGAGAGAACTTGTCACTGTTAACAGTTGGGCTGATTTCACAAATTTTTTGTTTTATGCAAAGACCACTTCCCCCCAAATGGGATCCTACCATATATTCTGTCTTATAATAACTTTTTAAATGTAAGGGTTCATGGAAAGATGACAACTTACATACTATCAGTTTGACATAAAACACACAAATACTTCCACACAAAAGATTGGCTCTCAGTGTCATGAGTAGGTTGCAAAGGGAAAAAGATGCCATGTTATTTATGTTTTAAGACATAGTAACCATTTCCTGTTCTATTTTAAGCTGAACCAAGTCTACTGATGCTTGCTCAAGGTCAGAATAATTCACACTACCGTTTTGTACAAATGCTAGCTTCCTCATTAACTGTGCAACTTTAAAAATAATCAGATTATGCAAAAAGAAAAAAAAAACCCTCCCAAATACTCATTGTTAGTAAGATTTTGAACAAAAAAAGAAAAAATACTAAAATGTACTGGAGGGTGGGTATTTGGTGTAGAAGTTAAGACATCTCTTGGGATACTCATATTCCATATCAGAGCACCTGATTTCAAGCCCTGGTTCTGCTCCCAATTCCAGCCTCTCAGTAATGCATACCACACGAGGCAGTAGCTGATGGCTCAAGTACTTGGGTCTCTGCTACCATGTTGCAGACCTAAACTGAGTTCCTAGCTCCCTGCTTTGTCCTAGCTATTGCAGGAATTTAGGAGGGAACCAGCAGATGGGAGATCTCTCTCTCTCCCAGCCTCCCACTCCCTATCTGCCTTTCAAATTACAACAAAATCAAATGTATAAGTGTATCAAGGTATAAATTTCCTAGTTTTAACTAATATTGTATCTTATCTTCCCCTGAAAACACCAGTTAGTATATTTAGAAACTGAGGAAGGTTACAAATTGCTAAGTAAATTCTTAACTGCACAATTCTCAGAAAAATCCAAAATGCCCTGGGAAAAAGTACTTTCACCTTCCATTTTAGCCTCTGACTTTACTTTCACAGTGTATTATTTCATGCAATAAAGGACTTATAGATTATTAGTACTATCATTCCTTAATTTCTCTCCATTAATACTGCAATCCACTCCTCTCTACTTCTAAAAACACATACTCCTAAATCTGCCACCAACAAACATTTTAACAGTACATTTGGCTTTACTTAGAAGTTGTTTTTTTTTTTTAAGATTTTTATTTATTTATTTGAGAGGCAGAGTTACAGACAGTGAGAAGGAGAGACAAAGGTCTTCTATCCATTGGTTCACTCTCCAGTTGGCCGCAACAGCTGGAGCTGCGCCAATCCAAAGCCAGGATCCAGGTGCTTATTCCTGGTCTCCCATGCGGTGCAGGGGCCCAAGCACTTGGGCCATCTTCTACTGCTTTCCCAGGCCATAGCAGAGAGCTGGATTAGAAGAGGGGCAGAGGCTGGCACTGTGGCACAGCAGGTTAACACCCTGGCCTGAAGCCCCGGCATCTCATAGGGGCGCTGGTTCTAGTCCCAGCTGCTCCTCTTCTGATCCAGCTCTCTGCTATGGCCTGGGATAGCAGTGGAGGATGGCCCAAGTCTTTGGGCCCCTGCACCCATGTGAGAGACCCGGAAGAAGCTCCTGGCTTCGGATCGGCGCAGCTCTGGCCGTTGCAGCCTTCTGGGGAATGAACCAACAGATGGAAGACCTCTCTCTCTGTCTCTACCTCTCTCTGTAACTCCCTCCTTCAAATAAATAAAAATAAATCTTAGAAAAAGAGGGGCAGCTGGGGCTAGAACCAGTGCCCATATGGGATGCCAGCACCACAGGTGGAGGATTAACATACTGTGCCATGGTACCAGCCCCAATTAGAAAGGTAGAGAAAAGATAAAATAATAAAATTGTCCACAGTTTTTGGTAATTCATTGAATCCTCAAACAAACCAACCCTAACCGTAAATCCTTATTCTGTGGTTTCTCTATAGTTTCATGAATTGTTTTCTTTAGTGTTCACATTTTCAGGGCTAAGAGGGACCTAAGAGAATAAATGTACAAAACCGAAAACAAACTCTAAGCAAGATTTCAACGCATTACATAATGAGGGCATGATGCCTCAATGCTGGCAACACATCCTGTGCTTCCTTTAGTATACATTTCACATTTGATTGTAATTTCTTTCTTTCTTATCTGTCTCCTTCAATATCACTCTTATAAATTTTGCTCCTGATCTACCTGTAAGTACACAAAATTTATAGCATGCTATGAAAAGCAGTTACATTTACCTAGCTATACAAAACCAGAAGCTAGTTACACACACATCTTTGACTTCTACTCCAATTCCAATTCCTACCAATTTTATTTCCTAACTATATCTTGAGTCTATCTATTATTTTCCAACCTGACTGCCACTAAGCTAGTGTACATCATGGTTATCTCTCTCGGAGTATTCAACTTCCTAAGCTGTCTCCCTGTCTCCAGCTCTGTCTTTTCAGTGTGCTGTCCACTCTGCAGTGAAGATGATTTTTCTGAAAATCTAACTGTCTCATTCAACTTGATTACAACTTGATTACTTGTTCACCTTCAGGTCTTCGCACGTTAGTCCCTCTCTGAAAGATTCCTGTACACTTTCCTTCCTTACAACCTTTGCTAATTTCAACTCATCCCTTCCTTTAGTAGCTCAATCATCAACTTCATTCAGAAGGCCTTCCTTCCCTTTCCTCCAATCTAGTTAATATATGCCTTCAGGAGCTTCCACAGCACTCTGTACTGCTGTCATTACATTTCACTACACATAACTGATAAATTTTTAATTGCTTATACATTTATCTATATACTCTAAGAGGACTGCAAGCTTTGTTAGGCAAGAAACAATGGCTATCTTGTTCACCATCATAACTACTGAGGATGGAGGGCTGGTAGAAGATGACCACCCTGTCTCTCATAATGCCCCAAATGTTAATGGTGAAAACTAATAAATATATAGGCACTGTACTCCTAAAGATACACTCATGAAATTTATACTCATTAAATAAAAGGTTTCTAAAAAATAAATCAAAAAATTAAATAATTCTACTTTTTAAAAAATACAATGGACAAATGTTTAGCCTAGTGGTTAGAAAGCAGTTGGGATGTCCACATCCTCTATCAGAGTGCCTGTCTTTGATTCCTGACTCTAGTTTTGGATTCCAGCTTCCTGCCAATTCAGACTTGGATGAAGGCAGGTGATGACCCAAATGGTTGGGTCCCTGCCACTTACTTGGGAGACCTGGATTGAGTCATACGTCATAACTTCAACCCAGCAAGTCATGACATCGTGGGCATTTGGGCAGTGAACTAATGGACAGGAGCTCACTGTTTGCATCTCTCTTTCTCTCTCTCTCACCAACAAAAAATTTAACAGCTTACTGAGATAGAATTTATACACCATAGAAAAACCAAAGTAAAGTGTATAATTAAATGGGTTTTAGTATATTCATAGATGAGCACCACTACCATGATTTTGAACATCTTATCATTCTAAAACTTAACACCTAACAGACATTACTGAACTACAAATTAGAGATTGTGGCGTGGGATAAGGAAACTGAGCCATCGCATTTTGGACACTTGCTCTCTCAGTTCTCCTGGATCTGGATTCCAAGTTTGCCATTCAGGAGTTCCTTTGCAGGGATCAGCTTGGATTGCAGGTAGAAGGAGCTGCACATGGGCTTATCGTTCACCTTAAATAGGTATGCACAATGTTCTTAATACCCATCCTTGCACATACTGGCATGTCACTCCTTTTATTGTTGATTAACATATCATGGAGTCCAGCAACAAACTACACTATTCATATATTCAAAAACAGACATTAACCTCTTCCTACTTTTTTTTTTTTGACAGGCAGAGTTAGACAGTGAGAGAGTGAGAGAGAGAGAGAGAGAGAGAGAGACAGAGACAGAGAGAAAGGTCTTCCTTTTTCCATTGGTTCACCCTCCAAGTGGCTGCTACGGCCGGTGTGTTGCGGCTGGTGTGCTGCACCGATCCGAAGCCAGGAGCCAGGGGCTTCCTCCTGGTCTCCCATATGGGTGCAGGGCCCAAGCACTTGGACCATCCTCCACTGCACTCCCAGGCCACAGCAGAGAGCTGGCCTGGAAGAGGAGCAACTGGGACAGAATTGCACCCCAACCGGGACTAGAACCTGGGGTGTTGGTGCCACAGGCGGAGGATTAGCCTAGTAAGCCGCGGCTCTGGCCATCTCTTCCCACTTTCTGGCTATTATGAATAATGCTGCTATGAACACTAAAATACAAATTTCTGTGTGTATATATTTTCAATTCTCTTGGACATATGGCTAGAAGCAGAAGTGCTAGGTCATACAGCTATCTATGTATAACCTTTTAAAGAAACGCCATAGTGTTTTGAAAGTGGCTATACAATTTTGTCCTAACCAGAAACAGTATAGGAGTGCTCCAATTTTCCCCAATTCTTCTCAGTACTTACTATTATCTATCTTTTTTTATTTATTACAGCTATCCTACTGGATATGACCTGGTATCCCATTATGGTTTTGATTTGCACTTCCCTGATGGCTAAGTAATTCTATTTTACTACAGACCCCATGAAGATACAGTTGGAATACATTTTGCTCAAAAATATATCCCTCCAGCATTAATACTGTCTAGCACAAAAAAGGCTCTCAGTATTTTTAAAAGTATATAAAAGCTGTAACAAATTTAGGAATAGTTCTTTATCATGTATGAGGTGTGGTAGGGATAAATGACTACTTAAGAAGTGAAGGAGAGGGGCCATTGTGGCACAGTGGATAAAGTTACCATCTGCAATGCCAGCATCTCATGGGTGCTTGTTCATGTACCAGCTAGTCCAATTCCAATACTCAGCTTCCTGCTAATGTACCTGTGAAAAGCAGTGGAAGATGACCTGAGTGCTTGAGCTTCTCCACAACCACAGGGGAGAACTGGATGAAGCTCCTGGCTAGTAATGGCTTCAGCGCAGCTCAGCCCCGGCCGTTGAGGCCACTTGGGGAGTGAACCAGCAGATGAAGACCTCTCTTTCTCTCTGTTTCTCTTTCTATAATTCTTTCAAATAAATAAATCTTTAAAAAAAAAAAGAGGTTGATATTCTGTTTATAATAAAGTTTAAAAACTTATTAATAATCAAAAGCAACATATAAAAAGAAATCATATATATATATAAAGTAATTGAAACTATAAGGATGACAGGAAAAAAATCAGACATATGAGATCCTTAGAAACATTCATCTTTAAGATGAAATAAATCAGAAAGGAAAACTGAACAAGGTACTCAGAAGGCAAACCAGGAGGGAACAGTTTCTAAAAAGCTCAGGACATCTGTTGAGAAGATACCAGTAAATTACACAGCTTTCTCAGGGATACCTTTCTTGATGTTCTGAATGAAGTCCTCCTAATAAAATTTTTTATCTCATGCTGCATTTCTACTCTAGCACTTATCAAAATTGTTATTATTTCTTCTCACTGATACTCCTACTAAATGGTGTACTACATGCAGGCAGGGATCATTGCTTTTATAAAATAATGCTGAGCATGTAATACATAATAATCTACACATCTGTTGCATGAATTTTATTCATAACACACCCAGAGGAATAATACAATAAAATAATTTACCTGTGGGTGACTCATACGAGATGACATAATTACACAAAAATTTTTTGTTAAAGATTTTATTTATTTGAGAGGTAGAGTTATAGAGACAGAGAGGAAGAGACAGAGAAAGGTCTCTCTATAGGTTTACTCCCCAAATGGTGGCAATGGCTGGAGCTGTGCCGATGTGAAGCCAGGAGCCAGAAGCTTCTACTGGGTCTCTGACGAGGGTTTAGGGGCCAAAGCACTTGGGCCATCTTCCACTGATCTCCTCGGCAACAGCAGAGAGCTAGATTAGAAGAGGAGCAGCCAGGACTCAAACCACTGCCCAAGCGGGATGCCAGCACTGTAGGCAGAGGGTAGCCATACTACATCACAGCGCTAGCCCCAACTGCACAAAATTAATAGAAGGATGTCAGTAGGAGGAATTTCAAGGCTAGTCTTCCAAACTGGATATGTTGGAAATTTTACTGAAAATGTATATTGTTAAAAAAAATTAAAATTGCATGTTATTTTGAGAAAAATTTCAAACTTCAGGTGGAATTTTTAAAGAGACAATGCTAACAATACAATGTGAGGAGTAAAGATGTACATGATATATAACACTCACTACATTATAGGAAAATGGGAAACATACTAAATATTCATCATTAAAAGATCAGAAAGATAAATTCTGAGAGGTACTATTTGTACACATATACAGAAAGAGATATTATATAGCCATCATTATGAAAATGCCTATCAATATTCATTATCACAGAAATTTTTTGGAAGATATATAATTTAAAAAAGAGACAATGGGGCATGTTTTTGGTTCAACAATTAATATGCCACTAGGGGCACCCACATCCTGATCAGAGTACCCAGATTCAAGTCCCCATTTGGCTTCCAATTACAGCTTCCTGTCATTGTGCACCCTAGCAAGCAAAAGGTGACGGTTCAGCAGTTGGGTCCCTACTACTTATGAGTGAGACTCAGATTGAGTTCCAGGCTCCTGGCTTTGGTCTGATATATCCATGTCTATTGCAGGCATTTGGAAGTGATCCCCAGATGGAAGAGTTCTCTGAAAGTCTCCCGAATAAAAATTAAATAAATTAAAAAATTTTTTTTCAGATTATAAACCAGGAAATCAAGTATGATTCCTTGTATAGACAAAGTATGTAACAGCCATAGAGATGTATAAAAGGCAGCTAACCAAAGTTTTTTCTTCTTTTTTTTTTTTAACAGGCAGAGTTAGTGAGAGAGAGAGACAGAGAGAAAGGTCTTCCTTCTGTTGGTTCACCCCCAAAATGGCCGCTACGGCCTGCACACTGTGCCGATCAGAAGCCAGGAGTCAGGTGCTTCCTCCCGGTCTCCCATGTGGGTACAGTGCCCAAGGAATTGGGCCATCCTTCACTGCCTTCCCAGGCCACAGCAGAGAGCTGGAGTGGAAGACGAGCAACCGGGACAGAATCCAGCACCCCAATCAGGACTAGAACCCAGGGTGCCAGCGCCACAGGTGGAGGATTAGCCTAGTGAGTCACGGCGCCGGCCGTTAACCAAAGTTTTCAATGGGGCTACTCCTAGTCCTCAAAGTTTGGATGGCAATTAATTTCTTTTACATTTTTCTTTAATACTTTCATTATTTAAATAACTTTTCTTCCTGAATTTTTAAAAAAGATTTATTTATTTATTTGAAAGTCAGAGTTACACAGAGACAGAGACAGAGAGAGAAAGAGAGAGAGAGAGAGAAAGGTCTTCCATCCGCTGGTTCACTCCCCAATTGGCCCCAACGGCTGGGGCTGTGCTGGTCCAAAGCCAGGAGCCAAGAGCTTCCTCCATGTCTCCCAAGTAGGTGGAGGGGCCCAAGGACTTGGGCCATCTTCTACTGCTTTCTCAGGCCATAGCAGAGAGCTGGATTGGAAGTGGAGCAGCCAGGACTTGAACTGGCACCCAAATGGGATGCCGGCACTGCAGGCACTGGCTTTACTGGCTACGCAACAGCGCCAGCTCCATTCTTGAACTTTCTTTAAAGATTTATTTATTTATTTGAGAGGCAGAGTTACAGAGAGAGGTCTTCCAGTTGCGGGGCCATTCCCCAAATGGCTGCAACAGCCTGAATTGGGCCAGTCCAAAGCCAGGAGCCAGGAGCTTTTTCCAGGCCTCTCATGCACATGCAGGGGCCCAAGCACTTGGTCCATCTTCCACTGTTTTCTAAGGCTACCAGCAGAGAGCTGGATTGGAAGAGGAGTAGCCAAGAAATGAACTGGCACCCATATGGGATGCCAGTGCTGCAGGCAGAGGGTTAACTCAAAACGCCACAGCACAGGAACCTCTTTCTAAATTTTTAAAGCAATTTTCATTTGGCATAAAGTGCATATACACCAATAAATCTTGAAAGCCTTGTTTAAAAATAAAAATGAGGGCAGGCGCCACGGCTCAATAGGCTAATCCTCCGCCTGTGGCGCCGGCACACCGGGTTCTAGTCCCGGTTGGGGCACCGGATTCTGTCCCGGTTGCCCCTCTTCCAGGCCAGTGTTGTGGCGTAGTAGGTGAAGCCTCAGCCTGCAGCGCTAGCATCCAATATGAGCACTGGTTAGAGTACTGGCTGCTCAGCTTCCAATCTGGCTCCCCGCTGATGATGCACCTGGGAAGCATTGGAAGACAGCTAAAGTGCTTGGACCCTTATACTCATGTGAAAAAACTGAAGGAGGCTCCTGGCTTTGGCCTGGTGCCACCGAGGCCATTGCAGCCATTTAGGGAGGCCCCTGCAGCCAATTAGGGAGTGAGCCAATGGATGGAAGATTTTCTTTCTCTGACTCTGCCTTTCAAATAAATAAAAAAAATTTTAAAAATCTTAAAAATGAAAAAAAAATTTAAATAATAAAAAAGAAATGGGGATGACCATACTGATATAAAACCAAGAGTGGAGAACAATGAAGACTGATTAATTACTTCTGCTACTTCACATATACTGCAAGATAAATAAAAACAATGAAAAGATCAGAAATTTAAAGACATTTTACTGTAAAAATGATGGCTGAAAGATTTAAATAGCAAACTGTCCCATGTACTTGGAAAGTATACAAAAATTGCTGAACATGTCACCTCTTCAAATCTTTAAAGAAAAAAGTGAAAAAATATAAATTTGAGAAAAAATAGTTGTTCACAAAATACAGTATCATGACTGAACATGTCACCTTTTCAAATCTTTAAAGCAAAAAGCGAAAAAATTAACAAGTATTTGAGAAAAATAATAGTTCTCGACAAAATACAGTATCACGACTAAAAATGTATCCTTTTCAAATCTTTAAAGAAAAAAGTGATAAAATTAACATATATTTGAGAAAAACAATAGCTCTTGACGGAAATACAGTATCACAACGAGGGAAAAACAGAATAAAGTTTTTTTATAAAAAAACAACATGAATTCCCCCCCCCCCAAAAAAAAACCCAAATTCAAATCACAAGCTTTAACACTGATTTGTTTGGTGTAAAATCTAGATCACAAATGAGGAATACACTCAATTAGAAAGAAACTTTGTAGCACACACACTTCTAGACAACGTAAAACAAGTAAATTAAAAGTCAAGATGACCTCCTTATGATTCTATTTCAAGAAAGAATATTCCTTTCAGAAAGTATTTAATCACAGAGTATTTATTAACCAAAATTACCATCATGATCTACACTATTCACCAGACATCTCTCTGACTACCATTTTCAAAATTTTAACAATTCTACTGAAAGAAAAAAGCAACTCAACATTGAGGATATTTGAAAGAACAGTTCCGCAGCTGAAGCTCCAACAGAAGAGTTTTAGAAATGTTCCAAACAAGTGTGTAAATACCAGAATAAATCTATAACCATACAAAGTATTTTTCCAGGCTAATAAAATATATAGAAAGATACTTCAAAAAGTTCATGAAATGCATACATAAAAAACTACACATGAAAAAAATTTCAAAAAAACTTTTATAGCACAATGAAACTTTAAAATTCAATTTTGCAAGCACTTTTTGAAATATCTTTGTATATATTCATATACTAATTACTAAGTAAAAAAAATTAACTTGTGTATATTTGTTTCTTTATAGTCATTCCATACAAATATATTACCCTACAGGGTTACCAACCTTTAAGAGCACTTCCATATACAACTCACAAAATTAAATCTCCTTTGCACTGTGCACTATTCAAGAAAGGGACACGAACTTGCTACCAACTTTCTGATTTTTTTTTTTGAGACCATATTTTAAACCAACAAAAAATGAATTTTAGCTCAAACACGAATTCAAGATCAAGTAAAGTATTTTATTAAGTGAAGCTCTCCCTGCAGAATCTCTCACTCAATACACATAATGCATTTAAATAGATTACTAAAAAGGTGACAGCTGAGGAATGCTTTCATTTCCTTCCATGGTTTCCACTGAATGTCATTTCAGAAATGCCTATGCGACACATGACAACATGGAATGTCTCCACCCATGAAAGAGCATTTGAGTCAGGGAAGCACAGCTTAGGGCAGTGACATGGAACTTAAGTTGTTAGCCAAAACAATATAAAGAAAAACATCAAAATACTAATAAGGTTAGAAATAACTGGCATATAAAGATCCACTTTGAAAATGTTATTTACAAAAAAAGCTAAAAATATATATTGCTCTTAATACACCAGGATTCCTTTTCTAAATAAACAGCCAAAGATTTGTTTTAAAAAAAATCATTTTAATTGAAATTATATAAATGAACCAAAATTCTACTTGTATTGATAATCAGTAAGACATTACATTTCAAAAATAAATCTAAAATCTTGATAAATCTTACCTGCAATAACAGCTACATAAAAGTAAACTGCTATTTTCATTGTAACATTTTTAATGTTTATTAATGCTACTATAATTACTCAAACTGTCATCATTTTGTTTTCTATGAACTCTCCTATTCAAAAGAACAGCTTACATTGTATTCAGTTTCTTAGATCACCTGCTACAATAAAGTGCAGATGATAAAGGGGACGTAAAGAAAAATGAATCAAAGTCCTATCTTAAGGAATTCACTATTTTGTCTGGAAATAAGGCATACTAAAGAGAGCTGGCAGCATGTAATGCCAAACTTGGGATTTAAACAGTAAGAGAATCACTGCGTGCTCCTGTGGCCAAGCAAGTTCACATTTAGTGCTTTGAGCTGTGTCGTAATATAAATAAACTGGAAAATACATTCCAGTGAAAGATAACATGTGCAAAGACTTATGTAAGTATAAATACAGAACCAGTGGTTCCTAAAGAAAGCTTTCACCAGTCTCCTGAATCCCTTCAGATAAATTCTTTTTGCTCCTTACTGGGTGTGACCAGGGACCCCCCCTACTTGTATGATGACTTGGCCTGCCACCACCTATACTCTAACAGATCATAATGAAAGGACACAGGAAATAGTTATTGTATCCGTGCACTCTTGGCTACTCACATGATAGAGCATCAAGATCATCTGCTATCAATCTAGCAATAATTTTACAGATTAATGTAAGAGTCCCAACTACCCTTTATTTGGATGCATGTTACTGTTAAAATGCCTCTTTGGATGCATGTTACTGTTAAAATGCCCCTTTCTTTATGAAATGACAATAATAGTAGCCAGTGATCCGTTTTTAATTCCTTTGCACGGTACAAAAAAAAAAAAAAAAAGAAAAAAAAAGGCTTTGCTCTGTCAATGATTAAACTTTTTTTTTTTCCCTGACAGGCAGAGTGGACAGTGAGAGAGAGACAGAGAGAAAGGTCTTCCTTTGCCGTTGGTTCACCCTCCAATGGCCGCCGCGACTGGTGCGCTGCGGCCGGCGCACCATGCTGATCCGAAGCCAGGAGCCAGGTGCTTCTCCTGGTCTCCCATGCGGGTGCAGGGCCCAAGGACTTGGGCCATCCTCCACTGCACTCCTGGGCCACAGCAGAGAGCTGGCCTGGAAGAGGGGCAACCGGGACAGAATCCAGCGCCCCAACTGGGACTAGAACCCAGTGTGCTGGCGCTGCAGGCAGAGGATTAGCCTATTGAGCTGCGGCGCCGGCCTCAATGATCAAACTTTTAACATGTTTTATTGGACCACTAATGTAAAACCCAGGGAAACAATGAATTGGTAGTGATTAGTAAATTACATTTCACGTTTCTGGCAATAAGGAAAACACATGCAATGAATTTTCTAAATTAAGAGCTAAAATATAATTTGATTAACTTCTGTAAAATTACTTCAGCAATAGGATATTCTTTTAACTTGATATTCTTACTAACAAAAGGTTCTCATTGAAAATCTAATATGATTAACATTAAAAAGTGTATTTGAATAATTCAGAAGTCATTTTAGGTGACTATTAGTATGTCGTGCAATGTCCTGAGTCCTAATTATAAATAACAATAATCATCACATAGAAAGTAAATTACAAGGCTAGCACTGTGACACAGTGGATTAAGTTGCCACCTGCAATGTGGCATCCCGTATCAGAGCAGTAGTTCAAGTCCCAGCTGCTCCACCTCTGATTCAGCTCCCTGCTAGTGCACCTGGCAAAACAGCAGAAGACGGCTCAAGTACTTGGGGCCCTGTCACCCATGGGGAGTATCCAGATGGGAATTCCAGGCTCCTGATTTAGCTTGTGCCTGGCCCAGCCCTGGCCATTGTGGCCATTTGGGAAGTGAACCAGTGGATGGAAGAATTCTCTCTGCTCTGTCTCTCCTTCTGTCACTGTATCTTTCAAATAAATAAAACAAATATTTAGGAAAAGAAAAAAGAAAGTAAATGGCAAGAGATTAAGCTGAATGGCACTGACAGACTGGAGTTTTTTTTTATAACCTTGATATGAACTTGGCTACAATTTATCTCTGAAGTTAATTATGTGTATAAAAAAACTTAGTATAGGCCAAAATGCTTAAAGCAGTGATATAAGTTACTTCTAAAAAAAGTTGTTAGAGACTAACTTATATGTCCTGAAAAAGTGGTGTTTTTGTTGCTGTTGGTGTAATTTCCTTTGCAACTTCCTAAAGCACTTGATCAAACACTTTGCACATAATGGCTAGTCAAAAACAATTTTGGCAGTTCCTAAAATTTAGGACACTTTGGAATTCTGAGATTAACTTAGATATAGCACTACTATATTTCAATTACCACAGAAATGTCTTAAAAGTGTTCACTAGCTAAAAACAAAAGTATATTTGCTTCTCTGCTGATTTATAGTGAGCCTCCCAATTACTTACTAAATACCAGCATAACAATGAAAAACTCAGTAATATTGTCTTCTTCAAATTTAAAAGACACCTAGCACAGTGTTAACTTTGGGCTTTGTAATCAGACACACTTGTTTTGCTATTTATGTTCACAGCAACCATGAGTAAGAGAAAAAGGACAATGTAAAACTAAACTGCTTTTAAAAGCACCTCTCCTCAATAAAACAAGGTGATTTGTCATATTCAATCTCAACGTAGAATAAATTGAAAATAACTGCTGGAACTTTCCTAAGAGGTATACCAAACTGCCAACATCCCGTCTTTTCAAGATGACTGGGGAAACTCACAAACTTAAAAGAAAGGTAAAGTAAAAAAAGGCATTTTTTGTAGGTAGGGAGGCAATGAAAACAGCAACTTTGCTAAGTGTCAAGAAGTAACATGTTACAGTAGTGACAAAACAATGTTTTACCTTCCTCTTAATAAAAGGTTTCTAAATGATTCCCTTGTCAAAATCATGCAACCAGATTTTTAAAAATCTACAAGCACTTTTCTTACAGGAATAGTATTTGTAAAATGTGGTAACAGATGAATGATTAAAAAAATGTTTCCTCTTCCATCCAATGCTTCAATCTTGCTCTACAAGAAAACGCTCAGTCACAGCTTGCAATCACATTCTACGTGGCTGAAGTATATGAAAGATGGTCTTAGTTAACACTACAGAGTCAGACCACAAACTGTTGCCAGGAAGCAGCAAGGCAGCAACTGAAAAGAAAGCACTGTAACAGTAGCAGTGTGGGCACTGGCACCCTATCGGCACACCTCATACATGGTTAGGGTTTGTCCATTTATTTGTAGGAAGTAAGGGGTCTGTTTGGAGTTGGGAGTTACTTGTTTACATAGGTTTCTGAAAATGAGTTTAGGATGACTTTAATAAAAATCTTGAGAGCCATTAGTATAAAGTTTTACAGCTTTTCTAAGAAGAAAATTATGTAGAGAAATAACAAATACTGTACCTTCTTTTAAACACAATTTTTAATGTTATTTATAAGTGATCTAATAGGTTCTTCCGAGATCTTAACATTCCTCACCAAAAAAGGTGAAAGTGATAGTCTCTCTCTCTTTTTTAAGATTTTTATTTATTTATTTGAAAGAGTTACACAGAGAACAAGAGGCAGAGAGAGGGGTCTCCATCCGCTGATTCACTCTCCAATTGGCCACAATGGTCGGAGCTGTGCCTATCAGAAGCCAGGAGCCAGGAGCTTCCTCCAGGTCTCCCACATAGATACAGGGGCCCAAGCACTTGGGCCATCTTCTACTGCTTTCCCAAGCCCTAGCAGAGAGCTGGATGGGGAGTGGAATAGCCGGGACCCGAACCGGCACCCATATGGGATGCTTTACCCGCTATGCCACAGTGCCAGCCCCTCTCTATACTGTTTTTAAAATTTTTTGCACATACAGCAATTGATTTAATCTTTAACAAGCAGTTCAAAATAAACTGCTTCCAGATTATTTAACACTTTATAACCTAAAAAGAAAACACAAAAGTATTTCTTCTTTAGATAAGAATGTCATATTTAAGAAAACTTCAGTAATATTGGCTACCTTGAAATCTGACAAAATTTGCATTTTAAATGAAAAAGCATTTAGTACTGTTTATTTGCAAATCTGTCTAAACTGAAAAGCAAAAGTTTGGGCCGGTGCCTTTATTTTAAATTTGTAATACCATAAAATATGGGTCTAATTCTATTTTGTATTCCTCTAGGAGTCCTAGGTCAGACTCCTATGAAGTAGGAGTTTTTAAAATTTTTTTTAAATCACAACCAAAATTTAAAGTGCCTTAGTATTTTTAATAGGTTGATACTGAGGTTTTTTTTTAGAAGCTCAAGATTTTTTTTTAAGAAAGCCAGAAAGAGAAAGCAACAGACACTTCTCATCTGTTGGTTTACTCTAATGGCAGCAACAGGTAGGTCTGGGCCAGGCTGAAAGCAAGAGTCAGGAATTCCATCCTTGGCTCCCACTAGAGTGCAGAGGCCCAAGCACTTGGGCCATCTTCTGCTGCCTTCCCAGGTGTATCATTAGGGAGCTGATTCAGAAGCAGAGCAGATGAGACCTGAACCAGCACTCTAATACATGAGGCCAGTTTGCATGTAGAGGCTTAATCACACTGTTTCACGAGATGGCCCCTCAAAATACTTTTTTAGAAATGCATCAAAGATCTACAAAAAGCTTTTCATTTATTTCATAAACATACAAGTTCTATTTTGTACATGACAATACCCAGGTATTTGGGTATGAAGGTTTCAAAGATGTATCTGACAGTATGCAAATAACTAAAAAACTTTCTGTGTACGGTATGAGGTAAAAGACACAATTCAACAACCTCCAGTGAGCATCTACTAAGTATCAGGCTATGGAAATAAAAAAATGTGTTAAGATTGGAACTTTGGGAATATAAATTTACAAATGCTATTTAGTGAGAAGTGTTTTATAACAAAAGACAGGCACAAAGTATATAGTACAATGAGTATCCCAGCGGAGACAATGTCTCTTCACTGTTGTATTATACAAGTTCAAAGGGCAGATTCCTTCCAGTAGGCAGTTTGACAATCCCTGAAGCAGGCTAGGATTTTATTAGGCAAAGAAGGGAGGATATTCTGGTGGTAGAAAAAGCATGACAAAGGGCATGGAAATAAACAAAGATATTCAAATACAAGCAATTTCTGTACTAACTTTTGTAAAGGATACAACACAATAGGGATGTATCAAACATAAACCAAACAATGAAATATTTTAAAACCAGATCTAAGCAAGGAGTGATACGAAGTGCTACTGTTACAAAATTAATTTGACAGCAATATGGGTTCTAGCTTGAACCAGAGAAGACAGGTAAAACTATGACTACATTCTAAGGACAAAAATAATAATGAACTAGATTGATAATAAGAATGGCAAAGAAATGAGTTAATAGAATGATTAACTGAGGGGTGAGTATTGTGGTACACTGGATTAACTGCAGCTTGGAATACTCACAACCCATATCAGAGTGATGGTTCAAGTCCCAGCTGTTCTACTTCAGATTCTGCTTCCTGCTAACATGCCTGGGTAGACAGCAGATGATGGCCCAAGTGTTTGGGTTCCTGCTATCCACATGTGAGACCCAGCTGGAGTTCTGGACTACTGCTGTGGCGCAGTAGGTTAATCTTCCACCTGTGGCACCGGCATCCCGTATGGATGCTGGTTCTAGTCTCGGCTGTTCCTCTTCCTCCAGCGCTCGGCTATGGCCTGGGAAAGCAGGCCAAGTGCTTTGGCCCCTGCACCCACTTGGCAGACCCAGAAGAAGCTCCTGGCTCCTGGCTTTGGATCTGCACAGCTCCAGCCATTGCAGCCAATTGGAGAATGAACCAGAGGACAGAAGACTTCTCTTTCTCTGCCTCTCCTTCTCTCTCTGCGTAACTCTGAGTTTCAAATAAATAAATAAATATTTTTTTAAAAAAGATGGTGGTGGCCGGCGCCACGGCTCAATAGGCTAATCCTCCGCCTTGCGGCGCCAGCACACCGGGTTCTAGTCCCGGTCGGGGCACCGATCCTGTCCCGGTTGCCCCTCTTCCAGGCCAGCTCTCTGCTGTGGCCAGGGAGTGCAGTGGAGGATGGCCCAAGTGCTTGGGCCCTGCACCCCATGGAAGACCAGGAGAAGCACCTGGCTCCTGCCATCGGATCAGCGCGGTGCGCCGGCCGCAGCGCGCCTATCGCGGCGGCCATTGGAGGGTGAACCAACGGCAAAGGAAGACCTTTCTCTCTGTCTCTCTCTCTCACTGTCCACTCTGCCTGTCAAAAAAAAAAAAAAAAAGATAAAAAAGATGGTGGTAACATCTAAATATAAGAAATACATATTTCTCTACAGTAATGTTAAATGACAAAAGTATATTTTAAAAGTGAATTGTAATTATGAAAATTTATGTTTGAACAAATAAGAATCCTATGAAGAAATTACAAATGTTGATATAAATATTATAAATATAGTAAACTGACAGTCTACTAGACAGAGTATGCACTTGCATTTACCATATTACTAGTTAAAGACATTTTACAACATAAAACCACAATATACTTAATATTTCATTTTACATTAATACATCATCAGGAGAAAAGTGGAAATGAGGTACTGGAACTCTGCAGAACCATGGGACCTGGAGATTGACTTGGAAATCACTGGTACATAGGAACAGCATAGGATTTTAAGGTTAAATCAAAAGGCTAAATTCAAAAGTTTTGGAAGAAATCTCAGTGCTGCATTTTATGGATACCAGTATCAGTAAGAATCAGTAATAAAGCATTCTATACAGAACTCTATTAATTTGCTAAAATCTTTATAATGCAGGCTGACAGATATAATCATAGCCTCTAAAATTCTACTAGGGAGTTGTAAATTCAGAAGCTGATTACTGGCATTGAAAAAATGAAATTCTTCTCTAGACTTCAGTACTGGAAAAAAAATAAAAAATCTGTATCATATGCTTAACTTTGTACTGTTTTCTGGCTGAAGAGGGGGGACACTATTTCTAGAGACAAAATTATGGAAATGGATAAGCAAACTTTTTTCTCAGATGTAGATGACATCTTTCTATACAAACAGAATAGTTGAAGACAGAATATCTTTTAACCTCTAATGACAGAACTCACTCAAATACTTAGAAAACTTTTTAAAATAAGCTGTTTATATTTAAATTGGAAGCAAAACATTAAATTAAGAAGTACATTTGTGGAGGCCAATGTTGTGGCATGGCAGGTAAGGTCTCCGCCTGACACCAGCATTTCATGTGAGTGCCAGTTCATGTCCTAGCTGCTCTGCTTCTGATCCGCTCCCAGCTGATGGCCTGGGAGAGTTATGGAGAATGGCCAAAAATGTCTGGGCTCCTGCCTGCAACATGGGAGATTTAAGAGGATGCTCCTGGCCCCGCCTTGGCCTTTGTGGAGTGAGCGGCAGGTTGGGGGGAGCTCGTGCTTGAGTGCTCTCTCTTTCTCCCTCTCCTCCTCTTTCTTTGACTTTCAAATACAAATAAATAAATCTTTAAAAAAAAAAAAAGGAGAGACCTCTTTGGGAGCAGAAGGCATAAAAAAAGTACATTTATGGGTTATGAAGTTCTTAAGACTTTTTCTCAACAATGTAATTTAGAACATTTGATCAAACCAAAAAGTTAATATTCATAATGTTTAATAATTAACCTGGTAAAAACATCTTAAGCATTTATACTCTTTTGAGAAAATGAAATTTTAAAAAGCTATCTAAGGACTATTCAACACATCAGTGAGTCCTTTTAGATTTTATAATTCAAGTATTTAAAACAAGCAGCAATTAAAGATTTCTTAAAAGTTTTTAATCTTGTAGTTTCTTTGTTTAAAAACTTTTTTTAAATAATCTTTCAGAATTTGTTCTGAATATGCCCAAAGTAAGCTGGCTTGCTGTTCTCACAGTCACAATAGGAAAAAAGTGCAAGTTGATATAAAGAAAGAAATGAATGGAGGAAACATAACAAAAAAGACTTTGGTTTCAGTGACTTATGGAATGAACACATAAATTACAAAAAGGTACTAAATATAATAAACATAAAAACATCTGCTTATGTGCTTTTCAACTGAAATAAAATACCCAATACAGACTACATTTGCATAATGTCAAACTAACCATTGAATTCAGTTAGCCAAGAAGACAGTTAACCAAGAAGGCAAGTCTGGTTATTTCTGCAACATGTATAAATTGACAACAGAAAAAAAGACCTTAAAAAGCCTATTCCATGTATTTTCTCTCACTACCAAAACCAGTACTACATTAAGTTAAGTATTAGAAAATTTCCTCTTCCTCTAAGCCAATACAATTGGGTTCCTACATAATGGTGGCAATTTTAAATTTCCATTTGACAGTTTTAATAAAATATATTAATGAGAACCAAAATCCAAATATCCTGACCTCAGACATAAAAGGGTATTTCCAAAAGATTGTGGAAAATGGAATTCAAAGATAAAGTTTAGAAGTCCAATGAGCTGTCCATTGTAAAGATAAAGTTTATACTAGGTGCAAAAATATTTTAACATCCATGCACACAAGAAATCTTTAAAAAGTGCAAGGAAAATGGGTATGCATAATTTCAAAACTTTTACATCAAAACAAATTTGTTTTTTAATTCCAATTTACATGAATTATCTTAAGTATCCTTGTAAAGTAACTTTCAGAATCAACTTTGTGCAAAATACGTAAATTACATTTGACAGAAATGTGAATATTTTTCCTTATATAATGACAAGATCATTTTTAATGTTAAAAGTATTTTTCATTCAACACCATACTTTAGGAATCCACAGTTAATGCCTTGCTTTAAACTTCAGACAAAAAGTTTGATATACATTGGAGAGTCTAAATTATTGGAATAGAGAGAGCTAAAGGCCATGCTTTATTTTTATTGGATGCCACATTCTGAAATCCACATTTGCCCTGCAATTGTCAGTCATTTCAATCCATCCAGTTTGTAAACAAAGATTATACACCAAGTTTGACAGGAGAATCTGATTAAATAAAATTTAAAATGATCATCATTAAACAGGAAGCAGTAAAAGGAAAAATGTCACCACACACCTCTCTTTTAAAAAGGCATCAACTTTCATAAAACATAAAGCCTTAAGTTTAAACCTCCAAATCAAGTTTTTACTGCTATTATTCAAAATAAAGCTGCTACCGTCCACACAGAACCAGGGCAACTTCAAGACAGCTTACAAGTTTTTACGTTATAAGGGGAAGCTATTGCTGTAAAGTCATTTTTCTAGTAATTCCAAATAGCCCAACAGGAAAATGCAAAGAGTCTATGCCATGTTACTTACTACCATTACTCTAAAATTGCTTTTCATGCAGAACTCTACGTGGTTGTGTTGCTTTTGGCCTGTTAAAGGCAAAGCAACATTATCTCTGGATTGCCAATAGTTTCTCCTTATTTGGCTAACATCGAGAGATCCCAATCAGACTACTATAAAACTTTAACATGCACAAAGAATCCATTTTGAGAAAAGTTTGGGACCAGCTTTCTTTTTTTTCCCACCCCCAGAAGAAAGACCAGAGCTTGGTAACAGGCTTTGAAAGGAGTGTCCCGTGTTTATTCTTCTCTTTCCAACCCCAGCGCACACCCCAGGACTTGGGACACTGCGGCAGCGTCTCCGAGGACCGGACTCACTGCGTTCCGGTCCGGAGGTGGGCAAGCCCTTTGGAACGCTCCCTCACCCTACACACTTCACCCCCTCTCTTCCAGCCGGTGCACATCAGCTAATTACACCCCGGTTTCCCCTCCCTGGTGACCAAGAGTAATAAAGGAGAAAACAGGAAATCGTTCGCTCTGGGCACTCGGTTTGGGGCTCCTGATTACTGTTATTATCATCATCATTTGCAATCAAGTTCTAAAAAGTACAACAAATCCAACGTCCACCTATAAGCCAAAGACGTCCATCTGCCCAAGCGTCCCCAATGCCCCCTGAGAGCCATTTCCTTCAGCATCCCCACCCCCTCTCCAATAGATCACTGGCACCGGGGCCGGGGCACAACCTCACTGCACCCCTCCCTGTCTGGAACCCAAATACCAGACACACGTCCACAGATGACCCTAGCGCTACAAGGCGACCACAGCCCCTTCCCTCCTATACCCCGGAAATCACCCGGTTCCCAGCTACAACAGCAACTGGTCTGAAGGGGGCCTCAAGCCCGGGGCCCTCCCTCCACCAGTCGTCTCCCTTCGTCCCTGTCGGGAAGCCGCCCCCTCACCCCCGCAGCAGGGAGTCTCCCGCCGCCCCCGGCCTCCCGAGGACGAGGAGGGTGGGAAGGTCCCCGTGAGAGGCCGGCGAGGACCCTCGGGGTCAAGAGAGCCGGCGGCCGGGGACACAGACCTGGTGCAGGGCAGTGAGTCCGTCCACATTGGCGTAATTGATGTCGGCGCCGCGGTGCAGCAACTTGAGGACCTCGTCCGTGTCGCCGCTGGAGCAAGCAGCCAGGAAGACGGCGCCATCGTCGAACTTCACCTTGGTCTTCTGGCGCTTCACCACGGGAGGCTCGAGGTCCGTCTCGGAGCCCATCCAGCGCTTCAGCTGCTCGTTCCGCTTCTGCTTCGCGTCCGCCATCTTCATCCCCTCTCCTGCCGCCGGGTCTTCTTATCGCGAGGGGGGGAAGGGGGAGGCGGAGAGGGAAGAGAGGGGAGGCAGGGGGTGTGTGACTGTTTCTGTGAGTGCGGGCCAGAGGAGGGCTGGGAACCGGGAGGAGACGCTCGAGACTTCCAGTATCCCACAGAGCACTGGGGCGGCGCGCCCGGCCGAGCGGACCTCCCTTCCTACCACAGAAGCCCTCCCGCCCCCGGCGCGGCCACCCGTCACCGGCGGCCAATCTAACGTAACTTCGCGAGATCCGGGCAGGGAGGCGCCCTTCGGCCAGTGCGCATGCGCCCTGGGACTGCGCCCGCCCCAGGAAGAGCGCTCCCGCGAACTGTGGCGGGGGCGGCCCGGTCACCGGAGGGAAGCGGGTGTGGCCCGGGCCTCCTGGGCTGCGGGGGTTGGGGCCAACCTGGAAGCGAGGAGGCAGGGAGGGAAGGTTGTTGCGGGCCGCTGAGGGCTCCTGAGGTTCCGGAGGCCCACAGCCGGGCTGCAAAGCTTTTCAGGGCCGACCTGCCTTGCGGGCCGTCTCGGCCCGGCCGAGTCGTTTCCTCCGGGCGGAGGGTTTCCCCATTGGCTGCGTTATTTGAATGGAATGGAGGACAGGTCTTGAATTAGGCGCTTGTGGTAGCTCTCTGAGGAGCTCAGATGAACTTGAACGTATCAGTGTTGATAACGGCCTTTTTAAACGGGATGCCTGTCGCCGAGGGCTTCGGTAGTGTTTGCCGAGGTGACCACCTATTGACGAGGGTTGACCTGCGGTAGTTGCTGTGGCTTCCTGCCAGTCCCCGGTGTAGAAACGGCTTCCTTCTTACTCTTGCTTGGTACAGTTTGGTTTTCTCTCACGCTTATTTTGGAACCTCTTCCCTTTCCTTCAGTCCTTTAAGCCCGTCTGGTACTACCCATGAGCTTAGCTCAGCCCCGCTACTGGTCCTGACCTTTTATGGGATTTCTGGTCCCAGCTCCAGCGCTTTCCAAAGGAGCAGAGTAAAGACCCAGGCGAGTCTAGAATTCAGGAGCAATGTTAAGGCAATGACTTACACCGGTATTTATTGAATACATACTGTGAGCCTGTGACATACTGGGTACTGAAATGTACAGTTTTAAAGGTCCCATATTTATTTCAACCACCTCTTTAGGTTACAAGGCCAAAACAGATTATCATTTCTTTTCATTAAAGAAAAGGCTTTGTAACTTTGCCTCGTCTGGCCACACACTTTGTAATGCAGATGTCTTTCGAATGTCTTACGAATCATGTATGAGAGGTCTTCAAAAAGTTCGTAGAAAATGCACATTATGAAAAACGGTATAGATAAAGGTTGTTTGCACCAAAATAACCTTACCTATTCAGTTTTCTACAAACATTTTTGAGGTACTCGTGTATCTACCTTCTTGCCAATTGATAGTCCTAAACACCCTATTGTAATCCCCTATTTTTAAACAATGAATTTATTTTTGTTTTATTTGGAAGGCAGAGAAACAGATCAAGAGACATGGAGAGATCTTCCATCCACTACTTCACTCCCCAAATGCCCAAGACCCAAGTACTTGAGACGTCAGCTGCTTGCCCAGGGTGTGCATTTGTGGGAAGCTGGATCAGAAGCAGGATAGCAGGGACTCCAACCAGGTACTCTGATGTGGGCACTGCTGTGCCAAATGCCTGCCCCCATTTGTTTTTGGAGCCAAAATAAAAGTCATGAAATCTTACCCCTGAATGGAAATTTAGTTACCATATTTAGACTGTGTTTCCAAAGAACTAGGTGATTTATCTAATTTTACGAGGATTAGGATTCACTCAGCAAATATTATGCACCTGTTCTGAGTCAGACATTGGGGAAACAGCAGTGACCAATTAAGTTTTCAACATGATGCTTTTTTCCTGTAGAATACACTGCAGCTTATCATAATACGAAATAAAAGGAAAGGTTTTGAGTAAAATAAGATTAGAAAACCACCTCCATGTAAGACTGAATTTTCTGAACCATCATTACTAGAATAATAATATTCATAGAACCCAGGTTAGGATAAAACTTACTTCTATAAATATTATAGAACTACAAAATGAGTCTAATATGTTAAAATGCACTGTTGTATGTTCATAAAGTACACCAAAGATAATGCCAGACCTTTGCATAATAATGGTGTTAGATACTGAAGAACTTTGTTGGTACTTAAATACAAAATCCCTATCCACAGAATGCAACTCTCAAAACTTGAGAATTGTTTTGTCAGCTCCTGTGTCTACATAGAAAAGTAAACAACATATCCTTACTGTTTTCCAGTAACATTATGGTCTATTTGATACTTCTTAAAAGTGCTCTTGAAATACAGATCGATATCTCAAGTTTTCATTTGGGCAAGAGAAGTTTGATGGAAAGCATGCTATTTCTGATACAAGTACTTATTTCAGGATGTAAAATTAGTAAGTAAAATAGACGATAGTTTGTTTATAAAACAGTTCAGTTCCAAGGACTACCATTTAAAATCAAACAAAAACCTATCCACCTGAGCTGTTAATGTGTTCATATTTCATTGAGATTTGCTTCTACAGTTCTGATGGTCAGGAAGCACTACTAGTGTTGTTTAATTGGAAGTACTCTTCAATTGCCAACTGCTTTGTCTTTCTAGGAAGAATTTTTTTTCAATATTATTATTGCATTAATTATAATGATGACATACACTTAATTTCAGAACAGGCAAAACTTTTTATTAAAACACACATGGCAATCACTTGATATTTTTCACTGAACAAACTCTTAAAATTTGTCTAAGCAGAAGAAGTTGAAGAAATGCAAACATTTTCATTCCCTAATATTCTATAGGTAAATTTCAGCTCCTTCAAGACATATTAGGCCTTAAAGATAGAAGTGCAAATACAACTATAATTATTCATTTTACTATTTATTTTCTTTTGGGGGACTTTACTGTGTGTGTGAGGTTATCATGATAGGGTCTACACATAACTTTTTCAATGTTTACACTACAGATATGCCTTACTAACCATGAATTTACTTGTTAATTAGAATAAATATAGAAAATTTTAATCAGAACATAAATTTATTTTAAATGCTGTCACATACCACTTAGATTTTCCTCCTGTGCATGCTCTCTCTCTGATGTAGTATCACCTAAGAGTCTACTGTAATAAGAGATTACATTTATAGTATTCACTGCAGTCATGTTATTATTAGCAAAACAGGAGCATGCAATAACATGCAGAAAACTGTGTGTGTACACATGTGTGAGTGCAGGAATTTAGCTTAGTACCAAGTTATACAGAATGGAGATTTACTACTATCAAATGGAACTTAGGGGCCAACAGTTTGGCAAGGTAGTTAAGATGCCCACATCTGGGGCCTGTGTTGTGGTGCTGCAGGTTAAGTTGCTGCTTACAGTGCCAGCATCCTGTATTGGAATATCAATTGGAATCCCAGCTGCTCTACTTCCAACCATGATAATGTGAATGGAAAAGCAGCAGAAGATTGCCCATGTCCTTGGCCCCCTGCTACCCACATGGGAGACCAGCCTTTGGGCTTTGGCCTGGCCTAGCCCTGGTTATTGGAGCCATCTGGGGAGTGAACTAGCAAATGGAAGATCTCTTTGCCTTTCCCTCTCTCTCTGTCACTCTGCATTTCAAATAAATAAATCTTAAAAAAAAAAAAAAAAAAGTATGCCTTATCAGAATGCCTGGGTTTGAGTTCTACCTCTGCTCTGGATTCTAGCATTCCTGCTAATACATCCCCTAGGAGGCAGCAGGTAATTACTTACTTGAGTCCCTGCTACCCACATGAGAGAACTGGATTGAGTTCCAGGCTCCCAAGCCCTGGCTGGTACAGGCATTTGGCAAGTGAACCAGTGGATGGCAGAGTTCTTTCTCTCTGCCTTTCACATAAATAAGTATTTTTAAATAGAGTTTAGAATCTGTGCAATACATGAACACAAGGAAAGTAAATTGTGTTTGGATTATAAATCAACTCAAACTAAACACTTAAAATCTCAGAAGTTGTCTTTTCTTCAGTAAAAGATTATTTAATTACCATTTAATAAGAAAGTTCTTTACATGTAAAAAGGGTTAGTCTTTGTTATAAAGAAAATACTTAAGAACCCTTGGGATCTAAGTTGTTTTTTGCTTGTTTAACTTACAGCTCTCTGCTTTGCCAGTCTTTGCTACAATGTAACATACTAAAATTTTCTATAAACTAACTTTATGTTCAGTCTTTTTCTCATTAACTTTTATTATTCAATCAGAACTATTTCATTACAAAAATGTATATATGTAAGATATTGATAAATATGAGTATTTTCAGTCATATATTTTCCTCATACCTAATTCAGACCTGAGATTCTCATTTACATTTGAGAATGGAATGGTCAACAAAACACTTTGGTCTTTCCTCCTGTACTCTGCACCTGGATTAAACTCTTCTATTGTATAATGATTTCTTTCCAATGTTTTATTTAAGAACCTGGAGAAAAGTTTATAGTTTGCTAGTATTGTAAAATGTGTAGTCCCACCCAAGAATTGACCCGTACCAACACTGAATAACTCTCACTTGCATCAGACTCCATTTCTGGATCAATCCTCATTTCTGGACCATAGCTTCTAACCCTTTGCCTTGGCTCTGGTTACTCCCTGACCATAGGGTTTCTTCCACTACTCTGGTAGTTAGCTTGCTTGTAAATTCAGGATAAATTGTTTGCTACATCTGGCTTCATCTCAAGAAACTAAACCTAGCACAGTACAAATGGTATCTGATTTTCCCAAAAGGCATTTCTGTGAATCAGATGAGTATCGGCCAACAATCCGAAGTACAGCACAGTGCTGAAGAGATGAAAATGTGCCTCCTTTGCACTTGATTCCCCCCACCCACCATCATGTTCAGTGTCAGAATATGATCTACTTTAGTGTTTCCCAGATATTATCACTATATTTGTTACCAGATACATGACCACAAATGCCATTTTTAATGTTTTACATAACCTTTTAAAAACATTGTAAATACATTTATTTTAAGGGAAACACATCCAATAAACACAAAAAAGAAGACTATGAAAACAATATTATTCTAGTTACCTATGAAAGATCTAAGCCCAAGACCTGCTCTCAATTTATTAAAAAGGAAGATTGGCAAGAGTTGAACATACTGTCATGAACCTAAGAGTTTTCTGTTTACTATAATCAGAAAGATTAAAGGATATTGAAAACAGAATAACTTTTTTTGCTAAGTGCTTCACTGTTCTTCTATCTGCCTAAAATTACTTCATTTCTGACTAGTATACATGTTTCCATACTTTGGGAAACCAGCTGATTTTAATTACCATGTATAATAAATTGTTATGATTTATTTAAAAAGTTACAGAAAGGCTTGAGTAGCACATCCATCTCAAAGTATCAAGGCAAGCCATTGGAAGGCCAATTTATATGATGGTATCTGTATATTCTGGGATAAAACCTGAAAGAAGCTTGGGAACTAAGAGTCATGCTTCTAAATCCCTCTATAGACCAGAGTGCAAACATGGGCAGAGTAAGATAATAATCAGAACAAAAATGTGCAGTGATAACAGACATATCATCCCTATAAGGGTGCTGACTGTACTCAGCTTTGGCTAGAGGGAATATCAGCTTTGGATGTTGTCCTAAGCATTAAATGATAATGTATGTGAGAAAATTTTTAGATTTTGTTTTTTGTATTTACCTCTTTGCTCTTTTAAGCTGATAGCAATTCTACTTCCTTGCCTTGGAGCATGTTTGTGGCAGAGAAGAAAGCAGAAGTTGCTTTCAAAATACTTTCCTTCCTATCTTGAAATGCCCCAAATTTCTATTTAATAAGAGTTAGGGCTAGTAATCTGGTTATAACTAATGTATGAGGTGACTGGGAACATACTAAAGATACATTTGCTTAGTATTCTTGATCAATAAATATAACATTTTTAAAAATTGGTTTTATTGTCACTTTTTCTTTTTTAAAAGATTTATTTATTTATTTAAAAGAGTTGCACAAATAGAGAAGGAAAGACAGAAAGAGAGAGGTCTTCCATCCACAGGTTCACTCACCAATTGGTTGCAATAGTTGGAGCTGCGCTGATCCAAAACCAGGAGCCAGGAGATTTTTCCGGGTCTCCCGTGCAGGTGCAGGGGCCCAAGGACTTGGGCCATCATCCACTGCTTTCCCAGGCCACAGCAAAAAGCTGGATCGGAAGTGGAGTAGCCAGGACTTGATCTGGCACCCATATGGGGTGCTGGCACTGCAGGCGGCAGCTTTACCTGCCACACAGCGCCGGCAATTGTCACTTTTTAACAATACCATAGAGTGGTATTTTTATTTAGAGTGGAGAAGGATAATATAACTGAGTGGTTCAACCTTAGGTGCTGCTGTATAAAGAAAGATTTCATAGGTTGTCCAAGGTGAAGTAATGATATAGCTAGTACTGAAACAGTATTTTTACACTTTGTGTTTCTGTGTGGATGCAAACTGATGAAATCTTTACTTAGTATATACTGAAGCGATCTTCTGTATATAAAGATAATTGAAAATGAAAACAACAACAACAACAACGAAAAAAAAAACCTTGGTGTTAAATTGGAAATTACATAGAAAAGTAATCAATCTTTTTTAAAAAATATCATGCAGGATCTCTGTCATTAATGTGCTGTACACTGTTATTTAATGCTCTAACTAGTACTCCAACAGTATTTTTTCACTTTGTGTTGCTATGTGAGGACAAACTGTTGAAATCCTTATATATACTAAACTGATTTTCTGTATATAAAGAGAATTGAAAATGAATCTTGATGTGAATGGAAGGGGAGAGCGAGTGGGAAAGGGGAGGGTTGCGGGTGGGGGGTAAGTTGTCGGGGGGGGGAAGCCTTTGTAATCCATAAGCTATACTTTGAAAATTTATATTCATTAAATAAATTAAAAAAAAGAAATGGCAAAAAAAAAAAAAGAAATTGTAACTTTTGATAAATATCAATTAAACCAAAAAAAAAAAAAGATTTCATGGAGCATAAAATGGGATGCTTAGGCTTTAATAGAGAAGTTTCTAGGTCTCTTTAACCATGAATTCTTAGCTAAGAATCTCACAAGGCCAAATGCAAGGTGTCAGGTTGGCTGGGCTCTTATCTGGAGGATCTGAAGAAGAATGTACTTCTGGTCCCATTCTGGTTATTGACAGAATTCAGTTCCTTGTCCTGGCAAGGTTGAAGTCTTTGTTTCCTTGCTGCTTGTCAGCTGATTATAACTCTCAGAAACTGAAGGCATCTGGCTGTTTCTTACATAGCTCTCTCCATCCTCAAAGCCAGATACGTTAAATCTTTCTCCTGCTTTGTTTCCAGTCTGTCTTACTTTCTCTCTTTCACCAATTTGAGAAAGGTGTCTGCTTTTAAAAGATAAAGAATGTTGGGGCCAGCGCTGTGGTGCAGTGGCACAATAGGTTAATCCTCCACCGGCTGCACCGGCATCCCATATGAGCACCAGTTCTAAACCTGGCTGTTCCTCTTCCAATCCAGCTCTCTGCTGTGGCCTGGGATAGCAGTAGAGGATGGCCCAAGTGCTTGGGTCCCTGTACCCACATGGGAGACTGGGAAGAAGCACCTGGCTCCTGGCTTCGGATCGGCACAGCTCCAGCTGTTGCGGCCATTTGAGGAGTGAACCAACAGAAGGAAGACCTCTCTTTCTGTCTCTCCCTCTCACTGTCTGTAACTCTCTCTTTCAAATAAATAAATAAATAAATAAACTCTTAAAAAAAAAAAGAGGCAGCAACACTTCCTAAATTACTTTAAAAGGTCAAAACTGTCCTAAATTCAACACTAGAACAACAACAACAACAACAAAAAGCTAAAGAATATTGATCATCTCCCTATCTAAAATTCAACTGAATGTATAAGATCACAGGAGGGATATTTCATATATTTACAGATTCTGGGGATTAAATCAGGTCATCTTTGAAGGACTGTTTTAGAAATCCTGCTTGATATTGGACTCCATAAGTAATTTTTCAGTAACTAATGGTTTCTATTTTATTTTAATTTCATCATTCTTTAATCACCTATATAATACAAGAATGGATTTTTAACAACAAATAAGAGATTGTCCTTTAGGTTTAAAATTTCAAAGCAGCTCTAAGTTTTTTATAGTTAAAGAACTGACATCCGATTTTCTGACTGGAGGTAGCCAATAATTGCTCTTGGCTGCTAGAAGCTGCTGTCAGATCCTTGTCATTTGGTCCCTTATGGGGAGTTCACAATATGGTGTTTGTTCTTTTTAAAGTCTATGTATTTTATTTTCTTTGAAAAAGATATCTTTCATCCACTGGTTCACTC
Source organism: Lepus europaeus (assembly GCF_033115175.1). NCBI lineage: Eukaryota > Metazoa > Chordata > Mammalia > Lagomorpha > Leporidae > Lepus > Lepus europaeus. Next base: position 40,784,283 of record NC_084836.1, on the reverse strand, counting down.
TCCCAAATGCTGGCAAAAGCCAAGGCCGGGACAGGTCAAAGCAGGGAGCTCAGCCTGGGTCTCCTTCATGGGTGGCACAGACCCAAGTAACTGGGCCAAGGTTTGCCACCTCCTAGAGTGTGCATTAGCTGGAGGCTAGATTGGAAGGGGAGGTGGGACTTGAACACAGAGATTTTGCACCAAATGCCTGCTCCATGGTGCTCATTTTTCTAGGCCATCAGGAGTCCTGCCTTCAGTAAGCGGCTGGTCCTTTTTATGGGAGCTGTACCTAACTGAAGTCTACCAAGGATAATCTGCTTTCTTTCTTTAAATCATTTGTTTTTAAAATCATGGTCAGATATACATGGAATAAGATTTATCATTCTAACTATTTGTAACTCTATAGTTCAGTGGCATTAGGTACATTCACTTTTTCCACTACCGTTGCTAACATCCATCCACAGAGTTTTTTCATCTTCTGAAACTATAACCACTTAGATAGTCACTGTCTATTTCTGTCCCCTCTAGTTAGACAACCACCATTATATTATCATTCTTTCTTTTTTTTTTTTTTTTTGACAGAGTTAGTGAGAGACAGAAAGGTCTTCCTTCCTTTAGTTCAATCCCCAAATGGCTGCTATAGTTGGTGCGCTGTGCCGATCCAAAGCCAGGAGCCAAGTGCTTCCTCCTGGTCTCCCATGTGGGTACAGGGCCCAAGCACTTGGGCCATCCTCCACTGCCTTCCCGGGCCACAGCAGAGAGCTGGACTGGAAGAGGAGCAACCGGGACAGAATCTGGTGCCCTAACCAGGACTAGAACCCAGGGTGCCAGCGCCACAGGCGGAGGATTAACCAAGTGAGCCATGGCACCGGCCTCAAATGACATCTTAACCACTAGGCCAAATATTTGCTTATACATTATCTTTTAATTTCACTTTCTCATAAGTGTTTTGAAGAACTTTATATGTGGGTATGCACCATATTTTGTTTATGCTTTCATCTGTAAATGGAGACTTTCTTCCACCTTTAGGCCATTGCAAATAGTGCTGCAAATACACATATCTGTTTGAATCCCTGCTTTTACCTCTTTTGGTTACATTCCCAAGAGTGGGATTTCCAGACCATATGTAAATTCTACATGTTTTAATTTCTTGGGAACCACTATGCCATTTTCTACAGAATCAGTGTTATTTGACAGTCTCACCATCAGAAAAAAAAAAAAATCTGCTTTTGATTAACTCAAGCCAACTGGTTTGGGACATTAATTATATCTTCAAAATTCCTTCATCTTTGGCATGTAATATAATGTAATCATGGAGGTGAAATTTATCATATTCAGAATTGCTCCCACACTGAGAAGCAGAGGATTGTGCAAGTATATTCTTTCTTTCTTTCTTTTTTTTTTTTTTTTTTTGACAGGCAGAGTGTGGATAGTAAGAGAGAGAGACAGAGAGAAAGGTCTTCCTTTTTGCTGTTGGTTCACCCTCCAATGGCCGCTGCGGCCGGCGCATCGCGCTGATTCAAAGCCAGGAGCCAGGTGCTTCTCCTGGTCTCCCATGCGGGTGCAGGGCCCAAGGACTTGGGCCATCCTCCACTGCCTTCCCGGGCCATAGCAGAGAGCTGGCCTGGAAGAGGGGCAACCAGGATAGAATCCGGCGCCCCAACCAGGACTAGAACCCGGTGTGCTGGCACTGCAAGGCGGAGGATTAGCCTGTTAAGCCACGGCGCCGTCCTGTGCAAGTATATTCTGTGTACTGCAGGGACAACAATCTTGGGGGCCAGCTTAGTGTTGCACATACCACACTTTCATAAACAGAAAAGACATTTATTGAAAATGATGACAAATGCTTTAAGAATCAGTGAGAAGGCTGAAGAATGACTCTTAACAATGAGCAGGGCAAAAATGGAAGGTATGATAGCTTCCAAGAGGGCCTCCAGTGATCCCAACCTCCTGATATTCACAGCTTTGTGTATTGTTATTATTTTGCTCTGTGGACCACAAGTAAGCACAAGTAATAATCTGTCACTCTCAAGATTAGGGAATAAAAGACACTGTGGCTTTAAGGTTGGTTGCTGTATCACTCTCTTGAATCACTTGCCCTGAGGAATCAAACAGCCAAGCCTGAAGACACTTAGGCAACTTTATGGAGAGGCCCATCCCAAGAGGAACTGAAGCCTCCAGCGAAGTGAGTGACCTTCTTGGAAGCAGATCCTCCAACTCCAATCAAGCCTTCAGATAAATGACCACAGATCTGGCTGGTAGTAGCTGAGAATGTTTATTTTTTTTTATATCGCTAATGATTTTTTAGAAAAACAAAGATGACTATGAAACAGAGGCCAGATATGGCATGCAGTATCTAAACTATTTACTAATTTACGGATGAAGTTTGCTGACCTTTCCACTGCTACTACTGAGAACAGTCATGAACTTTTCCCACAGCTTTTCAACATTTTCTCCAATTCAAAGTCCTTGGTGTGAATGCACAGTTGATCAAGACTAGGTGTACAAACCCTAGCTGTTGAAGGATTATGAAAGGCAGCATGGTGTTTCCTCCCACCAGGACTGAAAAATGAGAATTTTCTCCAAAATACAGTGTTCAGATGCCAGTAACAAAATCTGACATAACTCTGTTGAAACCAATCAAATTAGTTCTTAGTATTAACAAAGTCAATTTGTCCAGATAATAGTGTCCTACAGAGACTGTTTAGTATTCTAGTCATCATCTACTTTGGTTCCTGTGCTGCTTGATTTCTCGCTTTTCTTTCGGTTTTGAGAGCAGCCCCATATTCTTTCAACACATTCAATTGTGCTTAAAGCCAGTTAGTTTCTATGTTGGTAACAAAGAAATTTCCCCTGGCAACAATGTTCTTGCTGTTTTGCAGAGATCATCAGAAAGGATGTCAAGCTTGATAATAACATTTTATTTCTAAAACTATCTTGGAACAATTTGGGGAGGGTAGCAGGAATGCTAAATAAGTAGCAATGTACCGGAATGATAAAACAAAAATGAAATGCCCTTCTCAAAATTGCTCTACTGTTGAGAAATACTGAAAATAAAATGACAAATAGCTCATACCAAAAATTGATCTTGATGCCACACTTAATTCTAATGTCTGTTCTTAAATCCACAAAATAATATTGATAGCTTACTATACATTCTTATTTCCCATTTTCTAGTTATTCCTGAATCTAATAATTTTTCTCCACAGCCATCATTTCCTAGAAACTGGTATCATCAGGATGGGCACTCATATTTTTGTTAAATTGAAACTATTTGTATCATATTAAATATGTCCTCCTTTTTGAAAATACTTATTTAAAAGGCAGAGTAATACATATGGGGGGGGGTGGTAGTGAGAGCGAGAGAAAGAGAGAGATCTTTTATCCATTGGTTCATTCCCCAAACGGCTGCAGCAGCAGGGTCTGGGCTAGGCTGAAGCCAGGAGTCAGAAACTCCATCCTGATCTTTCATGAGTGGCAGAGACTCAAATACTTGGGCCATAACCTGTTTCCTAGGCACATAAGCAGGGAAATGTATCAAAAGCAGAGTAGCTGGGACTCAAAAGCTTTCTGATATAGGATGTAGGCTTAACTCATTATTCCACAAGGCCCAACCTATGAACTCCTTGGTTTTCCTCGTAAATCTCTAATTACTTTTCAAAACTCTTTTATAGCTGCCCCTCCCCTTTGTCTGCCCTCATCTTATTTCACAGGATTCTTTTTTGCTCATTTTTTTCACTCTCTCTACCTAGTTTTTCTCAGACCCTCACCTCAAAGCTAAGTATTACATTTAAACTTCATACTCATTTATACACTATTCAAGCCTAATACACATGAAATGGAACTTGGTATCTTCCCACATACACTTGCTTCTTCTGTAGTCTTCATTTTGGTCAATGACCTTGATGTACTTAATGCTTTGGGAATCTATTGAAGAGAAACTTATTCCAGGTGGCAGGGGAAAGGAAGAGCAAAGAAAGTAATGCCTTCCTGGAGGAGGTGACACTTAACCTAGATAAGTTAGCTAGGAGGAATTGGGTGAGATGTTTGAGAGTAATGCAGTGTGAATTAGGGAGGACATAATGCAGAGAAACAGAGATTGGAAAACCGAAGCCCAAAGGCAAACAAAAACCATGCTACTAAAAGCAAAAGTAATTCAGATTCAAAGCATACATGGGTTTTTGGCAGAAGGAACTGGCAAGATATATAGTTGGAAAGGTAGGCAGGAAATATGTCATGAAGAACCTTTTATACCATGCTAAGAAGTTTGGATCTTATCCTATCAGGTCAGAGTTTACAGACTGATTGCCCACAGGCAACAGAAGTGGTTTATTTGGCTCATGTGGGCTTTAAAAATCTATCAAATATGTTGTCAAAATTTCAAAATTTCATATCAAAATCTGAATTTCCAGCCTCTTCTGAAGAATTGTCAGTTCTGGTCACATTTTTCCACATTGAACAGGCTGTCTTGTCACCTCTCTGTAATAGTTATCCATCTGATCTGCTTTATTCAACTGCAACTGATGTGAACTACCCACCCATTGTGAGCTTTGGGAAATTGCTGCTTCCACTTCAGATGACAGCGAGTCGTTGAAGAACTGTTAACAGGGGAATATTATTGTCAGATATTTGGATTAGGGAGATCATCTTGGAAGAAAAATAGAAGTATAGGGCAAAGGGTACCAAAAAGAATGAACTGAAAAATATGGGGCAATAGTGTTTAGGGAAGAGAGAACAAACATATCTTATTGATCCACACACCATTTACCCTCTTAAACCACCACATAGAGCAGAGGAGGCAAGCCAGTGACAGTAGAGAAATAGCTATTGACGATTGATATACAGCATGACGGTACTGTTAAAGAGAGCAGGTCAGAAATCAAGAAAGCTTAAGACTGAGTGTATGTAGGGTGTAAATGTGGTATATCTAGGTATAAATCTAGTGGATGACAGGGTCTAATTTTGTTGAAACCCTCATTTATCACATTGCCTATTAAAAATAAGTTTGCATTAACTGAGCAGTTTGCTTTTCATGGTGATCAATTCAAATGGATATACTTTCACATATCCATAATAACTATAAATCAGTAAATTATACATCATTCATGGGTTAAGCTCTAGGAAAGAATTAAACATAAAGACAAAGGAAGTTTTACAATGAACTTGATGATCACTAGGAACTATTAAAAATTCTTGAAAAATGACCCATACTCCCTAACTGGTTTCTTGCTTATTGGTTTGTAGGAATGCTGGGCTAAGATTATGTAGAGTACACTCAGAGTAGACACAATTCATACAATTTATCTAAGTTGGCTTATCTCAATAAGTACATGATAGGGTTTCTTATCCTGAACACATTATTTCTCAAACTGTATTAGCTTTCTATTTTTTAAGCCTCCCTAATATCCTAGTTTCTCTTTTTCAATTTTTTTTTTACTCTTTCCTTTGCTTTTTCCATTCTCAATTTATTTTAAATTATTTCAAATAATACAGCAAAGTATAATAAGAGTTAAATGAACACACATAAATTTCACAATTTTTAACATTTTTGCATACACACTTCATATGTAAACATATATACACATAGATAACATTTTTGAAAGCATATGTGGTCATGGTAATATCACAAAACATGAGATTAATGACAAAAACCAAGTGAGGACAGAAGGGTATTTTTTTAACATAAGAAGTCTAATTCAGTAAAGACACATTTATATATATCTGTATACTAAATAATGTGGAACCCACACATTTTATACTATACATATAATATTGACTTCGACATATCAGAGAAAATAGGAAATTTATCTTTTTTGTGTCTACTTACTTCACTTAACATAATGATGTCCAGTTCCATCCATTTTGTTGCACATATAAGAATTCCATCTTTTTATAACTGAATGATGTTTTCACATCATTTTCTTTACCCATTCATCCATTGATGGATATATAGGTTGAATCCATGTCTTTAACAGTGTGAATTGGGTTTGGTGATCAGTAGATGACTTAATGTTTTCTTCTTTTGCTTATTGAATATTGCATACTTCCAGTTTCCCAAATTATGTAACTTTTACTTAAATCACCAGTATTGTTACATCCATTGTATATATCTTTATCTCTCTGACTCATAATCCCTCTCACTTCTGATATATGTACACACAGAGAATATATATTTGTCTTTTATATGTATACTGTATGTAACTTCTTTGATTTTTCTTTTTTTGATTTTTCATTACTTCCAGATTCATTCTTTCCAATTTTATTTTTGCTTATACTCATTATTAAAAATAAAATTTTATAACTATGATCTTTTTTCTACCTATTAAGTAGATACTGAAGTAATAAGGAGAAAGAAGCCTGTATATGCTTCATTTACATTTATGTTGGCAAAAGAAGATATGAAAGATTCATTGAGAAAGATGAGGCTTATGTTTTCCACATACACAGAGATATGTAAGACAAAAGTAAACTGAAATTATGACTAGAATGATTTCTTTTAAGTTACATCCAAGGCATCAGCACTGTGGCATAGCAGGTAAACAACAGCATCCCACATGGGCGTTGGTTCGAGTCCTGGCTGCCCCACTTCTAATTTAGCTCCTTGCTAATGTGCCTGAGAAACAGTGGAAGATGACCCAAGTCTTGGGCCCCTGCACCCACGTGGGAGGACTGTAAAAAGCTCCTGGTTCCTGGCTTTGGATCAATGTAGCTCTGGCCATTGCAGCCATCTGGTGAGTGAATCAGTAGATAAAGATCTCTTTGTCTCTCCATCTCTCTCTCCCTGCCTCTCTCTCTCTCTGTAACTTTGCCTTTCAAATAAATAAATACATCTTTTTAAAAAATTACATCCAAATAAACACCAAGATATTTTAATCTGGAAAAGTAACAAAAGCAAGACCATTTGTTTCCTCATCCCCTTTCCACCAAAAACACTGCCATGTTCTAATTTCTCAGGAGTGCAAAATGTTGATAAGACATCAATTAGTTCAGATAAT